>NW_012115888.1:1391738-1453269 GCF_000951035.1 Colobus angolensis palliatus | reverse complement strand
TTTTGTTGTTGTTGTTCCAATTTCTTCTATCCTCAGCAATGCTTGTTATATTCTGGGATATTTTTTCCGGTTTTTTTCTTTTTCTTTTTTTAAAATACTAACTATTCTAATGGGTTTGAGGTGCTATCTCTGTAAATTTTGGCATAAATTTCCCTACTAATTCATGATGTTAAGCATCTTCTCTTGTGCTTACTGGCCATTTGTATATCTTCTTGGAAGAAATGTCTTTTCAAGTTTTTTGTTTATTTTTAAACAGTTCTTTTTCTGCTGTTGAGTTGTAGGGATTCCATACACTTTTTGGCATATTAAACAATTATGAAAGATATGATTTGTGAACATTTTCTCCCATCCTGTGAGTTGTCTTTTTATATTGATATTGTCTTCTGATACACAAAATTTAATTTTCATAAAGTAAAACTTATATTTTTCTTATGTTGCCTGTGCCTGTGGTTTTCCAGAAATCATTGACAACTCCAATATTATGAGCTTCTGCTTTTTTCCCCTAGATTTTTAGAGTTTTAGACCTTACATTTAGGTCTTTGATCTATTTGAAATTAATTATTGCATATGGTGTTAGGTAAACATTCAAATTTACTACTTTGCATGTAGATATCCAGTTAGTCCAGCATCTTTTGTTGAAAAGACTATCCATTTTCCATTGGATGATCTTGACATCCTTGTCAAAAATTGTTGGCATACTATTGTTCATAGTATCCTCTTATCATCATTTTTATTTTTGTGAAAATGGAAGTAATGTCTTCACTTTCATTTCTGATTTTATTAATTTGGGTCTTCTTCCTTTTTTCTTAGTCCACATAACTAAAGTTTTGTCAGTTTTGTTGATTTTTTTTAAAGAGCCAACTTTTGATTTCATTGATTTTTCTCTATTGTTTTATACTCTTTATTTCATTTATCTCTACTTTAATCTTAATTATTTTCTTCCTTCTGGTTTTAAATACATTTAGATACATTTTCCTTTTTCTAGTCTCTTTTTTCTTTTTCTTTTTTGTGATGCAGTCTCTCTCTGTCGCCCAGGCTGGAGTGCAGTGGCCCAATCTCAGCTCACCGCAACCTCTGCCTCAGTCTCCCAAAGTGCTAGGATTACAGGCGTGAGCCACCTCGCCTGGTGTTTCTTGCTCTTTTTTATATAAATTTCTGTACCTATAAGTTTCTTCCTTAAGCACTGCTTTTGCTCTTTCATATGTTCTATTCTATGTTGTTTTTGTTTTCTGTCATTTTATGTTTTCTTTTTTTTTTTTGAGGCGGAGTCTCGCTCTGTCGCCCGGGCTGGAGTGCAGTGGCCGGATCTCAGCTCACTGCAAGCTCCGCCTCCTCTCCTGCCTCAGCCTCCCGAGTAGCTGGGACTACAGGCGCCCGCCACCTCACCCCGCTAGTTTTTTTGTATTTTTAATAGAGACGGGGTTTCACCGTGTTAGCCAGGATGGTCTCGATCTCCTGACCTCGTGATCTGCCCATCTCGGCCTCCCAAAGTGCTGGGATTACAGGCTTGAGCCACCGCGCCCGGCCTCATTTTATGTTTTCTAATTTTCCTGGTGATTTACATTGGTTAACGTTGTGTTGTTAATTTCCACAATTTTGTAAATTTTCATTTTATCTCTGTTACTGATTTATAACTGCATCACGTTTTGGTCAGAGAAGATATTTTGTGTGATATCTATCTTTGAAATGTATTGAGATTTAATTTGTGGCCTAATTTCATTTCTATCCTGAAAAATGTCTTCTGTGTATTTGAGAAGATTATATATGCTACTGCTGCAGGGTAAAGTGTTCCGTGTGTCTGTTAGATTTAGTTGGTATATTGTGTTAAGTCCTCCATTTCCTCACTTATGTTCTGTGTGGTTTGTCTATATAGTATTGGGGGGGTCATTAAAGTTCCATCCACTATCATAGAACTATCTGTTTTTCATCTCAATTCTGTCAGTTCTGGTTTCGAATATTTTGATGGTCTGCTATTAGGTGCATGCTTGTAATTGTTGTATCTTCTTGGTGCATTGAAACTTTAATAATGTATGATTTCCTTCTTTTCCCACATATAATTTTTTTTATTTAAAATTTATCATTCTTGTTATAGTACACCACTCCTGCTGTCTTTTGGGATTTATTTTCAAGAAATATCATCTTTTTTCTCTTTTCATCTTCAATCTATTTACGTCTTTGGCTCAAAATTGAGTCTCTTGTAGATAGCATATAGTCAGTCCAGGTAGCTTTTAATCCATTGTGCCAATTCATCTTTTGATTGGAGAGTTTAATCAATTGACACAAAATTACTGATAAGAAGGGACATACTAATGTTATTTTTGTCATTTGTTTTATAAATGCCTTATAGCTATTTTGTACCTTTTTTTTTTTTTTTTTTTTTTTTGCATTACTGTCCTCTTTTGTGTTTACTTGATGTTTTGGTAGTGAAATGTTTCGATTTCTTTCTCTTTTCCTTTTGCATATCTTCTAAGCTATTTAATTTGTGGTTACTGTGACAATTCTATATACAATTCTCAAGTTGTCATACTCTAATTTGAATTTACACCAGCTTAACTTTAAAACGTACACCATCTCTGCTTCCTTTGCAGCTCTATCCCCACACCTCAGAGTTGTTTTTGTTTGTTTGTTTTTTGTTTTAAAACCCTGTTTCAAGACAGAGTTTTGCTCTGTAGCCCAAGCTGGAGGGCAGTGGTGCGATAACGGCTCATTGCAGCTTCAACCTTTCAGGCTCAAGCGATACAACTACCTCAGCCTCTTGAGTAGCTAGAACTGCGGTATCTACCACCATATGTGGGTAATTTCTTAAATTTAAAAAATTTTTTTTTGTAGAGACAGAGTCTCACTATGTTGCCTAAGCTAGTCTCAAACTCCTGAGCTCAAGCATCTTCCCACCTTGGCCTCCAAAATTCCTGGGACTATAAATGTGAGTCACCGTGTCCAGCCCGCTTAGTATTTGACATCATAAGATTATACCTTTATATATTATGTGCCCCCTAAGATAAACTAATAACTTTAAAAATGCTTTAGTTTCTAAATTATGTGGAAAACAAAATGGGAGTTACAAACCAAAGTTACATTTCTATTAGCACTTAGCCTAATAATTGTTTTCTTTAAATGAGTTAACCTCTCAAATCATGTAGAAAACAAAAAGTAGAGGTATAAACTATTGTTACAATTATGTTCACTTTTATAATTGCCCATAGATTTACCTTTATTGAGATTACTATTTCTCCATATTCCTTTGAATTACTCTGTAGTGTTCTTTTTTCCACCCTGCAGGATTTCATTACGCATTTCTTGCAAGGTAGGTCTAGCGATGATTAACCTCAGCTTTTGTTTATCTAGAAACGTGTTAATTTCTCCCTTCCTTTTGAAAGGCATTTTTGCTGGATGTAGGATCCTTAGTTATATTTTTTGTCTTGTTTTATTTTGTTGTTTTTTCTCTTAGCCCTTTGAATATATTGACTCACTGCCTTTTGGTTTCAAGTTTCTGATGAGAAATCTGCTGATAATTTTATTGTATATGATGAGTCACTTCTGTCTGTTGCTTTCAAGAGTCTGTCTTTATCTTTCAAAAATTTGATTATAATATTTCTCAGTGTGAATCTCTTTCGGTTCATCTTACTTGGACTCTGCTGAGCTTTGTGGATGTTTATAATCATGTCATTCATCACATTAAAAAAGTTCTCAGCCATTACATCTTCAAATATTTTGTCTGCCTTCTCTCCCTCTCTTCTGGGATTCCCGCAGTGAATATGTTGGTCAGCTTGATGGCATCCCACAAGTAAATTAGATTCTTTATTCTGCCTATTCAGATTTGCCTTTGAATTGCTCTTGTATATTTTTATTTTAGTTATTGTACTTTTCAGCTCCAAAATTTCTTTTTTTTTAGGTTTTCCGTTTATTGATATTTTTCTGTTGTTCATACTGCATTTTCTTGACTTTCTCTACATCTTTAGTTCTTGGATCATCTTTAAGAGAGTTATTTTAAAGTACTGTTTAGTAGTTCTGCAGTCAGATCTTTGTCAGAGACAGTTTCTGTTGATTTATTTAATTTTTCTTTGACTGGGCTGAAGTTTCCAGTTTTTAAATACTTTTTTGTTAGTAACTGGAAATTTTAATCAAATCATGTGCTAAGTCTGGAAATCAAATTTTCATACTACCCCTGGTCACCATTTTTGTTTGTATTTATTTATCTTTTTGTTTTCGTAGACTCTGTGCCAAGCATCAGGCTGAAGTGTAAATTTAAAGTACTCTCCGTCTTTTCTGAGCCTGTAACTTTCCCTGGTCATGCATGATCACTTTCTAACATTCTTCATATATGCATTTGTTTTTGTAAGTCTTAGTCCTTAATGCCTAGCTCCTAAAAGAGGAAAAAAGAGAAAAATGAAGCAAGAAGGAACGATGCTGGCATTTTAATGACCCTGAAAGTCACTTCAGCTGGAGGAGGAGGGGTTTGTCACAATGGGAGAAGGTGCAACAATAGTAACCACTCACCTCTTTGAACCTCTGCGATCAGAAACAGCAATTAGATCTCCAATATTTGGAGGAAAAGACCATGGTATAAAGCAAAATATCCTTATAAAACATATTTTTAAGAAGCATTTTTAAAAACAGAATGAAAAATATAAAGGCAACTTCATATATCCTGTGGCCTTCTACTTAAACTGCAAATAGTTAAAAAAAACCTAAAATAAAATAAATATGAATATTCCTAGCAAGTAAACAATTTCCTTGAAAAAATGAGAGTTGTGATGTTATAGCCATGAGTGTAGTTAGCAGCATATTCACAAAAATGTTACTAAGAAAACACTTTAAAAGTAAAGGTGAAACCTCAGGTTTTATTTTCCTCAAGGAAAAACATCACTTTGGTGTGGTATTTTCGAGAAAACTGAAATACATTTTTGTATAATTTAAATCCTTTCTTCAGCAAAGCCTTTCTGTATTTAGTAGAATTCTTGTTAATAAGTAAGTGAAAAAAAGCAACAACTATATTAAACAAACAACTTGATATTCCCCATAGATCTTAAAGAAAAAAGATTAAACACTTAAGTGATTATTACATCTACTGAAAGGAAAACAAGATTTGCCAACAAAGTAGATTAATTTTGTCTGTGCACCTGTCATCAAGTTCCCCCTGTGATCAGCTGCATGTAATCATGCCTTTTCCATCATGCTGTCATTGCTCTGCACTGTCTGCCCATATTTTTAAGACTATATCAGGGATCCCGCTCTTTGGGAGGTCAAGGCGGGTGGATTGCTTGATGTCAGGAGTTCGAGACCAGCCTGGCCAACATGGTGAAACCCTGTCTTTACTGAAAATACAAAAATTAGTTGGGCATGGTGGCACGTGCCTGTAATTTCAGCTACTTGGAAGGCTGAGGCAGGAGAATTGCTTGAACCCGGGAGGCGGAGGCAGGAATTGCAGTGAGCTGAGATCATGCCACTGCACTCCAGCCCGGGTGACAGAGAAAGACTCTGTCTCAAAAAAAAAAAAAAAAGAAGAAAAAGATTATATCAGGAATAAAGTAAACACACACACACATACACAAAATTAGATAGAATTTATAAATATAAATTTAAATATAGAAAGGTAGAAATATGGATATAGGTGTACATGCAGATCATACATAAAGTAAACAGAGCAAATCCTAATTTTTATTTTATTTTTTTCTTAATTTCCGTTGAAATCAGAGATAAACTTTGTTCTTAATTACATTCTTTCCCTTGCTTGCATTTTCTCTCTTATCAGTCCTCCTGGCTTTTGTTGCCACACTGAAGCCTTGGTTTCAGACATCAGAGTTAATAGGCAATTGCTATACAATTGCTATCTAGAGCAGGACCCAACCATTTCCTTCCTCTCCAGGTAACTCTAACAAAAGTTGATCATGCATAGTTCCATCCTGGGGATGGGAAAGTTCCTATGTTGCTCAGGACTGCTACTCACTGTTTCCAGAGTTCTTCGTCTCTTCTGGAGGACAATGGGAACATCTTCTTCAGTCAGTGCTTCCCTTCCAAAAGGGTCCCCTTCCTGAAGTCTCAGATTCCTCTCCATAGAATCAATTTTGTAGGCAAAAAGCCGGGGTGGGGGGTGGGGAGGACTTCTTAAACCTCTACAAGGCTAATGTAGAGGGAAAGGGAACAAAAAGAGTATCAATGACAAAAACGGCCACAAAATTCCTCTCCATAGAATCAATTTTGTAGGCAAAAAGCCGGGGTGGGGGGTGGGGAGGACTTCATAAACCTCTACAAGGCTAATGTAGAGGGAAAGGGAACAAAAAGAGTATCAATGACAAAAACGGCCACAAAATTAGCATAACTTTAGTTTTTTACTGTTGCTAAATTTTCATGTTCTGCATAAGCAAAGACGACTCTTTTCCATGGAAGTGCTGCTGCCTTTCAGAGTTTCAGCTGTAGTCTGTCCTCAGTTTCTTTCCCAAGCACAATTACACTCTTTCCTAATAACACTACTTCCACGTACTATCCAGCTACCGGGGGACTGCATGGAGCTGTATTGGGATTTGTTTTCCATCGGGAATAACAAAAATTCTATGATGTTAACCATCAAATAATTATAACATTTTCTTTAATTTGTGTAAATTAATACTGATTATTTTCATGGAAAATAACTTTTTCAAAATGGCTATACAGTAGTTTTTTAGTCGTGGGAAAATAAACAAGAAAAATGTGTCAGAGTAAAACACGAGAAGGTATTTTATGGATGTTTGTAACTGAGTGAGGAAAATTAGAACCGCAAGATTGAAAATACGCGGTTAAAACACGAACACACATAAGCACAAATACTCTCACAGAGAAGTTTACAGCTCTAGAACTGACAAAAGATCTTATGAAATACAATATTGCTCATTAGCAGAGAAACTGAGAAGAGTAATGAGTGAGGTTTGAAGAGTAGGTCATAAAAGAACATATCTGACACCAAGGCACAATGAAACACAATTAAAATGTTCTCAAGACAATTCGTAAAAGGATGAAATGTATTGCACCAAGTTTTATGGCCTAATAAAACTAAAATGTACCTTCACTCTGTTGGAAAGGTTTATGAAGAGGAAGGAAAGACAAGGTGATATAAACAGGTGGTTTCTATGGTTTCCGAGGTACTATTTGAAAGGACAGATGAGCTCTTCTTCATTTATAATACAGTGGAAACATACTGGAATAAAAATAGTGGGCTTGAGCTATTTTAAGACCGAAACTACATATTACATCTATGTTGACTGAAATTTTAAAAAAATAAAAATTAAAAACTATGCCATTCTGTTTAGCAAGCTACCTTAAGAATTTCCATCCACAATTACCCTAAGACATTTATTCCTTTCTTTGCAAAATAAATAGATACTGGATGGTTAGATAGATAGATGATTCACTGCTTTTTTTCTCAGAAAAATTGTTTTATAGTAGAACAAGTAATAGAGAATAGAAAATAAAATTAGTACATACATTTCTATCTGTTCATGCAAACAACTCCAATTACCATTATGTCATTAATGTAATAATTTAATGGTAACTATTAATATTATATTATTATATTACCATATTATTACTGTTATGCTATTGAACCATGCTGTTTGATAGAATTGGCCTATTGTTTAACTGCATTTACTCATAAAAAAACAGAGCTATAAGTTATAATATATTTATAATGTGTAATAACTTCATATAAACAGAACATAAAAGAACTGGCATATTGTAGCAGAGGTCTCACTCTCTGTTCACTTATTAACAATTTAAAGTCATCTGAGTCTATGGGTGTAAATATGCGAATTATTAAATCTTTCCTCCTATCAGACCTACTTATCTGCTTATAGAGTTTCAGTGGTGACAATGTGATATTGCTTAAAATGTGAATGTTGTCACTTTTAAGTTTTAGATTTTCCGGTACTATGGTTCATATTGAATTTTGGTGGGGTGATGTAATAGGGAAGGAACATTTCAGTTGAGATATAAAACAATGCTTTCTGAGACTTGTATTCTAAACTTACACAATGGATTTGTCAACTTGGCTTCTGGTCATTATCGAAACGGATAGAGAAATAACATTTTGAGCTAACATAACTCATACCAAGTCATTATGCTTTTTCTTCTGTAGATCTACTAATTTTAAAATGTAGCAAGCAAGTTTTTATGGGTTAAATTTTGCCTCCAAAAGGTATATTGAAGTCCTATTTCCCAGTATTTTGGAATGTGAGTTTATTTGGAAATAGTGTCATTGAAGATGTAATTAGTTAAGGTGAGATGAGGCCATAGTGGGGTAGGGTAGGCCACGAACCCAATGTGACTTGCATCCTTTTATAAGGACTGAGTGACAGGCAAGAAGAGAATACGTGTGATGAAGCAGTAGTGATTGAGGTGCTGCAACTGCAAGGCAAAAAATGCCAACCGTTTGCCAGCAACCACCAGAAACTAGACAGCTAGAAAGGAGTCTCCCTTACAAGTTTCAGAGACAGTGTGCCCCTGCAAACACTTTGACATTGGACTTACAGCCTTCAGAATTGTAAGAATATAAATTTCTGTCATTTTATGCCTCCTAGTCTGTGGTCCTCGAATATCAAAGCAGGCATTAGCCTGGAGATAGTGGATAGCTCAGCCTGAGTTCATGTCTCGCCTCATGTGGGCGACTGAGGGAAGGCGGTTGAGGTATCTGGTGTATAGTGTATAGCTCTGTAATAGCAGCTCTGGGAAACTAATACACAAGTGTTTAAGATTTGTATACATCAAATTCATTATTCACTAAAAATTGGAAAAATAAAGTAATTTTCTAAAATAATAATTTTGTTACTGAAGATGTTACAATTAATGAAGAAACTAATTTGTCTGAAATATTATTCCACTAGTGTAGAAAATGTCCTGATTTTCAGTTGATTTAAATATATACATATATTACGTTACTATCGCACAAAACTCTAGCGCAATAAAAACATAATTGAGTTTTATTTTTATGTTATGCTTTCTGTTTTATAAAAGAAATCTTGGGAGGCCAAGGCAGGTAGATCATGAGGTCAAGAGATCGAGACCATCCTGGCCAATATGGTGAAACCTCATCTCTACTAAAAATACAAAAATTAGCTGGGCGTGGTGGCATGCGCCTG
This sequence comes from Colobus angolensis palliatus, assembly GCF_000951035.1. NCBI lineage: Eukaryota > Metazoa > Chordata > Mammalia > Primates > Cercopithecidae > Colobus > Colobus angolensis. The sequence continues at coordinate 1,444,162 of NW_012115888.1, read as the reverse complement.
TAGTCCCAGCTACTCGGGAGACTGAGGCAGCAGAACTGCTTGAACCCAGGAGGCAGAAGTTGCAGTGAGCCGAGATCGTGCCACTGCACTCCAGCCTGGGCAACATCGAGACAAAAAAAAAAAAAAAAAGGAAAAAAGAATTCATAGTAGATCAGAGTTCAAGATATAATATTTAGACATTATTTATTTAAAGGAAAATAAGAATTATTTGCATATTTTGTTTTTCTTTTATCCTTGTAATGCCAAGTCTTCTAAGTGTCTCTTTAATTATTCCAGATAGCAACATAGTTCAAATACTCATGAGGTTTTCCACAAATGCTTTGCCCCACTGAAAAATAATTAATCGATTGTAAAAAAAAAAAAAAAAAGAAAAGAAAAAAATTGTAGTACACAAAATATGGAAACATGTTTATCAGTTATGGTTATTTTCATTGCTCTATGCTTCAAATCTCTATGGCTCTGTTAATGGTTCATGAAACCCAGATGGTTAATGGACATGATAATCAAGATGGTCTGCCTCACTTGTTTACTCAGAAACGCAGACCAACAGAGGTTCTGTTTTCTTCAGAACATGGCTCCCAAAGTCAACCAAGAATATTAAATCATCAGGTTACCTAAGTTGATGGCAATCTTTGCAAAGTCCCTCTTTGTTTTTTTAACAACATGTCTATCATTTGCTGTCATGAATGCTTTGAGAGAGTGACTGGTCCAGGTTGAATACAAGAGTTAAACAAATGAGACAGAATTCCTCAGTATATCTGGACTTGAAGTTCTTCAAGCAAGCTCTTTATTTCCCTAAAATCTGATAAAACGGTGAAAAAAAGACAAAAACCCTCCCACATAAACCTTATAAAATGTGGCTCAGAACCACGATTTTTGCAATTAAAAACTCCCCTTAAAAAGATGTTGGCCACCTTGGTAAGGTTCCTTTCTTTAAGCAGAGATGTTCTTGATCAGACCCTGATTTTGTCCCCTGGAAGTGATTTTACATCCATTATCCACTCTGGCTACACGTAAAGTGAATGTTTGGTAACAGCCCTTCTTTGGGGTCTTACGATTTTTCTACAGATCTACAGTTTTTCAGCCTGTTTCTTCTACGTGCAAGCGTAGGCCCAAGTGTTGTTTTCCTGCTTGAATTGCCCAAGGTTAGTTTAGTCCTAGTTTTATGATTCTTTGGTAAATATAATTGGCGAAAAGTGTCAGTGAGCTTCTAGGGTCTGCTTCCACACAATTCCTTCTGCCTGTTTCTGTCTCCAAACTTTTTTTCCTATTCACAAAGTCACTATTATCCACGTATCTTTCTTTTTCACAAATAACCGCAGCAACTTTGAGACTCATCTCACTTTGTCCTATAGTTGAAACATTTTCTTCAACTGAAATGTTTTACTGGTTGCTATGGTTTGGCTGTGTCCCCACCCAAATCTCATTTGAGTTACAGCTCCCATAATATCCATGAGTTGTGGGAGGAACCTGGTGGGGAGGTGATTGAATCATGGGGGTGGGTCTTTCCCATGGTGTTCTTGTGATAGTGAATAAGTCTCATGAGATGTGATGGTTTTCTAAAGAGCAGTTCCCTTGCATACATTCTATTGCCTGCCGCCATATAAGACATTCCTTTGCTTCTCCTTTGCCTTCTGCCATGATTGTGATGCCTCCCCAGCCATGTGGAACAGTGAGTCCATTCAACCTCTTTTCCTTTATAAATTACCCAGTCTCAGGTATGTTTTTATCAGCAGCATGAGAATGGTCTGATACACTGGGTATTGTTACTCAAAACCATTTTAGACAATGTTTGTAATTGGGGCCCAGCAGAACATTGAAGTTTCTATGTATTCCATTTGATTATTGTTTAAAACCCAGTCAGCTCCTACCTGCGGCCATTTCTTATTCATAACACTTTGCCAATAGCAAATGACAACAACATTCTGGTTCCTTCCAATCACTTCATGCAGAGATACAGCTTAAGTGCATTAAGTCTGTTTTCTATGCAATTTCACTTTATAACATAGACAATTAGTCTGGCCATTAAGAAATTATTGCATATTTATATTTTCATAAAGGCAACAAACCATTTTAAGATGACAATGACTGACTTTTTACTAGAAGAACTAATACAAGCTCAATAAATATTTAGTTAATAAATGAATTCCTGTCTTTCATTCGTAATTTGAAGAACGTTGTCAGTTTTTCATAGTCTACCCCAAGAAAGACAATTTTATTTTATAGAGAAATTAATAGAATAAGTTTGCATTTCATTGCTATTTAAAGAACCACATTTAAATTAGATAGTTTGAATTTTATTGTACCCACTTCTCATTCCAGATTTTTTTCTCTAATTATAAAACAAACATGATAACTTCAAAGTGTTAGTGACCAAAGAATATTCCAAAATATGGAGGAAGACATCAGTTTTCCACTACAAGCAACTCAGTTTTAGACTGCAAGAGGTGTGTGAATTCTCAGGAAGGCTACTCTGGAACTGTCTAAATTTCTATTTCTCTTCATGCTATTTATCCCATACGCCAAAGTTTTTTTTGTGTGACTATATGAATAAATGCACCTGTATTATTTTTCCTTGCGTAATTGTCATTTCATATGCAATATGAGTGCCCATTTTCCTTTACGTGTATGAGGGCCTTGTACCATTGTGTATGATTTATATTGTATATTTATGTTATATGTGTATATGTTGATTATTGAACTGTTCCTCCTTGTCTATATTAATGAACCATGTGATTATCCCATTACATGTAATGAAGATACATTTAAAATCGTGATTCTATACACAAACATTTGAAAAATGTCAACCGCCAAGATTATAGAAATCCTCTGTTATCTGTTAAATATTGTAGAAATTGTGTGCTGTAAAATGTTGAGATATATGTTTCCATAAGGTGTTGCTCATGTTGACAGTTTTATGCGTTAACATTCCGCAGACTTCCTGATATCTGACAGTTACATTTATTCATGCTCCATTCAGTTTGATACCAGAAAAAATTTCTTCCATTGATGAATGTGTGTACTGTGGTCCCATTTCTTAGAAAGGGTGACAGTGCAAAAACTATCGAAACTACAATACCATATTTTTGGGTGTCATCGTTTTTCATGATCAGCTTCCAGTTTTGCTGGGTTCTGGAATCAAATGGGGAAGAATGTGTGTGTTTGTTAAATGCATATGATCCAAAGATCATTTTTTCCTAGATGTGGAAAAACTCAGTTTTAAATTATTTTCCATTTCTTCACAGTTGTGATTTATGGCTCCAAAGAGTGCCAGAACTTTTGGCAATTTTCTTTCGTCTACATACTTTTTATAAATTTTTTAACAATATGAAGGTTTTTAAGTCCATGTTGGAGTTGTAAATCATATATACGGATATATACAACCTGATAAAATACATGGTTCCCAAGATATTTAGTCATTTCAGTTCTCTCATGCCAGTTTTTGTTATTTCTAAATGAAAGAATCCTCAAAATGTAAGCCTACAAATCTGTGATTTGCTCACTTACGAAACATCTAAAAAAGATCTCAAAAATGTATACAGAGTTCTACCGTCAGCAACGATGGAGCAAGCTCACTCCAGCCAATTAGTCCTACTCTTTGCAACAAAAAACCTGGATTCTGGGAAGCTAGTAACAGTGTGTCCAGAATTTCTGGGTTCTTGGTCTCACTGACTTCAAGAATGAAGCCACAGACCCTCGCGGTGAATGTTACAGAAAGATGGTGTATCCGGAATTTTTTCCTTCTGGTGTGTTCGTGGTCTCGCTGGCTTCAGGAGTGAAACTACACACTTTCGCGATGAGTGTTACAGCTCTTAAAGGCGGGGGCGCGTTGTTCATTCTTCCCTGTGGGTTCATGGTCTTGGTGGCTCCAAGAGCGAAGCTGCAAGCCTTCATGGTGAATAATACAGCTTGTAAAGGGAGCATATAGGCAAACACGTAGCAGCAGCAAGATTCATTGCAGACACCAAGGCAGGGCAGCCAAGCTGGTTGCTACTGTATGTTCCCGCAGCCTGCTTTTATTCCCTTAACATCCTACTGACTGGTCCATTTTACAGAGAGTTGATTGGTCAATCTTACAGAGAGCTGATTGGTCAGTTTTGACAGGGTGCTGATTGGTGCATTTATAATCCCTGAGCTAGACACAGAGTGCTGATTGGTGCATTTACAATCCTCTAGCTAGACATAAAAGTTCTCCAAGTGCCCACTAGACCCAGGAGCCCAGCTGGCTTCACCCAGTGGACCCTGCACCATGGCAGTGGGTGGAGCTGCCTGTCAGTCATGCCTGTGGACCAGCACTTCTCAGCCCTTGGGCGGCCATGGGACCAGGCACCATGGAGCAGGGGGCAGCACCTAGGGGAGGCTCAGGCTACGTGGGGGAGAGGGGGGGATTCGGGCATGGCTGGCTGCAGGTCCCGAGCCCCACCCCCGGGGGAGGTAGCTGAGGCCGCAGAGAATTTGAGTACACGGCCGGTGGGCTGGCACTGCTGGGGGACCTAGCACAACCTAAGCAGCTGCTGGCCCAGATGCTAAGCCCCTCACTGCCCTGGGCGGGTGGCGCCAGCTGGACGTTGAGAGTGCAGGGCCCGCTGAGGCTGCGCCCGCCTCCCCCAGAGCTGGCGCTGGCTGGTGAGTTCTGCCTGTGCCTCTCCCTCCACTCCTCTCCGTCCACATCTCCCCATGAGCAGAGGGAGGCGGAGGCAGCTGCAGCCCCAGCCAGCCCAGAGAGGGGCTCCCACAGTACCATGGCGGGCTGAAGGGCTCCTCAAGCACTGCCAGAGTGGACGAGGCTGAGGCCAAGGAGGTGCTGAGAGTGAGGACTGCTAGCATGTTGCCACCTCTCAATAGCAAGCAGACTGGGACAAAAAGTGAAAACTGAAGAAAGACCTGCATGCTAGTGAATTTCCCATTTTTTTTCCCATCATGTATCTCCTGAGTATGGCTAAACTTAAGGAACTTTGAAGTATATGTGCACAACAAAACCTGCAGTTTAATCGATAAGCTGGAGAGTTTAGGCTAAAATGTTTTTTTCTCCCTGTCCCACTCCAAGGACAGCATCATTTATTAAACTGCACTGCTAAAGTCTTGCTGCAGACAGCTAACACCTGATACAGAACAACTGCATCTCTGTCCAGAAGGACCAGGTAGAAGAGTCTATATTGTCCAAAAAGTGTAGGAAGAGTCCTGTTATTTTTCTCCCTCTTTTCTCTTGCTAGTTTGCTTAAAGCTACATTGCTCTGGAAATTTGCAACAAAGTGGACTTAAGGGAATTAAGACGCAGAGAAATCTTGTTTTTGACTCAAGAAATCAAAATAAGTGGCCCTTGGCTTCTGGAGGTTGTCAAGGAAAAACTGGTGAGAGGACAACTTGATCTTTTGATCCTGCAATTTTGGTGAACCCCTAAGAATCTCAGACTTACTCTTGAACTTGCCATTCACACAACAGCCTCAAAGAAGCATTGGAAAGGCTTGAGAACTAAGTTTTCTATAAACCATGTTTAAAATACGAAATCCCACAAAATTATCCAGCCCATGGACAGACTTGTACAGCTCATAAACTAATAATGTTTTCTACATTTTTAAAAAGGCTGTAAAACAAGCAATCCAGCAAGTTTTCAAACAGACAATTAATATGCAGCCCATGTTACAATTAAAAGACCATATGTGATTCACAAAACCTAAGATATTATATGGTCCTTTACCGAAAAAAATGCTGATCCCTGATAACAACTGTCCAAATCCAGTATTTACCCCTAAATAGCAAGTGCACAGGTGGCACAAAGATCAGAGCATACTAACTTCAATTTGAATTGTAAAGACTAGTTATACATCTCGAAAGTTCTAGAACTATCAATTAAACAAAAGAGATACAGACAGCACACTATTGTCTATATGGTCTATGCACAATTCTATACACAACCCTAATCAAATCTCAGTAGGATATTTTGCAGATATTGATGAGTTGTTTCTAAAATTTATGTGGAAAAGCAAAGGGAATACAATCCTCAGAATAAAGGAAGGGCACATTTTTAGGACTCATATTCTTTAATTTGAAAACCTACAATAATGCTACAATTAAAAGTCATAGGTAAATATGACAGAATAGAGAGCCCGGAAATAGAGCCAAACAAAAATGATCAGTTAATTTTTGACAAACGTGAATAGGAAATTCAATGAATAGACTACTGCATTCAAAAATGGACTGCGATGTTTGTAGATCTGTATATCAAAAATATGAATGTTGATGTACACTTCACAAATTATGTGATTATTACTTGAAAATGCATCACAATCATCAAAGAAATGCAAGTCAAAGCTACAAGGAGACGTTACCTCAAACCAGTTAAAATGGCTTACATCCAAAAAACAGGCAATAAAAAATGCTGGTGAGAATATGGAGAAAAGGGAATCCTTGTACACTCTTGGTAGGCATGTTAATTAGTACAGTCACTACGGAGAACAGTTTGGAGCTTCATCAAAAAGCTAGAAACTGAGCTAGCATATGATCCAGCCATCCCACTTTCGGATATATCCCCCAAAAAAGAAAATCAGCATATCAAAGGGATAGGTGCACTGTTTGTTGCACCACTGTTCAAAATAGCTAAGATTTGGAAGCAATCTAAGTATCCATCAGCAAATGAAGAGATAAATTAAATGTCGTACATACATATATACAATTTTATACTATTCAGCCATGAAAAAGAATGAGATCCAGTTACTTGCAGCAACATGGATGGAACTGGACATCATTATGCTAAGCAAGATAAGCCAGGCACAGAAAGACAAGCATTACATATTCTTACTTATTTCTGGGGTCCAAAAATCAACACAATTGAAATAATGGACAGAGAGAGTAGAAGGATGGTTACCAGAGGATAGGAAGGGTAGTGGGGAATCTGGGGTGGGGGAGGTCGGGATGGTTAATGGATACAAAAATTAGGAAGAATAGATAAGACCTACTATTTGATAGCACAACAGGGTCACTATAACCAATACTATTATGTTGGTGCTAAAATAATTGTACTTTTGGTGTTGCAAGTAATGGCAAAAACACACTTACTTTTGCATCAACCTAATATCTTAAATAACATTTTAAAATAACATAAAGAGTGTAACTGGATTGTTTGTAACTCAAAGGATAAATGTTTGAGGGGATGGATACCCTGTTCCCCACGATGTGATTATTTCAAGTTGCATGATTGTACTAAAGCATCTCATATACCCCATAAATATATATACCTACTCTGTACCCACAAAAATTAAAAATGAAAAAAAGAAATGCATTATAAAGCACCATGCAGAATGTGAAAGTGTAAAACTTTTAGAAGAAAAAATTGGTAAAAAGTCTTGTGAGTTTTTTTGGCAAATTATCTTAGGTAAGATACCCAAAGCACAATCCCAAAGACCACGTTATTAAATGGACTTCCATGATTACTAAAAACTTTCGCCATGCGAAAACAACTCTAAGAGTATAAAAAGACAAATACGTGTATCCAAATATATATAAAAAATCAAAACTCAACAATTAGAAACCAAACAATCCATAAATATTGGACAAAAAATTTAAATACACACTATACCTAAGAAAATACAAAGATGGCAAATAAGCCCATGAAAATTGTATCATCACTGGTAACTAGAAAAATACTAATCAAAACTGCAATGTGATGTCATGATACACCTGCTAGAACAGCAAGAACAATGTATTTTTTTGTTGCTGCTGTTTTTGTTGTTGTTTTTGAAACAAAGTCTCACTCTGTTGCCCAGGCTGGAGTGCAGAGGCACAGTCTTGGGTCACTGCAACTCCCACCTCCCAAGTTCAAGTGATTCTCCTGCCTCAGCCCCCAAGTAGCTGGTATTATAGGCACATGTCACCAAGCCTGGCTAATTTTTGTATTTTTTAGTAGAGATGGGTTTTCACCATGTTGGCCAGGCTGGCCTCGAACCCCTGACCTCAGGTGATCCACCTGCCTTGGCCTCCCAAAGTGCTGGGATTACAGGTGTGAGCCACCACACCCGGCAGGAACAATGTACTTTTATGTGTGATAATAATAGGTATTGGTAACGATACGGAGCAATCAAAATTCATATTTCTTATGAAAATACAAAATGCTACTACACACTTTGATAAAGGCTTTCACAATTAATTATAGACTTAAAAGTGCATTTACATGAGCAACTCATCCTACTACTAGGTATTTAGACAAAAGAAATAGAAACATGTTCACACAAAGCCTGCAATAGTTATTTATAGCAACGTTGTTCATAATCATCAACAACTGAAAACAACCTTGGGAATGGGTATACAATAAATGGCACATTCGTACACTGAAATGATGCTTGGTAATAAAAAGAAAGTAAAAATTTATGTATACAACTACATGTATAACTTTCCAATGCATCATTCTAAATAAAAAATGCTAGACTCATAGTTTATAATTTTATTCATATGGCATTCTGGAAAAGGGGCGGCTATATGGGACAAAAACAGATCGATTGTTGCTGGAGGTTAATGCTGGGTTTGGGAGATGAGTATAAATGGATAATAATAAAAAATTCCAGAGGGCAATGAAACTGCTCTGTATCTTTATTCTGGTGGTGGTTATACAACCCTGTGCATTTTTCATAATTCCTAGAACTATTAATCAAAAAGTGGACATTTATCTGTATGCAACCTTGAAGCTAAATTTTACAAACGTACGGAAGGTAGACACGGCCTCCCCTCATTCTCATAAGGTTCGGGATACTAAATCATCCCCATTTAAAAACTAAAAAAAAAAAAAAAAAAAAAAACCGAGGCTTTCATTGGTGTCATAGTAAGGACATATCTGGCAGAGCCAGTGTCCACATTTCCAGCTTCACATGGGTTTCAGTTACTTAATTTTGTCTATTTTCAGAATAAATGTGTTTTGTTATGGAATTTATATTTTCTTCTGACCACAAATGTTATACTCTTTGCTATAGAAAATTTAGAAAATCTCGGCAAATGGAAAAGAATTAGAAAACAATTGTGTGCCACCACCCAATATTGTATATGGAAGGAAGAGTGGCAGAAGAGTGACACTACGACCAGCATAGTCCACGTATTATTTTTCACATCAGCTTGGGGACAGAATGACCATTGTAGATTATAGGGCATATTTCAGGAACACAGTGGATGTGGTTGGCAATGAAGAACATATGGGGGGCAAAACAGGATACGTTCAGTCAGCAGAACAGGAACCCCACCGTCTCATGGAAACACCGGCTACGTTTACTTATTACTCTATTAAGCAGATTTACTGAATTATGTGTGATTTCTGACAGAGTATATTAAACCCAAAGATTGTGGCACAGGTTCAAACGTAGAGTAAAATGTTCCTGGAATGCCTTTACTTTTAGTACGTTGTTCAGAAGCTTTATGTCAGAGAGACAGCATAGGCAAAAGTGAAAGACAGGCTGTTTACTCTCCACTCTTTAAATGGCGGCCATCTCTTGTTTCTTGTATATGCTAATTGTCTTCTCAGTCGGTGCAGGGTACAAATGTATTTGTTCAAAGGAAGAGAAGTAACAGAGAATTCATAAATCATATGACATATACAGTGCTTTCTTTCCTGATCCGACGCAGTATTTTCAGTGTTGTGACTGGTTGGGTGGTATCTCCTTGCTTTGTTTTGTTTTCTGTCCCTAACAGTCCTGAGATAGTACTGGAATCTCAACTAAATCCAGCCATTATTTTCTGCCAGCAGAGGGCAGCAGAAGGCTTCCACAGGCCGACTTGAAAGACGGCTTCTAAGAGCTAAGCATAAGAGGGTCAGACTAGCAAATAAAAACCCCATCAAGACCAGGGACACTGACATTTGAGGAGGTAAAAGACACTGCGACAAGAATTATGTGACATATGCAAGCACAAGCTAATAGTCATAGAGGGGTGGTTCAGTCGCATAAAGGACTTGATGGATTTATTGGTTCATTCTCCCACCGAGTTATGTATTTAGCACCATCCACCCTGGCTACAGTTTCTTCATTCACTGAGTGGCTATAGTGCTAATAACAAGCTCATAAGATATATGAAGACTGCTTAGTGCTATTTGCAAAATATCACTGCAGGTTTTTTTTTTAACTCTAAAATCTCTCAAAATATGAGATAGGACTATTCGATAATCGCGTTTTAGGAAAATAATTGCCACCACTATTATTAAACCAACTCCCTCTATATATGTTCACGCCAGTTGTAAATAGTAGTCTAATTCCATTTATCTGAAATGTAAAAGAAGTGTTTCTCTTAGAATTAAAGAAATGTACTAAGACTCACCTAAGTGCTAGGCATATATCCACAATATTAAATAAAGGTGAATCATTTATCACACAAGCATGTAAAAGTGGTGAGCCCACAGCCAGGACAGGAACAAACAATGCCTTCTGGCAAGTTTCACTGAGGCTTGAAAGATGAATTATCATAAGGAAAGAGTTTAAAAGGTTGAACTAGGACAGAAAACCCTGCTGAGAGATGAAGAATTCTCAAAGAAACTGCACGTGCAAATCTTCTGACACAGGCAAAAATGTGGAACACTTAAAAACAGAATGCAATCCATTGTGGCTGAGCAGAGAGAGTGATGGGGAGGAATTTATGCAATGAGACCAGGGAACTAGATCCAGAAAGAAACACATGGGGCCTTGTGGGCTTTGGTAAATATTTTGGAGTTTACTATAATGCCGTTTGGAAACTATTAGATGGATTCAGCAGAAGGAAAGTAAACAACATAAAAGGAGAGTAAAGCAGTGTGTTTTCAGACAAAGAGCAAAGACTTGGGGACCACCATAATTGGGTGTGAAACTTGGTTCTACCACTTACAGACTCTATGGCCTTGGCCAATTAACTATATTTTTTCATGTCTAACACCTAACACAATAAGTAGCAAAAAGAAGTCAGAATTCACACCCAGGTGTGTGTGCATGTGTGTGTGTTTGCGTGTGTATACAGAGCCATAAAAACTATGTCATTATCTCTGATAGTAATTGTACTGTGAGTGGCATCATTTCAAGTGCAGACCTTAGCCATATAATTCTTTCATTTATTTATTTATTTATTTAGACAGAGTCTTACTCTGTCGCCAGGGCTAGAGTGCAGTGGTGCGACCTCGGCTCACTGCAACCTCTGCCTCTCGGATTCAAGTGATTCTCCTGCCTCAGCGTCCCGAGTAGCTGCGATTACAGGTGCTGCCACTACGCCCAGCTAATTTTTTTGTAGTTTTAGTAGAGATGGGGTTTCACTATGTTGGCCAGGCTGGTTGACTCCTGACCTTGTGATACGCCCACCTCAGCCTCCCAAAGTGCTGGGATTAGGGGCGTGAGCCACCGCACCCCAGCCGTGTAATTCTTAGAGTGTCAGGTGCAAGAGTCCACCTTAAGATTGTTGTCAACATCTCTTAGAGGAGTGGATAAGTAAAACATAACACAACTACAAATTAATAACAGCAGGGATCTTTTTTGCTCAATGAAGACCTCAGCAATTATGGCTGAAAAAAATTCACTGTGGAATGACTTAGCAAACTACACATGGGTTCTGAGAGTATAAATCTGTATGGCACAGAGTAGGAGGTCTTGAGTAGGTTTCTCTCTCTGGAACAAAAATATATAGTAAGACTTTCTACATCAATGTTAGCATACCTGTTTCAAAATCAAGACAACAGGCAAATTCAAGGAGTGTGGAAAGTATTCAGATGACTAAAGAAGGATGGAAGTAAAACTGAGAACAGACACATTACAAAGCCAATCTTATATACAGGTTTTAATAAGACTAGAGCTTTGGAGGCCAGACACGGTGGCTCACGCCTGTAATCGCAGCACTTTGGGAGGCCGAGGCAGGTGGATGAGGAGGTCAGGAAATGAAGACCATTCTAGCTAACATGGTGAAACCCCGTCTCTACTAAAAATACAAACAATTAGTCTGGCATGGTGGTGTGCACCCGTAGTCCCAGCTACTCTGGAGGCTGACGCAGGAGAACTGCGTGAACTCAGGAGGCGGAGCTTGCAGTGAGCCGAGATCGTGCCCCTGCACTCTGGCCTGGGCGACACAGCGAGACTCCGTCTCAAAAAAAAAAAAAAAAAAAAAAGAGACTAGCGATTTGGAGCATGTATAGATGGTCACATTTATTACCCTTTTTTCACAGACAGCTGAATACTACTGCCAATATAACAAAATCCACTAATTCTAGAAATTCACACACACACACACACACGCTTTTACAAATGCTTTATTAATTTATTTGCATAACTTCAAATACATTATTGCTGAGTTTTTCTGCCATGATTATATTATTATGTGGTATTAAAAAGCCAATGAAGTGGTAGCAATAACTCAAACTATTACATTTACAGCATTAAAAAGATAATTTCTCTAATTCAGGTAAATAGCAAAATAGTTTTAGATGGCTTATCATAAAAACGATCATCAAAATGAAAAGAAAAAGTTATTCCAATCAATTTCAAGCCAAAACTATTGTGTGTGTTTGTGTGTGTGTGTGTGTAGTAATAATGGTAGTTGTAGTTGCCGTCATAGCAGTAGAGGTTGCTGTTGTAGTAGCACCTATAGAGTTGCATCCTTAACAAGGGTTAAATCAGAGATAGGATTTGGAGACAGAGGGTAGAGTTACAATTGTACATAGTCTAATTTAACTGCCCTGGATTGGAAAATAATACATCAATTCCCAGTTCAATAAAGCAAATTTTTTTCAACAGCACAGACTCAGAAGATATTTAATTTAATATCTAATTGGAAGCAAATGTCACTGCTTATACTCAAATATATATCCAAACTTAAAAGAACAATGCCTAATTCCTAATATACAACCCAACTTTTGACACTTGAAATGTTTTACTGAATTGTTTGAACCGTGGTGTAAAGGTTGCTAAAAAATAGATTAGAGAACTTTATAAGCAGATATAATAATAGATTAGAGAACTGTATCAGTGTGATCTTTTAGGTTCTCAACTATGAGCTGACTGCAAAGTTATCCAATAAGTAAGTAGAGTTTAACCTTTAGAAAGAGAGAAAAGGTCTGACTGATTTTCTATATCCTCGTGACTGATTTTCTATATCTTCATAGGACAAAAATGTACTTGTGTGTGTATGTGTGTGTGAATATACTTAAAATCACATAATAAGACTTAACTTTTTATCATGGAACAATAAAAACAATTAATCTTACATGTACCCACAAAATAAACCATAATCAATGCTTAAAAAATAAATCTCACAGACCACATTATGTGACTTTACAATTAAACAAGGTAATAATTAATGAAAACCAGAAAAGCAATAAAACAAACAAAAAGTAAGCCTATTCAACTATGTATTTGTCCTAAGCCTGTAAAAAAAACATTTTGGACCCAAAAGTACACCAAACTTTAATTAAAAACAAATAATTTATCTATTAACGACAATAACAATTTCACAAGACCTAAAATGTTCAAAGCTGTACTCAAAGGAAAAAATTATACTATTGAGAAAATTTTATTTGTGAAAGCATTCTTTTGTTATTAAGCTAGACACTAAAAGAATTAAGAAATTAAAATAAGTAATATATGATGATAGTAAACAATATAAACAAAGCAGGGATCAATAATGAAGGTTGGAAGTAATCTGCTATAACAAACTCAAAACATAAATAGCCACTAGAATTTATAAGTAAAACCAAAGACCAGTTCTTTGAACAGAATAATAATCAACTGATTGTAAAGAAAAAATGAGAATAATTAATATATATTAAAGAAATCAAGAAATATATTCAAGTAGTGGTATCATTTCAACAGTGATTACTCTGAGGACATAGTGAATGTTTTTAAGTTTACTGATGCATTGGAAGTTGGAAGTGAAATTGTTCAAAGTCTTTGTATTGTCTTAAGTGCTGAGTTTTCAAATGAGAACAACAAATATATCCTCCCTTTGAAAACTGTCAATCTGCTAATTTCATATGGACTAATTTTAAAAAATTATAAGTAATAATTGAAAAGTGGTGTAAAAAGTAATACTTTACTATGAATTGAAAATCAATGATTTAAAACATGTTATTTTAAATTTTAATTTGTCCTATATGTGTTATGCATTTGTTGCTAGTGATGATTATGTTTGTGAGGAAGATAAAAATAATAATTTCAAACACTTTCTAGACACTGATATAATCTAAACTTAAATGTTGATAAATTATATCTATGTTTTATATCTTCTGAATTATAATTAGTTAATTATATACCAATTTATAGTAACTTTATTGGATAAATACAAGTTTTGATTTTTTTGGGTGAATACACTTAGAAGTATTTATATTTATATTATATATTGTTTTCACCCCTAAATATCAACTGAGGTAAATATAAATTATCATAAATATATCATAAATATTTTTTAAGATGCAATGTTAATGATTAATTTGAAACATTTCTCATTGTAGCCTAAAGTAACTTGAATGATTTGACTCTTTTCTCTCCAACTGCTTTTTTTTTTTTTGAGACCAAGTCTCAGTCTGTCATCCAGTCTGGAGTGCAGTGGTGTGATCTTGGTCACTGCAACCTCTGCCTCCTGGGTTCAAGGGATTCTTGTGCCTTGGCCTCCCAAGTAGCTGGAATTATAGGTGTGCACCATTGTGCTCACCTAAATTTTGTATTTTTAGTGCAGACGGGGTTTCACAGGTTGCTGAAGCTGGTTTTGAACTCCTGGGCTCAAGCAATCCACCTGCCCCGGCCTTCAAAAGTGCTGGAATTACAGGCGTGAACCACCACAACTGCCCTCCAATTGCATTTTGTATTTTCTTGATATTATTCTGTCTTTTCTAATCTTTCAGTAACTCTAATGTTTTGTGTAATTTTTCATATCTATCCATTTGCACATTTTTTGGCCTGAAATAATCTCCTGGGATATCGTTGTTGAGTTCATTTTCAATCTTTCCTTACAAGAGAAGACCCAAACCAACAGACTTTACTTGACCTAGAGATGTACTCTATTGCCTTGAAGTTTGGTTTAGTTTGAATTAACTCCCAACATGTAATTTACAGTATATCATATACATATTAATATGTCAAATTTGTCTTGAAAAATTCAAATACCTGGCAAAATAGGGCCCTAATACTCATGACATTTTAAAAATCCAAAGCTGATGAGAGTCTCTGTTATGTTTTAGATCTTAATTTCCAGCACTCTAAGTTGCCTTAAGCATCACTGGGTCAGCCATTCATTTACATGATCCATCTGACCTTTGTAAGAATCTGACTCTATGATAATATAGATTTAAATTTGTAATATCACTTCCTCAGTAAAGCTTTGCTTGATCCTTGTGTTGCCTGTGGATCTTATGAGCATTTTCTGATGGGGTTATATGCTATTAATTGTGTGATCATTCATAATAAAAACGGGAGTATTTTACCTGCTTCAGAATATTGGAGAAAAAATACCATTTAAAAGATTATATGAAATCTTCATGTTTAGGAGGTAAGACAGACATTTCATATTACTTCTTTGCAAATTCGGTACTCTGATTAAAAAATATTCTGTACTGTGCATCACCAAGGGGGGAAATTATAAAGAAGGTAGTTGTCTTAGACCATTTTGTGCTGCTATAACAGAATACCAAAGACCGGGTAACTTACAATGAACAGTGCATTGTTAGCTCAATGTTCTGGAGAATGGAAAACCCAAGATCAATGAGCTAGCATGTGGCGAGTACCTTCTTGCTGCATCATAACTTGGTAGAAGGCATCTCATGGCAGAAGGACAAAGAGAGGATGTGAGAGGGCAGGAGAGGGTAAACCCACTCCTGAGATAAGGAATCCATTCCCACTATAAAGATGTTAGTTCGTTCATGAGGATCAAGCCCTCATGACCTAAGCACATCTTAAAGGCCCCACTTCCCAATACCATCTCAATGGCAACTGATTTTCAACATTGATTTTGGAAGGGACAAACATCCAAATCGCAGCAATGGTCAACAGGCACTTGGGTAAGACGTGAGGAAAGAAAATCCCTGCATTATATTTTAGGAAAGCCTTAAAATGAATAGAAAAGGCATTTTCTCCTTGTTGTATGTATAATATTAGCAATTAAATACTTGTTATATTGTTATATGTTATTTCCAAGATTAAATGTGGTGTAGTACTGATGGTGAAACATTAATTGGATGCTTAGTTTACCTATTTTTTTTTTTTTTTTAGTATTTAAATAGAAACATATCCTAAGAGCACAAAACATATCAGCATAGGTAGTTCTTGAAAACATAAAGTTAGGAAACAGTGAATACTGTATAACACATGGACATTAAAAGAAGCTCGTATGCTTTATATGGCTATTAGGTAAATGTGGAATAAAATATTAGTACTTGATAGTAGTTGAAATTGGTCCAAGGGAGGAAGGGAAATAGGGCAGGTGTCTTGGTCAGTTTGGACTGCTATACCAAATCACCGTAGACCAAATTGTGAAACAACAAACGTTTATTTCTCACAGTGCTGGAAACTAGGACCTCCAAGATCAAGTTTCTGGCAGATCTGGTGTCTGGTGAGGGTCTGCTTCCCAGATGGCCATCTTCTCATTGTATCCGCACATGGCAAAGAGTAGAGACAGAGAGGAGGCAAGTGCTCTCCTATCTCTTCTTACCCCAGGAGCTTAATCCTATTCATCAGGGCTTCACCCTCATGACCCAATCATCTCCCAAGACCCATCTCCTAGTACTATCACATTAGAGATTATGTTTCAATACTTGAACTTTAGAAGGGAAAACATTTAGTCAACAACAGGAGAATATAAATGCATGTTTATTGGTAAAACTGGATAACTTAAAAACTAATGCAATTTAATATGACACAATATTAACAATTAAAAATTTGGGATTGTCAGTATATGTATATTTTTTTCCTCCATACATTTCTGTATGTAAAAATTACTTTTATTCTATATAACTACAACTTTAAGGCACTCTTACCACATACACACAGAAGAAGGCCAACTATGTGAGAGAAAGAGATAATTTGTTTGACTGAAGTAATCACTTCACTGTGGATATCTATATCAAAACGTCATGTTGCACATTTTAAATTTATACAATAAAAAAACTAAAACATAAATGCAATTACTTTCTTTCATGAGACAAAGGAATTCTTTAAATGTACCTTGAAAGAAAAACTTTTTAAAATTTTCTTGAAGCTAATCCTTTTTTTCATTAAGAATAAATGAGCCAAATTTTAAAAAGTTCTATAATCCAAACATATATTGAAGAATAATTCTGCAAAAGAACTTCCTGATTCAAGCAAAACCCATTGTGTTTAAATTATCTCAATATTCCCTGCAAAAATAAATATAAAATAGATATAAATAGATTGTCAAAATAAACATTATATATTGTTTAGAATAACATTTCTAGTTTAACATTTCATTTTTTAATTTAGTAGGTGAAATAGCATGTAGAAACATGTTGAAAGAGGCAGGTAACTTTTGGGATTTTAGAGGCAAGTAGTGGAGAAAATAGCATTAAGAAAATGTTGTATGGGGTGGAGTTGGGATTTAAGGAAGACTTCTGAATGATGATGCTACCAGATAAAACACTGAAGTGGTCCTTAAATTGCAATAATAACTTTGTAAAAAAGAGCAATGAACAACAACAAGCACATGAAAGAACTTTGTAAAATGGAAAATGCAAAACCACTTATAGAGGCTATTATCACACTTTGTTTATTCTGTTCAGAAATACTCATCTATTATCATGTTTGCAAATATGGAGTAGTCATATGTTTTCAATGAATTTTTAAATTCCCCTGGCAATTTCTGGCTCCAAAATATGTATTGATAGTTTTGGTTGTAGTACCTGTAACTCCCACGTTACACCGTTCATTAGATGCAGATTTTGAAGACCTATGAAAAAAATAAAAAAGAAGCAAAATGGAAAGAGAAAGACAAAGATGCTAAAATTGAGTTAACACAGAAAACCTTTAATGTTGGCAGCAATAGTTTAAGAAATGAAGAACTGTGAGAAAATGCAAAATACAAATATAAATATAAAGGAGACAGAGAAAGAATCTATTAGTTGGCTAGTGAAAAAAATCCTGAAATATACTGAGCAAATGTTGTAGCAGACAGGACACATAAATGTGGGAAACTTAAAGAGCCTTGAGGAAAGAGAGTGGCCTGATGATCGCAGGCTACTAACATGGAGGAAGAGGCCGGGTAAGGTATTAAGTTTTTGAGGATGAGAAGAAAGTTGTAGGCTTACAAAAAACACTTTATCCCTGTAACCCTACATAAGACTTGTGTGATCTTCTTGTTGGGTTTAATTGGGTGAAAAAGTAAATATTGGAAAAAGAAGCAAAATCATAATGGCATTTATATCCACCATCAATTCTTAAAAATAATTTAAAGTAAATGTTCAAGTTTTGTAGTAAAAATAAGTGATTGTGTATTCTACTAACAACAATTTGATAAGTAATCGCTGATCTTAATCAGAGAAAATAGCTAAGAGTTTTAATAATTAAAAATCAATCTAGACCTTAAATATACTAAAATTTATAATCAAAATCTCTTTTATAAATGACTGCCTGGCTAACTATTGCCATAGGAATGAGATGCGAACAAAATATAATTATTTTGTAAAGTTTTGTCTTACCTATTGTTTTTGGTAATTATATATTTTTAGGCGATAATGTGTGGCTTTTTTTTCAGTTGGTATGTGAATTAAAGTGAATTGACATAGTTGATAGATAATCAAACAAATTCAACTCCATAGACTTTCCTGAATCCAGTTGGAACGGATATGTTAATGATTTCTTGTTAAACAAATATCACTCTCTTTGCTATGACATATTATTATTCATTGTCTAATTAGGCAATACATATAGCCACAGAGAGGACAATTGTTCCTTTATTAATTCAAATGAACTTCATGCTCAAAGAGTTCTAAAATCTTGTGTGAGTACACCCCTCTTTTTAGGGCATGTAATAGAACGAATTACTCTTTGGGAAATTTAGGTTATATTTAGGCTATGCAAGAGTACTTTCATTATCTTTTATAATCTCATAAAAATTAAAATATGTTTAAATATGTAAGTAAATCATTGTGTTTTATTTGACGTAATTGAGATATTTTCTGCCACCAAGAAAATATTTGAAAGTTATTAATCATTAGATGCTTGGTAGGATGCATTTTAAATTAAACTTGTGCTTATTATACATATATATGATATATTATTTATATTTATATAAGATACTCAATTCTTGTGATTATGTGTGGTGAAACTCACCAAGTGTAGTGAGTACATATGTAGTATAAACAGTAATAACTGAAGTGGATATTTGAATCAACCATCTGCGGCTTATGGAAACCACTTTCCAACACATTCCTTTTAGCACTAAAAAGAGTGAGGGAACTATTAAATTGCCCACATCCACCCAAAATAATAGTATCCAATGTTGTTTTTAAGATTTAATCTTTCAAATGTTATTTGACCAGTGATACTTGACACAGTGTATGTTACTTCTAAAATGTCTAGAGTGGGGAGAAGATATATAAAACATGCAAAATGTACCACCTGAGGACTGAATGACAGTTACCTTCTTACAACTTCAGACTAGTTTCCCCTAACCATAAAATTTATAAATGTTAAAAAGTGCATTGATGACTAATGAGTGACTCAGCTCAGATGAGTAGACAGTGAATAAGGGAAGACTGATAAAGCTACTTTGCATCCCAGGAAGCACTGTCCATACAAATAACAGGAAGTGAACCAGAGAAAGGAAGAGGCTTAGCAGCAAGAAAGACATAAATGAAATGTAGTCTTTGTTATGGTTACCACCTATTCTCACTGTCTAAGAGCTAGGTCATGAGAGGAAGAGAATACACATGGGCCGAGTCAAGCATCCGGATGCCTGCATCTGTGTGTGAGACAGGGAAGCCATCAATAGCAAGCTCTCAGAGAGAAATTCCAAGAACAAGCTGAAAGAGGGCACATTTTTCCTCGCTCACTTTGGATCTAATAAATTCTCTTTACTTAAAAACATAAAGACATTAAAATAAACAGGAGATTTTTCAGAGGACACTGTTAAACAAATGAAAGGGACAACTTTTTAAAAATTCAGGACAAAGAGAAAGTAGAGAGAATGTAAGTTGCAATGACTTACTCCAAGGTGTAGTCATACAAAGGCTACAAAAAAAGTAAAATAAAATATAATAAAGCAATTAATTGACAGAAAGCAGATCAGGAGTTTCTTGGGAGAGGAAAGGGGATGCAAGTGTAAGAGAAAGAGATTATGACTGTAGGAGCTTGAGGAAACTTGTGAGGAAAATTGATGTATTTGATACCTTGATAGTGCTGACTGATCCACTCTAGTATGCATTTATCACATTGTACACTTTACACGTGCAGATTACTGTATGTCAATTATATTCCAATAAGGCTGGGAGAAAGTTAAAAACAAACAAATAGAATAGCTATCCCTTGAAGAGAGTGTCCAGAGAAGCCAATATAGAGACCATTCTGAAGGGTATGTGTGGTGGAAACAGTTCAGAAACTGATAAAAGGGAGAGACGGGAATTGATTTGGGTGTATCCAAGTCTAATGTTTATAGTGACTGATAAATACAGATTCATTATACTGACATTTCCACTCTCTCTCTCAATTCATGCTTCACTTTTACATTTGGTCTTGGTCTTGACAAACATTCATTCTTCTTCTCAAGGGGCACAGATGGGAAGAGAAGGAGCCTAAACTCTATTTTGTGACAATGATCATCCAAACCCCCTGTTTCATGGCCTTAGTGGAGATAGGCTGGATTGCCGAAATGTAGTGTGGTAAACAGAAAAAACCAAAGACAGTTATTTCTACATTTAAGTCATTATATATCCACCTGCAATTGTTGAACTTGGGTAAATTATTTATCCTTTTGCCATTTTGTAAGTATGGTTCTGTGTTATTCCGTCCAGGCTGCTATAATGAAGTATCATAAACTAGATAGTTTATAAACAAACATTTATTTCTCTCAGTTCTGGAGGCTGCAACGTCCAAGGTTAAGGTACTGACAGATTTGGTGTTTGACGAGGGCCTGTCACTCATAGACAATGTCTTCTGGCTACATCCTTGTGTGGTAGAAGGACTTTTTTTTTATAAGGCAGTGTTTCCCTCATTAAATAGTAAGTTCCCAAAGTCCTACATCTTAAGACCATCATCTCGGGGATAAGGATTTTAACATAAGAATTTTGTGAGGACCCTAACATTCCAACTAGAGCAATATCCTTCTACCTAGGAGAGCTTATTTGTGAAGATGAAATGCTGACAGATATGTAGAAATTTGTACAAATTGGCAATGAAACTATTTGTTCTTTTCCCTTCTAGCATTTGTTTTGAAATAAAAATATCACAAATGGCAAGCCCTTATACAAAGGAAGGAATACATATTAAGATTATCCATTCTTCATATGAAATGAAAGTAGTTATTAATGAATGTTAGGGCATGATAACAACCACGAGAGTTGAATATGATTACCAAGAAAGAAATTATAGAGACATAAATTTTCTCTAATGAGATAATGTACTTGAATTGGGAATTAAAGCCAAATAACCATACCAATATACATGAATAATCTTTATAGCAGGGTTTATCCATACATAGTTTTGACATGAGAGTACAGTTTCCAATGCATCATAAATTTACTGCTTGAAGTTGATTAATTATAAAGATAAATTTTAAACTAAGTGAAAACTCTGTACTTAAAAACTATACAATTTTAACTTAAAAAGACAAAATAATGTTCATCATGAAGAAGTGTGGTGCGTTCAAGTCCGGAAGACCACGGGGATTCATTTCATGTAATGGATATTTTATAGACAATTTTATTTTCTTTCAATTGCTTTATGGGAGATATTTCATTTTTCATTTCCCTTCATATCACTTAGACAGAAAGTCTTTAAATGAATATGTAATGGTTTCTGATTAATATTTTAAAGCTCTAAATATTTTAACAATTCTGACAGAGCTATAAAATAACTTCTAATTATGTTAACATGTAAAGGAAAGGGAAAAGATAATGGAGGAAAGGACGTAATATTTAATACATTGTAGGCCTATATATTCAAATTACAATAAGAAATCACTTAAATAATGTCATATGATACACTGAAAAATAACAATAACTGGTAGTATACTGCAAAACAATCACTGTGTGATAAATGTTCTTCTAATTAGATAAAAATATCCAAGCTTATTACTGGTATAGTAACAAGTGCTGATGTTATTTGGCCTGCACATCATGCAACAAACAAAAATATTCTCTGTATATTTGTCATTGAATGAAATACCTGTAGAATGAGTAAGAACGATCTATCTGATTTAAACTATATAGAAGTTAATTAGCATTTACTAATAATTACTAAGCATTTCAAATAATAACTAGTTTTAATTATTAATAATTATAAAATATTCATGGATATTTGAGCCATTAGAAAAATTGTAGGGACATACCAAGTAATATTTGTATTTCCAAGAATCAGTGTAACGAAGTGATTAAGATCATGGAATTTCAGCAAAATTCCAATGTTCAAATTTACTTCTGTGAATTCTGACTTTAAAATAAAGGAGAAGGCACTAAAACTTTTTGTACCCTGCTTTCTTTTCTATAGCATGAAGATGAAAATGTGTACCTGATAGGAAGTGTTGGGAGGATCATACTGATAAATACATAAAAGGAAACAATTAGGTCAACACCAAGCATAGATAAAGATTAACTCCTTTTTTAATAGTACAGCTATTACCCCTGGGTTTTGGGCCAAATGAGATAAACAGTACAGTAGATGGATTTGGAAAATAACAAGTGACTTATTAATTTTCTTGATGATTGAAACAAACTGGAAGGTGAGACAAGATGGATTTAATTTTGATCCTCTATGTATAAAAGTTACTTGTACCTAGCACTGTGGTCACAAAATCTGTCTACAATTACAAAATGGAAGCTGGTGATTTTATTACGAGATTCATGTAGGAATTTAGTTTGTAGAAAATGAAATAGTTAATTCATGCCAGTTAGTAAATAATCATCGCTCTCATTCTTCCCTGGGAATGTTAAAAAGATTAGTGAGGAAACTTACGTTAACTAAAAGAAATATTTTCATCAGTAGAATTCATACTTGATTTTTCAGTACTCATGTGTCAACAACATTATAAAGAAAACATGAATCAATATTCATTTTAGTTTAGCATGATAATTTATATATAATATATATAATGCATTATAAACTGCATTACATAAATGTTTTGGTCAGAGGAACAAATACAAAACGCAAATTATGAAGAGTTAAAATAGCTAACATCTATTTTTCTCATTTTTTATTTAGCTTAATATATTTCCAGTGAATTACTGTATTGAAAAAAATTTCAAAAATTATTATTAGTATTTATTCATAAATATGAGAAATATTTTCTGAAAATACATTTATTATTATATAGTTACTTTTCATATTTGTTTCTTCTGTGCCTCTTTAAATCAAAAACTAAACAAACAAAACAACCACAAAATAGGAAACTAAAATTCTTACTAAGTGTTAAAATAAGTAAAAACATAATTTTCATTACAGCTATAATTTTCAGAATTAATTTTAACACTACTAAAACAGTGTACCTAGTTTGAAATACAATGAAAATGATGTAAATAATTTAAAATATTCTAATATCAAAACTAAAAAACGGTAAAAGGAAACCAATTAAATAAATTTGGTAACATAGTATACTAAATAATATATCCAAAGGTTATGGCTTCAGCATGAACTTTATAGTAAAATTATTAATGAGATGTTTTACATTCATTTATTGATACTGCCTCTGAAAACTGATGTGTATTTTGTACTCAATGTCACATTTTAATTCAGAGGAGCCACATTTCAAATGCTCAGTAACCACATTTGGCTACCAGATTGAAGAGTTCAGTACTAAAAGAACAGAAAAGAATCCATATTTACTAATGCAAAGTATATTTTTTATTTCTTCATAAAATACACAGCCCCTATTTTTGCCAATCTCTCATTCTTAGAATTCCTCCCAGCTACTTGCTCAGAACCTCAAAGCTGCTCTCAACTCTTTCATCTAGATAAATCATACGAGTCATGTTTTTTCAAGTCAGTCTTGCCAAGTATAGTTTTCTATTCATAGGTTTCTATTCATAGCTGAAAATATTCAAAGCAGAAATTAAAGGGACCTGAGTGATCATCTTATTGGCTCCTCTTATTTTTAAAGGACAAGTCTAAGGACCACGTAGAGTACATGAAGTATTCTGCGTCATTGTGCAGTGAGTACTAGAAACAAAATAAAAACACAAACAGTATGAGTGCTGGTCTAGTGCCCTTATCAGTACATAAGCAAACTGCTATTCATTAGTAACAATCCACTTGTCTGTTTTTCCTGATTGCCTCTAGTATAATCATTTCCTGTTCTTACTGAAACTTGAAATTGCCTTCAACAGTTCTTCTAAAACCTACCACACTACTTAAAGCTGGCAGCCACTCAAAAGCAACCCTTTGCTAGAACTCCATAAGATTCATTGTATTTGAAAATAGCATGTATAGTCAATATATGAATGATTTAAACTTGTATTGTTTTTATCTCATTTTAATGAGCAAATATTTATTGGAGTGTTAACTGTTATTACTAAGATACTGTGTGTGGTAGTTCGATGAATATACAAAGGAGTAAAACACAGTTTCAGCCCTCCAGGAAATTGTAGTCTACTAATAAAGAACGTGTTGTAATATAAGAGAAAAAAAGTAAAAATTTAGCACTTAGGTTATTAATATATCCTGGTAAATACAAGATTGGAGAGAACTTGCTTAATGTAAATCATGTGAAATAGGGTTTTCAGATTTAAGAAATAAAAATACAGAATGTCAAATTAAATTTTATTTTCAGATAAAAAATAAGACTTTTAGTATAAGAATATGCCATGCAATATCTGGGACATGCTCATATAAAGATTATTGTTTTTATACAACTCAAATTCAACTGGGCATTCTGTATATTATCTGGCAAATCTATGTTAAAAACACTTAGAGTGTTGAATTGACTACAATTTCTAATTATTTTACGGCTGCTAAAAATCATTCAAAATTAATTCGGAGAAGGCTGCCCATTTGTCAGACTTGTGCCAGGTATTTCTCAGTTGTTAATGTGATGTGTTAAGAATTATCAATATGGCATTTAGGATGACACTAATTTGAAAATTACGTCACACAAATTATGTTGAAGGAATTATAGAGATAATTTTGAAAAAGAATGACCATTATTTCAACATCTGAAGGGCTGTAATGTTGAAAGGGAGTTTATTTTATAACTTCCTATGTTTTACAAAAGAAAATCACAGAGATTTATAAGTAATTTTTATAGTTCTTGATAAAGGTGGATAACCATGACTTATTTCAAATCACTTCTCACTGATTATTTTCGTACTCAAGTTGATTAGTTTTTCTCTATTATTTTAAATATAATTCAGATTTATATAATAACAAATGACATTTATCAAAATTGTATGGATTATTTTCCATGTGATATAAGAATTTTGGAACAATTATTTTGCTATGAAATTATTAGATGTTACATATTTGTTAAATTTTAATAAGTTTAATATATATTTCTAAGTAAACCTTAAATTAATATAATAAAATTAATAAATTTCAAAGTCAACCTTAAGATCCCTCTGCACATAAATATTCAAGTTAATTTCATCTAAAAATAGAGCAAATTTTGTCATGTTGGATAGCTTTGTAACAAAAGTTAATGAAACTACTGTGGAAAATATACTGCAAGCATATCAATTTATTTTAACTAAAAACATTCAAGAAAAATAATTTTTCTGAAAAACATTCATCTAAAGCAATTATATCACATTTGGTGACAGTCATTATCCAATATTTAGGAAAACTCACAATTTGTATAAGAATATATCAGATCATTTCTTGAATGTGCACTTCTACAGTGAGTTGTTTCTCTGTAGTATATTTTCTATTGACCAGGCAGCTGACACTACTCTAATGAGTGATAGAGCCTTTGTAATTCTGTCTTTAAAAAGTGATTTCTGAGAGCAGAATGCCATCTGTGGAAATGGAACAGAAAAAGGTGGCTCCATACACTTGTACTGTAGTGAACAATGAAAGTGAGCCAATTACCTCTGAATTTGATCAATTTTAATTCAGGTTTCTGGTTTCCACAATGATGCAGATGGTTCTTTCCAAAATATAAACCTGATGTCACTTCAATACACCAAACAATTTAACGATTTTCAGCTTGAAACTAAAGCATATTAGCACATTATTTATCTAATTCCAATACATTCTTATCTCTTGTAATCCCCCCCGCGCCTTATTTATACACAATGAACACTCTAGAGTGCCCTGACTATGCTTGTGAAGATGCTTACAATTTTGTCTAGAATTTCCTTTCATTCTTTCTTTGTCCCAAACTCTCATTAAATCTTTGGAGTGTTACACAGAGGTCACCTTTATGTATCCATCCACTTAGTCACTCATTCAGCAAATATTAAGAGTATTGTATGTACAAAATATAGGTGTTGTATAGGTTGAAGAGACAAGGAAAAGCCATTGATATCATAACAGTTACATGGTAATGGAAACATATAAACAATCAAAAATTAAATATGTCAAGTTCTAGGATGGAAAAAACAAGATGAGGGATTATGGATAAAGTAAGAGGTATTTCATACAATTAAGCAAGGATGATCTTTCTGATGAGATGACTTTTGTGCAGCAAACTGAACAAGGTGGGAGAACAGATAAGTGCACCTCTTGGTAAAAGCATCAGAGAGCAGTCAGTGCAAAGATATGGAAAATGTTTGACGTGTTTAAGGAATAGGAAAGAAGCAAATGCAACTGGGGTGGAGGGAGCAATGGGATGGAAGTCAGAGAGGAAAGAAGAGATCACTAGGGATGGCCATGGTAAAACATTTGCCAACATTATCAAACTAGGCTTCTCCAACTGTTGGAGTCTCTCTAACTTCAGGCAAGATATACCAAGTAATCGAATGCCTTGTCTTTTGGCCCCAAGAGGAGATGGTGCTCTTCTGCAGGTCATGGACTCTTCCTCCTACTACATACTCAGCTTTTAACTGCCATCTTATATTGCAACTCTTACCACTATAACCATGCCCTTCATTTGCTGAACATTCATTAGTCAAGCAGGATTATCAGCAAGGCATTTTTGTGAGTCTGTGGAAAGGCAAGAGTGTTTCTGATTTTTTTCTTAAGAATATTTATAATTGGTATTTTAATGAGATACTCTTTAAAGAAAATTGTGTTTAGTTTCATGTGAGTGATGGACATAAAATGCTATGGAAACTTAAGACAGGAGATTGACCCTTTGAACTGACTTGCAAAGCAGGTGCAGGGAGAAGTAACAGTGTAGGGAGTGGAACCAGGAAGGCATGGAGGTAGAAATGGCTCTTTTAAACCAAAAAGGTTTGCATAGGTAGTTATCGTAGAGAGATAGTCAAACACCCTGAATGGATTGTAAAATCCTGGAAGTCATGAAATGTATTTTATATGTTATTCCAACTGTGAACAGACAATATCTCATCCAAAATATTAATTTGTACTCCTTTCACACCAGCCGGCTCCCCTCCCTACAAATAATTCATTAGTTAGCTGTCAAAATTCTATGTAAAATAGAATTCATGTCATGTCACTCCTTCCCATAATTAAAACCTTCTGTTGGTTCCCCTTTACACTCCAATAAAAGTTCAGGATTCTTCACTGAGTTTTCAGATTCTCCATGACCCAGCCCACGCCTACCAACTAGACTCTTTTAATTTCCATCACTTTTTTTTTCAACCATCATGTTTCTGCTAAACTGGCTTTCTTTGTTTTCGTTAACTTAACCAAGCTTTGGGGAAATGTATGGCCTATTCAGTAAACATAAATTTCTCCTTTCCCAAGAATGTTCTTTTCCTTTATATTTTTAGGCCAAATTCTTTTCCTTTTTCATATTTCTGATTAAATATTACCACTTGAGAGAGTTCTTTACAACAATCAAAATCAACCACCTAGTCAATTTCTGCCTATACCCTGTTTTAATTTTCTACATGGTAGCTTTAACTATTTGATTTTTGTCTTCAGTTGTTACTTTTATTCACACTTTGTAACAGAAGCAGCAAGAGAACAAGAAATACTGTAATTGATAATCACTCTTTTCTCTTTGGTTGGCATTGGGTCTACTGCATAGAAAACATTCAAAAATATTTGTAGAGTAAATGAGCAAGTGTCAAATACATGAACGAATTGTATGGCACATAGTAGTTAATAGGAAAGAGACAGAAAAGCATTGGTATGAAGTTGAGAATTTATAAAATCCTCATACGAAATGAGTATAATTAAGGATAAATGACTGAAACACTGGAAAACCAAAATGGCAAGTGAGGGTGGGCTCATGGGGAATTGTAAATAAGAGACTTATTCTAACTTCAGGTTATGAAGGTAGGTTATGATGAATACTATTTTTGTTGTTGTCCTTACCTCTTTCATTGTTGATTTGAAGCAGTTTGCTAAATTCTGTAGGCTGAAAACTGAAAGACTGTACCTGTGAAAGACTCTGGCCAATATTCTGGAGCAGTGATTCTGACATTATCCTTCAGCTGATTAGGAAAGATTCTTTGAATAAGGAAATATTTTCATATATCCCCAATGCTAATTTAAGAGGCTAGGAAAAGAGGCCTGTTGAGACCTGTGGTGAAATGAAAAAGAAATCTATTTTTATCTTGTAAGTTCATTTTCACACGTTCTTTGTTATGTTTTAAAATCCACTGCACATTTCTAATTATAGAGTAATCTTTTCCAGTTCTGAAAATTTCACCTACTATTGTCTACCTTATGTGAGACTTTGATCCTCTAAAAATACTAAAATCAGTAGGAGAAAAATCAGTAAAATTATTACCTAATAAGTCATGAACTGTTATAACTGTGAAACCAGCCTCTTTTTTTTTTTTTTTTGATTCTTTAATTCCAACATCTCTTTTATACGTGATGGATTTATATGCATACTTGAAAACTGTTAAATTTGAATGTTTGTGAAGTTTTACAAGTGATCTATGGTTAAGCCTTGTTAGGAGAAAAGTGGATCTCCTGTTGAGAGATAACAGAAAGAAAGAGATCTGGCCTGCGCAGTGACTCAGCGTCTGTAATTCCAGCACTTTGGGAAGCCAAGGCTGGTGGATCACTTGAGGTCAGGAATTTGAGACCAGCATGGCCAACGTGGTGAAACCTCCTCTCTACTGAAAACACAAAAAGTAGCCGGGCGTGGTGGCAGGCACCTTTAATCCCAGCTACTTGGGAGGCTGAGGCAGGAAAATGGCATGAACCCTGGAGATGGAGGTTGCAGTGAGCCAAGATCGCACCATTGCATTCCAGACTGGGCTACATAGTGAGAATCCATCAGAAGAAGAAGAAGGAAGAAGAAGGGAGAAGCAGCAGGAAGAAGAAGGAAGAAGAAGGAAAGAAGAAAGATAAAGAAGAAGTAGTGACCCAGGAACGTTTCAAGAAACGAACTTGACAGAGATAGATGTTGGGAAAATTGGAGATTTGAAAAAGTTATGGCATATGAAGGATGTAGTAGGTTTACACATGGTGTAAAATGGGTGACAATTACTGCTTAAATATGTTTGTACCTACAATGTGAGGAAGGCAGCAGTTTAGAATCTGAAATATTATTTACATATCATTTTTGTTTATGATATGGAGACTACAATCAGCATAACAGTGGACCATAAATCTAAGACTAGGTATGGGAAATAGGTAGATTGACTGGATAGGGACAAATTTCAGTACCCATAAAGGCTACAGAGATGGGAGCTAGAGAAAAGCAAATTTATGGTTTAGGTCAATATCAGAAGAGTTTAGGAAATGTTGTGACTAATTGTCTTGAGGTTCAATAATATGCCAGGGCTTGATGCGAATCAGAAAACCATGAGGAAGACCTATCATATTGACCAAGTTATTAGATGCCAACTCCAAATCTCTATCTTTATAAACTGCTGTCAGTGTATATACTGATGTAGACTGGTATATACTTTCTGAATATTAGTCTGGCAATAGGTATTAGAACTTCAAAAAAAGATGTGCTTTTTGATGCAGTAATTCCACATTCTGGAATGTGCTCTTTATTTCAGTCCACTACTAGAATGTAGAACATAAGATTTAAGGAATCATTGCATATCTAAATAATGGATAAATATTGTTCTGTGATCATTAAGTACTACAGAATTAATAGAAATCAAATTTATATGTATAGAAAGTTTGTTGTGTCTTCAGCAATAATGCCAGTGAAAATTAATCCAAATAAAATATAATAAAAGTCCTCTTTTGAAATTTGATTAATGGAAGAAAATAGTTAAATGGGATATTTTTAATAAGAATGCACAATATATAGATACTGTGTTTTAACTAAAAATTACTTCTTTTAGGACTATGTTCATTGGTTTGTGTGCTCCATTTTTTAAATTTAAACTATACAAGCAATGCAAAGCCTGATTTCCAGTTTCAATGTTAATACCTCAAAGTATAAATAAACATTTTAAAGCCATCTATGAAGCCAATCAGGAACATAATCCTATAGACTTATATTACTTTCTCCCATATTTTAATATTCCCTTACAAATATCTAATTAAGTAACAATTTTATTGACTAAACTTATAAATATATAACCGGTATTAAAAGTTTTTTACATTGTCAAGGTATTCTATTTGTTTACATAGATTATGAATTTGCTATTTGTATGAAATACATAATGGCAAAAAGTATAACTTTTATAACCAGGTTTGAGAGCAAACACAACTGATTTTTGGTAAGCATTCAACTGAACTAACAGGAGAAAATAACATAGGTGTAACAGAAGGAAAGCTATTACTAGACCGCTCATTAAGTATGTGTTGCAGAATCCATACAGAACATCAGTTAATCTAAGCTTCACTTAAATTTAAGTAAATAGGAAGAGCTCACACTGAAACTGCTCTGCAATCCAGAATTAACATTAGCCTCCTCTGACTCTGAAGATGAGATAATATCATACAATTGATGAAAAACCTTTCTATGCTGCTTACCTTTATGTGATCATGCTTAGAAAATGAAGATTACTGAATACTAGCAAGTAAAACATAATAGTAGACATCTATTATAAGTAAAAGTGGTTGTTTCTACTTTCTCATCATAGTAATAGTCATTTACAAGTAGAATTAATATTTATTGTCCGTTTCATGTTTCCAAAGATGGGATAATCACAAACTTTAGTTTAAAAAAATTTCTATACAGATTTATTCATGAAAATGTATTAAGGAAGAAGTAGGAAGACTAAAATGAAAGAAATATGCATCAATCTCTCTTCAAACACAAAAGCTTATTTAACCTTTTTGAACCTGCATGAAAAATGGATAACAAAAACTATATATAGCATAGCTAGTAAGGTTAAACATTGTATTATACATAAGAGATGGTTCCAGTAATATGACTCACAAGACACTTGAAATGAGAAAAGTATTATTGATTTTTGAGAGTTCAGCTATAAAATATATGCATGGTAGAATGGAGAAGTAATGTCGAGTCACCTTAAAGAGATTAAATGCCTCTCTGGTCAGCAAAGTCTTACTGTAATATGATTTAATATCTTCAGAAAGTCAATGTCTTAATGAATCTAATGTATCAAGTAATGCTTCTCACATTTATGTAATGGATTAACCCCCTTAAAAACTCAAAATAACCAAAATAGGAAATAATACTCCAAAAACAATTAATGGGTATCCAGCATCATTATAATTATATTGTCAAACATATCTAAACCTAGGTTTTCTGTAAATCAATTATGACTATAGTTCGTATTTTTAAAAACCAGGTGAAAAACAAAACAAAACAAAACAAGCATGTTAAAAGTTGATTTTTAAAGGATGTATAAACAATGCTATATTTGGTCCATCCAAGATGACACAGACTCATTTTACCATGCTCCTCATTTCTAAGTAAACCTATAATCCATAGAAATAATTCAAGAGATAACCAAAGGAGAATTCTGAAAAGTGAAGAGAGAACAGAAAATTGATGAGAGACTCAAATACTGGAGGGACAAAATCAAGGCAAGGCGTCTTGAAATATTTTCTACTTTCTGAAGGTTAGTGTGGCCAATGAAAGAAGGTGATGTAGGCCTACCACTCTCTGACATGCAATCTAGCAACAAAATATAGTCTAGGTAGCTCATTTCTGTGCTGTACAGGACAGATGTCCTAACAATAACATCAGGCTAGCCTGGCAGAATGAGCAAGGAAGACTGATTGCATGCTTTGCTGACAATAAGCAGCCAGCGAAGCATTCTCTTTTCCTGTCACAGGTAAGACTCCTCTCATTCAGTGACACTGTACATCTAAGGCATAAGCAAGAATGATCTCCTCTCTGCAAGGGTCCAGATCATAGGAAGTTTTTTGTCTCCCACAGGCAAGGGTGTATCCTGCCACTAAAAGCAACAGCTAGGAAAGCACTTCTCATTTTTGCTTGCTAAAGATTCTTACTCCTCTGAGAAACAATGGCTGGTCTGGTCTGGAGAAGCATCTGCTCTCTCAACCAGGATGGACAGGGGCCAGTAGTAGAACATAAATTACCCAGGTCAAACTAATACAATGGAGACTCTGAAATGTAACAACACCCCACAGAAATAGGCCATAACCTGAGTGATAAAACTTAATGGGATGAATGACTGCTGAAATTTTAAAATAAATAAACAGATAGGACTCAAAACTGTAAACATTATAGCTAAAATGTTCAGAGTATAACTGAAAATCATCCATTATACCAAAACCCAGGAACACCAGAACTTGAATTAGGAAAGACAATCAGCTGCTGCCAACATTGAGATTAATCAGAGGTTAGAATGATCAGACAAGGCCATTAAAGCAACTACCATAAAAATTATTCACCAAGATGTTATAGATTCTATTGAAACAAGTGAAAAAAACTAGAAACTTCTTGGAAAAAATATGTTATTTTTATACATTATAGAACTAAAAACTACAAAACCAAAAATTTTCAAAAACCAGAATAAGCAGAGTCTCAGGAATTTCAGAAACCTAGGGGATAATGACAAGGATACAATGTTTGTACTACTCAGGTCACAGAAGTAGAAAAGGAAACAAGTAAGTCAGGAAGAGTATTTGAAGGGATAATCACTGAAAATGTCTCAAATTTGGCACAATACCTAAAATCACAGTTTCAAGAAGCTGAGTGGACCCCAAATGAGAAAAATCCCCTAAAGTTCACATTGACAAATACCATAATTAAGCTTCTGAAAACTAAAAATCAAAGGAAAAATAGAAAACAACCAAAAAAACCAACATTTTATCTAGAGTTAAATACCAATGTAAGTGGTACTCGAAGGACAGCAGATTTCTCTTTTGAAACTATGGAGATCAGTCAGCAGTGGTAGAGCATTTTTTAAGTGCTAAAAGAAAAGAACTGTCAACCACACACTCTATATCTGTTAAACTATCCTTCAGAAATGAAAGGTAAAAAAATAAATGAAATAAACCTAATTGAATTTGATGTCACCAAACCCACCTTTAAAGAATGGGTAAGGAAGTTCTTCAAACAGAAAAAAAAAATGGTTTAAAAAAGGAAGTCTTACATTATCAGAAGGGATGACAAACAATAGAATGAGAAAAACTGAGAGTGCACACAATAGACTATTATCTTCCTTATGAGTTTTCTAAATCATATATAATGATTTAAATCTAAATTGTAACATCATCTGATACCCAAGGTAATTGTATTTGAAAGTTTGTAAGATTAAAGGACATAAATATGAGTTTGCATCCTTTGTAGGGACATGGATGCAGCTGGAAACCATCATTCTTAGCAAACTATCACAAGAAGAGAAAACCAAACACCGCAGGTTCTCACTCATAGGTGGGAACTGAACAATGAGATCACTTGGACTCAGGAAGGGGAACATCACACACTGGGCTTATCATGGGGAGGGGGGAGGGGGGAGGGATTGCATTGGGGAGTTATACCTGATATAAATGATGAATTGATGGGTGCTGACGAGTTGATGGGTGCAGCACACCAACATTGCACAAGTATACATATGTAACAAACCTGCACGTTATGCACATGTACCCTAGAACTTAAAGTATAAAAAAAAAAAAAAAAAAAAAAAAAAAGAAGTCAGGTTTTCACATTTCATTTGAAATGGCAAATCCTGATACCAGTAGACTATAGTAAGCCCAATATGTATGTCCTAATGCCAGAGAATTACTAAAAGAACTTTACAAAGAAGTTAACTCAAAAATATTATAAGGAAATAAAAAAGGAATCTTAAAAAATGTCCAAGCAACCCACAGAAAAACAAGAAAAGAGAAAGAGAGAAATGAGAAATAGAGGAAAACAGAAAGCAAATGATAAAACAGTGTACTTAACTCTTAATGTTGTGATGATTACCATAAGTATAAGTGGTATAAATGCAACACAAAAAGAAAAAATCACCAGAAAGGGTTTTTAAAAATTGGCTTTAGAATATATGGTAATTACAAGAAACTCACTTTAAATTCAATGACATACATAGGCTAAAAATAAATATTAATTTCTAAAATAAGCAAGAATAGCTATATTAATATCAAACAAAGCTATAAAGCTAATGAAGTTTATCAATTTGTTTAAAATAATGAGATAGTATTATTTAGTAAAACCAATTTGCTTTTGTTGAAGCATGCCTATAATCAAGCATGCTGTATAACTATTCTAAAGCTTATATTCATTTTACAGATTACCATTTCAAATGCCTATAGAATAGAGTAAGTTCATAAAGGAATCCACAGGGTGACAACTGGAGAGCACTTATTCATACAAATGAAGTAACCAATACTCAGTTCCAACATGTTTCCAAAATGAGAATGAGGGATAAGAATGAGAATGTTGTTACACAGTTCACACTTTCTGAAAATCAATATTTTATTTGAAAATGTCTGATATCTAGATGTATACAACTAATTATTACTTTTTGCATAGATTTATGTGACTCAAGCTAGAGGGAAGGCATATTTTTAACCCATGGGCTACAG
The DNA here is from genome assembly GCF_000951035.1 of Colobus angolensis palliatus. NCBI lineage: Eukaryota > Metazoa > Chordata > Mammalia > Primates > Cercopithecidae > Colobus > Colobus angolensis. The sequence continues at coordinate 1,409,075 of NW_012115888.1, read as the reverse complement.
ATTTACCATTATGCTCTACTTGATCTACTGTCAGCCTTGAAGCTGTTCAGCCTTCATTAGAAATAATGCTTGTTATATGGAATAAGTCATTGAATTGTTTTTAACATTGTGTCCAAACTAAATATGTTATATACTATAAATATAATGAGTTATGTATGCATTAAAATTTGTATGGTAACAGTCTAGGTGAACAGAATGAGGTACATATGTTTTTGTGATATGTGAGTATCTGTTTAGAAGGCTAGATTAGCAGAAAAATTAAAAAGCAAATTTAAATATAACCATATAGAGAATTTGAATATTGTAACATATTCTTGTATGGCTCTGGAATAAAATTTACTTTGAAATATTTAAACAAATAATGTGTCAATCAGAACATGTGTCATGGAATCTTAGTAAAAAACACAGAAAGGGGAAGTGTGATTTTAAAGTTAAGATGATTCTTCATATGAATTCAAAGAATTAATCTCTTTGTGAGGTTATGTTTAACATTTAATGTATTTAAGCCTATCATTTTAATTTCATCCCAACAAGTCAGCAAATGGTTAGAATTTTGATTTCTGTGTAGATTTTTCTAGAGAATATGAAGACATTACTTACGACCATTTGAATGTGTGCTGTGCTTGTGATGGCACTTGTTATCATTGTAGAACTGTATGGCACAATTTCATTATAAAACTGTATGCTGATGTCAAGTGTCCCACTTGTTCCATGAAAATATTGTGCCAGCTCCAACTCCAACAATCAAAGCCTGTTTTTTTATTTGGTCTTTTTAGTTCTCAAAGCGATTATAGTGTAGTTTAAAAGTAAAGATGTGAACTATATTCACTCATGGATTATTCACCAAAAATTTTAGCACAATATTAGCTCAATCATAAAAATCAATGTCTTTCAGATATATGTGAAAAATATATAGACACATATATGTTATTACTTCAGTTATCAGTCAGTCTTCATTAAAATGTAAGGAAAAAATAAAACATTGTATTAAATAAAAAGAAGTTCAAAGAATTAAGAAACAGCTGGAATTCTCTTTCTGTCTGTATTCCAAGGCCAGGTACTTTGATCTTAAGCCATCTGATAGCATATACTGAATATGGTCAAAGTTAGTTTAAAATTCTGAATTCACAATTTATTTTCTATGTTAACATGAATTTTACACTTAACCTCTTTAAAATGCAGCTATTTCATCTGTAAAATAGGTATAATGAGGATGTATCATCCCTAAAGTTTTAGACAAAGTAAAAGATAATGAGAAAATGAGAAAAAACACATGGCATAGTTCTTTTATATTTTATATACTCAAATTTATATTTTACACTTCAGTGTTGTTTTATATTTATATTTTACATTTAATTAACATATATTTACATATATGTTTACATGGTTTAAGAATAATAACTCACTTTGATTTTTAAATATTCTGAGTTCATAATGTTTCCTATTTTTATTTTAAATTCTCAGTATGTGCCACATCTTATTTTAGCTCACTTTCTTTTTTCTTTTTTGGCTTTAATAATAAAATCAACTTTATAAAAGTATTGTTTATTTCTGTTTTGTCTTGGCTATTCCTTGCATATTGCTTTTTAAATTTTATTTTTGTTTGTATTTGTGCTATTTTTATAATTTTAAGAAGACATTTAAGTGATTTTCTCAGCAAAAGAATAAAAAAGTATTGAGTTTTTAAAATAAAATATATTAAGTAATTGGCCAGGCCCAAGCTTAAAATAAATATTGAAAGTGACCAAAAAATCTTTAAAATGTGCTCTACATCAATAAGATATAAAACATTTTCTATATACATATCATAATAACACTAATATAATTTGATCTTGTTATAAACCCCAAATATATTAAATTGCTAATATTCTTGTGATTATGAAAAATTTTTATAAAAGCAAAAAATCTAAATGATTTTCTTAAACATAAGAAGAGTATGTGTATTAATAAAATGAAGTTTTAGGGAAACAACTAAAGCTATAAATCATTATTGTGGTCACAAAGGTGTTGAAAATGATTTTTCTTTACATATTATTTTAATTATAAAACGTTTTTTACTCTATAATATAAAAAGTTTCCTTTTGAATATATACATAGTGGTTTAGGAATACGACCCATTCATTTATGCCTATGGAGTAAATGTTGTCATCTTTATTGTAATATTGTCTTTTCTGAAGTAGCATATTATTTTGTTCTATAGTGCATCTATTAGATACTGCCAAAATTATTTTCAGAACAGATATTCCCACGGGAATTACACTACTTTATTAGAAGGAATTCTCTTTCTGTCTGTATCCTATTCACGGCCATTTACTTTGATCTCTAAGCCATTTGATAGCATCTGTTTTTGATGCAGATGAAAAAAATCTCAAAGACTTGTGACTTGAAAGAATATTACAGCTTTAAAAAAGGAACCCATATGATCAGATAGGTAGCAATAACAAATTTTTCAAATACAAATTCAGATGTATTCAGTGTATAGATTTTAAAAGTATACTTATATATCTTTGAAATTAGAAGAGTTAGTAAATATCCATTATTTTGATAATTATAAGTATAATATATGTTTAGTGTTACAGTTTACAGATAAAATATATTTGATTTTGAGATTATATTGATTAACTTTAAATATTAAAATTTGCCCCAAACACACAGACATTCGTCTTTTCTTAATGTAACAAACAAGGGATAAGTTGAGCATGTTTTAATCAATATTATTTATTAATAAAAATTCAGAATGGCCTCACATCATTTCACAAACTCAACTGGTAAAGAAATGGCAAAGCAGTTCAATATGATGTGTATATTCTTAATTACATGTCTTGGGTTTTTATGTCTTCCACTAGGACAACTCACAAGTTATTGATTTACATATGAAGACGTATTTCTAGTTAGTCTGTGATCCCTAATTTTAACTGCCTGTCACTCGTAAAATCCTCAGTCATTTTTATTTTATTTAGATACCAATGTGTACAACCTGAGTTATTTTAGCACAGAGGAAGAGGTATAAAATCTAAAAACACTATGTACCAATGTGTATGAATTATGTGAAGCCAAAATATACACACAGAGTTATACATCTCTTCCAACTTTCACAAAATCTTTTCTCCCAAAAACCAAACTTCAGCTATGACAACAGATAAATAGTCTCCTACATAAAGATATAGCAGTTCCACAGTGTCTTTTTTCTTTTGAAACGGAGTTTCACCTTGTCGCCCAGGCTGGAGTGCAACGGCGTTATCTCGGCTCACTGCAACCTCTGCCTCCCAGGTCCAAACGATTCTCCTGCTCAGCCTCCCAAGTAGCTGGGATTACAGGCGCCTGCCACCATGCCCAGGTAATTTTTGTATTTTTAGTAGAGACAGGGTTTCACCATATTGGCCAGGCTGGTCTTGAACTCCTGACCTCATAAATCCGCCCACCTTGGCCTCCCAAAATGCTGGGATTACAGGTGTGAGCCACTGCTCCTGGCCTCTAACCTATCTTAATGGTCTGAATACATCTACAGCATAGAATTTACTAAGGAACAACAACTTTCAATATGGACCTCATACATATTGTGCTGTTTCATGAAGAGATTAATTGGAATTAAGATGCCATTTTTAGTAAATAGTTAAATAAACTGAGAATTTAGGCTAGAGAAGAAAAGATTGGGAGTTTTGATCTGATTGTATTATTTTTCCAATACTTGAGACTTTGTAATCTAGGAGAGATTGTACACTACACCTCTGGCAATTTTCACTCTGGTTCCATTGGAGGCAATCGTCCAACAAAGACTTTTTCAGAGCTGTACTGCAGTGCGTGGCTCTTCCTATGTAATCCTCTTTCCCTTTGTCCTGGCACAGGTTTCAGACCTGCATTCTGGTCTGAGGCTCCCCTGGTTTATCCCCATTCCCTCTTCCTTCCATTGTTCACAAGAATTTCTTCCAATAAATCCCTTGCACATCTCACTATATCTTACTTCTTCTTACCAGAGAAACAAAACACACCCGGAGAATAATTCAATAAACGACAATTGAGTGAATGAATCAATGAATGAAACACTTTGGCTTTCACTTCAAATTGTTTAATGTATTTTAAATCACCTCTGCCTCCCTGTTTCTATTCTGATGAGAGCTACCATCATCTATCACCTGAGTTAATTTAACGACTCCTTAACTGGATTCTCTGCTTCTATGTTTGCCCCACCCTCCCCATCTTAGTCTATTCATTGATAGAGGCAGAAACTCCTTTAATATTAAAATCATAATTTATCCCCAATTTACCCACAGTGAAAGTCAAGGTCAATAAAAGGATGATAAAATCTTACATGATCTGCCCTCTTTCACCTCCAACTTATTATCTCCTGCCGCTTGCCACATGTTTTACTGCACTCCAGTTATCTGGGCCCATTTGCTCTTTCTGGGACATGTCAGATAAGGTATTACCTTAGGTGTCTTACACTGTTGTCTCTTCTGACTGGAACTCCCTTCCTCCAAAGAGCCACATGGATGATGCATTTAACTTCTTAAAAAAGTTGTTGCTAAAAAGTCATCTTCTCAAATAGGTCAATACAACCCAACATAATAAACTTCTACCACTTTACACATTCCTGATTCTCCTGACATTGCTCTAGATTTATCTTATTCCATGATGTTTTAAAATGTTTCGGGGATTTTATTTTTATTCAGGTATGATGAGGCCAAGATATCAGGAGACAACTGGCATGGAAAAGACACTCTGGTGCAGATCCCAAGAGAAGGACGCACGCCACATTACTCAGAGTGACAAGAGGTACCAGGGTTAGTCAGGAGGCAATAAGAACAAGAAAAAGGCATGGGTTTGAGCCTTTATTGTGGTTTTCATGGGAAAGGCATGGCGAGCAGGTTTAAGATTGGCTGATTTGAATAATTTCAGCAGGCTCTGGGATATAGGGACTGTCTCTAGTAATCTGTTATCAGGACCTGGGACAATTATGGCAGAGAAATGTTGTCTCCTGAAGGGTAAGAGCCAGATAGAGAAAGTGGTTCAAAATATGGGGTCTGAATCGGTTACTTTGCATATAAAAACCACTCACCCCTGGGCAAGTTGTTTGCTGTCTCTCAAAACTAGATAACCCTGGGAAGAAGAGAGAGTCCCTCTCCTGGTCTCTAAGGCCCCAAGATAGCAAAGTATAATAAAATACAGAAAATTGTAAAATGATTAATACACATGACATTATGATTTTAAATGTTATCTAATTTATTTATTACTTTTATTATTAATTGTTTCTCCCTATTAATATGAAGCAGGAAAGATAGTCAAAGAAGTAGCCATGTCCTTAGGATGTGGCAACCTGGTTGACCTCACAATCAACACGATAAGCCCCAGCATTCGCACTGTAATCGAGTTCATTCAAGCAAACCTATCTCCAGTAGGAAAATTGTGCATAGAAAGCATGTGCATTTTTATTTTACCTGTCCTCTGACTGACCCTTTGCTCATTATGATAGTAAAAAACACATGCCTTGGTGGAGATTTAATATGCAAATGAGGCATGTGATGTATGAACAAACATGTACAACTACTGTGCATGTTCACCCAGAAGATCACCCAGAACATGCTTACTAATAACACCTCTTCCCACCCCCTTATGAATAATCATATAAGACTCCCGTAAAGGGAGTCTCTCTAGGGCCAGTCTTTGTAGTCTCATCCTCATGAGCAGTCCTCCCTGAATCCTCTCTCAGGGTTTATTGTCTATTCTGTGCCTAATTTTAAAAATATTCTTTCTCTTTTGCAATAATATGCTCTATGCTGTATCTCTTTTGCTGTATATCTCCTGTTTAAATTATTTTAAATTAAGAAGACAAGAACCAAGGTTTCACAACAGCCATCAACAAATATTAACTGTATGAAATCAAGGATATTTGTTTTGTGATATAGTCCAAATACCTGAAATAGTTTTAGCACATAATAATTGCTCAATAAATACATGTCAAATTGTCTTATTAATTTGCAATTTAAAATTTTCTTGATATTTATACTGTTACAATATACATTTTTTATTCCTCTACAGTGGATCATTTTATTTACTCAACTAGATAGATTGCCTTAAAATGAAGTTCCAAATCCCATTATATTTGAATAGCTATTCCAGTAAATGTAATTATATGGAGTCTAGTTAAATTGGGTGCAAAACAATTCATGAGCAAATTGTAGTACTAAAAGGGTTCTTCCTGTTACTATAAATATATAATCATTATTCCACTTTTCTTTCAAGTTGATTGTCTCTCCTGAGGTTTGTGAGACAAATTTACATATTTGTCTTTTATGTTAATCTCTTGAGGTAAACTCTACAAAGGCTATTAGAATTGAAAAAAGTCCTCTGATTAATTGTTTCTGATGTTGAACAATTAGCAGAAACCAATCATTTGCATTTTAATAACATTGTAACCATATGTTAAGTGAATGCATTAATCTTGATTAGCTTGGTTCCAGACATTTGCAGTTGGGAGTTACTGATGTGCACTCTGATGGAGAACTTTTTCAAATCACGTATAACTGTAATTTCTGTAGTAAAAAATAACTGAAAAGAATGATGCAAGCATAACTATTGTGCTGATGGAGTGTTGAAAAGAAAGTATTGCTGAAGAAAAAAATGGGGGTAAAAATTAGCTAATTCAAACTAGAAAAGGCAGTGATTTCATCTATATTACACAAAATGTAATATAAATCAATGTATAATTTACTTGACCAATTACAAATGTTGCAATACTATTTCGGGCTTTTTTGACTTTAAAAAAATATGAAATGTAAAATTGTAACAAAAATATTGCCCATAAGACCTAGGAAAAAAAAACAAAATCATTCAATGATTATTATAAAGAAGATTAAAGCAGTCATTTCATAGGTTCACATCTTACAAATTTTATTTCTTCTAAATGTTCCCTTTGTGCTTTCATTGCTGTAAAAACAGTTTTTTTTTCTTTCTGTAGTTCTAGTAAAATGAGCTTCCACTGATTTTGAAATTGTACTTACTTGCTAGAGATAAATATATTTATAATTATGTGTATAAATTCTCTTTTAAAAAACAAAAGTTATCTCTCTCTTTTTAAACAACAACAACAACATAAACTTAGGTAGCATCCTGCTTAATAGTGTACATATTGAATAATCTCTGAAGAGGAATAAAGGTAAGAATTCTCAATCTCCTTACTTATGGTGAAAATGTTACTTGAAGACCTACCAATAATATTAAGATTAGATAGAAAAATGTAGTTTGTTTAAAGGTCATAATTAAAGAAGTAAAACACTCTATGTTTGCACATAATATCATATCATAAATAAACTATAGTCATAAGCCGAATAACATTTCCATCAATGACAGACAGCAAATACATTTGTGGTTCCATAAATTTTGCCTAGTGATGCCTTAGTCGACTTAATTATAGCATGCAGCATTACCCACCTGCTTATGGTGATCTTGGTGTAACGGACCTGCTATACTGCAAGTCATATAAGAGTATTACACATACAATATGTGTCGTGCAAAATACTTGACAATGATAATACGTGACTAGGTAACTGGATTTATGTATTTACTGTATTGTATATTTTGTCCTTGTTTCAGAGCATATTCCTTCTACTTATTAAAAAAAACTATCTGTGAAATAGCCCCAAGCAGGTCATTCAAGAGTATTTCAGAAGAAGGCATTGTTACGAGAGATGATAGATCCATGTGTCTTACTGTCCCAGAAGATCTTCCAGTGAGACAACATGTGGAAACGGAAGACAGTGATATCGGTGATCCTGACCTTGTGTAGGCAGTGGCTAATGTGTGCTTATGTTTCAGTTTTTAACAAAAAAGTGTAGCAAGTAAAAATGAAAAAATTTAAAATAGAAAAAAGTAGATAGAATAAGGATATAAACAAAGAAAACATTCAGTGCCCTATACAGATGTATGATATTTTGTCTTTTATACCATACTTTTACAGAACACTATATCACTCATCAATAGAAATACATTCTGGTGCTGGGGACAGTGGCTCATGCCCGTAATTCCAACACTTTGGGAGGCCAAGGAGGGAGGATCACTTGAGATCAGGAGTTCAAGACTAGCTGGGGCAGCATAGCAATATCATATCTCTATAAAAAGTTAAAAAGTATATAAAATATATAAAAAGTATAAAATATATAAAAAATATAAAAATATATAAAAAGGAAGTTAATGGTTAGACATAGAACTCTCAGAACTGGAAGTTCCTCTGGGTGAGTCAGTGAGTTTGTAGTGAGTAAATGTGAAGACCTAGGACATTACTGTACACTACTGTAGACTTTATAAACACCATGCAATTAAACTACACTAAATTCTTTTAAAAATTTTTTCTTAGGCAGCAAGATGCAGGTCACCTACAAAGGGAATCCAATCAGGCTATCAGAAGCCTGATATCTAAATATATAAGAAGAAATCCTATGAGCCACAGAAGATTGGGAGCCTATATTCAGTATTCATAAAGAAAAGAATTTCCAATCAATAATTTCATATCTAGCCAAACTAAGCTTTACAAAAAAAAAAATAATCCTTTCTCAGACAAACAAATGCTAAGAGAACTTATTACCACCAGACCTACCTTACAAGAGGTATTGAAGGAGTGCTAAATATAGAAAGAAAAGACCAATACTGGCCAATACAGAAACACATTAAGCACACAGACCTGTGAAACTATAAAGCAACCACACAAATAAGTCTGCATAATAATCAGCTAACAATGCAATGACAGGACCAAATCCACACATAGCAATACTAACCTTCAATGTAAACAGGCTAAATGTCCCAATTAAAAGACACAAGTGGCAAACGGGATAAAGAAGCAAGATCCAATGGTATGGTGTCTTCAAGAGACCTATCTCACATACAATGCTCATAGGCTCAAAGTAAGGGGTTGGAAAAAATCTACCAAGTAAACAGAAAACAGAAAAAAAGCAGAGGTTGCTATTCTAATTTTATACAAAACATATTTTAAACCAACAAAAATCAAAAGAGACAAAGAAAATCATTACGAATGGTAAAATGGTAAAGGGCTCAATTCAACAAGAAGACCTAACTTTCCTAAATATATGATCACTCAGCACAGGAGTACCCAGATTCATAAAGCAAGTTGTTAGAGGCCTATAAAGAGCCTTATATAACCATATCATAATAGTTGGAGACTTCAACATTCCACTGATAGTATTAGAGAGATCATCAAGGCAGAAAACTAGCAAAGATATTCTGGACCTGAACTTGACATTTGACCAAATGAATCTAATAGGCATCTACAAAACTCTCCATCCAAAAACAGCAGAATATACATTCTTTTCATTTGCACATGGCATGTACTCTAAAACTGAATACACGATTGACCATAAAACAATTTTCAGCAAATTATGAAAAATCAAAATCATACCAACCACACTGTCAAACCACAGCACAACAAAAATAGAAATCAGTACTAAAAAAATTGCTCAAACCATACAACTACATGGAAATTAAACAATCTGCTTCTGAATGACTTTTGGGTACATAATAAAATTAAGGTAGAAATCAAGACATTTTTTGAGACTAATGAGAACAAAGATACAACATACCAGGTTTTCTTAACACAGCTAATGCAGTGTTAAGAAGGAAGTTTGTAGTACTACACCCTCATAACAAAAATTAGAAAGATCTCAAATTAGCAACCTAACGCTCCTAGAAAAACCAGAGATACAAGAGCAAAGCAACCTCAAAGCTAGCAGAAGACAATAACCAAAATTGAAAGGAAATGGAGATAAAAATACCATACAAAAGATCAACAAATTCTTACTTTCTTATTTGAAAGAAGTAATAAGATAAGCAGATAATTAGCTGGACTAATAAAGAAAAAAATAGAGAAGATTCAAATGACACAGTCAGAAATGACCTTGTTGCAGGACTGTTTACAATAACTAAGATTTGGAAGCAACCTAAATGTCCATCAACAGATGAAAGGATAAAGAAATTACACATATACATGATGGAGTACTATTTGACTATTTAAAAGAATGAGATCCAGTCATTTGCAACACCAAGATGGAACTGAAGATCATTATGTTTAGTGAAATAAGCAACATTTCACACAGAGAGACAAACATTGCATGTTCTTACTTATTTGTGAGATCTAAAAGACAAAATAATTGTAGTCATGGACATACTGGAAGAATGGTTACCAGAGGCTGGGAAGGGTAATGGGGCATTGTGTGGGAGGTGGGGATGATTAATGGGTACAAAGAAATGGAAAGAATGAATGACACCTACTATTTTATAGTACAATAGAGTGACTACAGTAAATAATAACTTAATTGTATAATTTTAAATGACTTAAAAATGTAATTGAATTGCTTGTAACTCAAGGAATAAATGCTGGAGGGGATGGATACCCTATTCTACCTGATGTGTTTATTTCACATTGTATGCCTGTATCACACCATCTCATGTACCTCAAAAATCTATACACTAACTATGTACCCACAAAATTTTTGAAAAATAAAAACAAGAAATAAAAAGAAATGACTAAAGGAAAATTACCACTGACCCCACAGAAACACAAAAAAATCTAAAGAGATGACTATGAGCATGTCCTCTATGCACACAAACGAGAAAACCTAGAAATGGAAAATTTTCTGGAAACATACATCTTTCCAAGATTGAGCCAGGAAGAAATTGAATCCCTGAACATACCAATAACAATTGCCAAAATTGAATCACTAATAAAAAGCCTATCAACCAGAAAAAAATGAGGACCAGAAGGATTTACAGCCAAATTCTACCAGATGTGTAAAGAAGAGCTGGTACTATTCCTACTGAAACTACTCTAAAATATTGAAAAGGAGAAGCTGCTCTCTAACTCATTCAATGAGGCCAACATCATCCTGATACAAAACCTGGCAGAGATATAACAAAGAAAGTAAACTTCAGGCCAATATCCTTGATGAATATTGATGCAAAAATTCCCAACAAAATACTAGCAAACCAAATCCAGCAACACATCCAAAAGCTAATTCACCATGATCAAGCAGGATTTATTCCTGAAATTCAACATATGCAAATCAATAAATATGATTCATCACATAAACAGAATAAAAACAAAACCCACATGATTATCTCAAAAGATACTGAAAAGGCTTTCAATAAAATTTCAGTAAAATTCAACACTCCTTAATGTTAAAAATCCTTGTGATAGAATGGTTTATATTCCTTTGGGTATACATGCAAGGGTATATTCTTTGCAGCACTATTCACAATAGCAAACACATGGAATCAATCCAAATGCCCGTCAGTGATAGACTGGATAAAGAAAATGTGGCACATATACACCATGGAATACTGTGTAGCTGTGGAAAGGAATGAAATCATATCCTTTGCAGGGACATGAATCGAGCTGGAAGCCATTATCCGCAGCAAATTAGCACAGGAACAGAAAAGCAAACACTGCATGTTCTCACTTATAAGTGGGAGTGAATAGTGAGACATGGACACAGGGAAGGGAACCAGTTTTAAGTGTGTAACTTAGTGCCATTAATTACATTTGCAGTATTGTGCAAACATCACCACTATCTATTTCTATAACTTTTTCATCGCCTCGAACAGAAAATCTGTACAAACTAGGCAGCAAGTTTTCTTTCCTCCTTCTCTCTCGAATCTTGGTAACTAACATAATTTCTCTCTCCATAAATTTCCCTACTTTAGATATTTCAGTGCCCTGCACAATGGTTCATGTCTAAAATCCCAGCATTTTGGGAGACTGAGACAGGAGAATCATTTGAGGCTAGGAGGCTGAGACCAGCCCAGGCAACATAGCGAGTCTATATGTCTGCAAAATATTTTTTAAAAAATTAGCTGGGCAGGGTGGCACATGCCTGTGGTCTCAGCTACTCAGGGGGTGAGGTGGGAGGATCATCAGAGGCCGGGGAATTGAGGCTGGAGTGAGCCATAATCTTGCCACTGCACTCTAGTCTGGGCGACAGAGTGAGAGGCTGTCTTAAAAAAAAAAAAAAAAAAGATATATCATATAAGTGGAATCATAATAATTTCCCCTTTCTGTCTGCCTGATTTTACTTGGCATGTGTTCAAGGTGCATCCACATTGTAGCTCGTATCAGAACTTCCTTCTTATGTCTCAATTATGAGTGTTTGTTTTTAATTGAGAAATTTAATAAGATCGTATTAATTTTGAAAATAGCTGTTATGGCCTTATTGATAGTAAGTACTTTATTCTTTATTATAGCTTCTCTTCTGCTGTATGGTTAGTGAAAATTGTTATTTTTATTGATGTTCTCTTTTGCATGTATTGCAGTAAGGATTCTCTTAGTTTATTTTTCATATTCACCTCTGTACCTTAGATAGCACCATTTTTGGCCTTTATTGGCTACTGTCCTTACTAATATTCTAGTATTACGATGGGTTTTTTTTTTTAGCCTGACATTGCTTCAATTATTTCTTTGAATTTTGCCAAAGGAGATATGTTCATAAGACTACCTTACTGAAGAAACAATTACTAATATTAAAGACTTTATTACATTTTTTTATTTACATAATTTTTTAAGTTACAGGACAATCAATTATATATTATGTGGATTTTTTTCCAATTAGCATTTCTCATTCACTAAGGCTTCCATATCTTTCCAAATGCTACTGCTGATTTGTTCACACAGAAGCCTCCTCATCGTGCAAGATGAACTTGGATATCTTTCACTGTCTTTTTGAAGTCATCATCAGTTTTCCTCTCCTACCCACAGGTATGGGTTTTGTATCACTTACATTTATACTTCACAATGGGAATATTGATTTGGCCCAAATAAGACATTCAATAAATTCTTAATGAATGAATCAATGAACACTCCTGCAAACAAAATCCAGGGAAATCCTTGAGTTGCACAGTGGATTGTCCATTTCTCTTATATTCATTTGCCTAATGACTTTATTAAGCTCCTGTCCACAAGCAGGAATAAACTTAATCTTAGCAAGTTTTAAGTGACAGATAAAACCACCCTAATTTATGCAAGAGGGTCATTGTTCTCGGGTCCCAAGAGTGGTACAAAATCCCCTGCTTCTCTGCTTTTGTGGAAAACATTAATTCTGATGTCTAAATAGCCTTTCTCAAGTCACTCGCTAGAAAGTGTGACTTTGAAAAAATCATATAGTCTTCCTCATTTCTGTTTTCTCTTCAGCAAAAAAAGACAGAAATATTTCTATATTTTATTGAGATTGAAATGTAGTATCTATATGATATTTACTGGAATTTTTTGAAATGTAGAAATTCCTTGTATATTTTAGATATAAGATGTTTGATGGCTTGTGAAATTGTATGTATTTTCTCAGCCTGATATTTTTGTTCCTTTTCATGATATTTTATATTTTCTTTCTAATGCTGACTGTTCATATCTCTTATAGAACCTTCCATTAATTGTTTTTCTTCCTTTCAGAGTACTGTCTCTAATTGTGCTCTGTATTTCAAAACACAGATCTTTGTTCACTAAACATAGTAAGGCCTTGTGTGTCTGAAAGTGTCTTTACTGACTTTCACATTTCAATAAAAGTTTGGCATACAAAAAGCTAGGGTTAAAATTAATTTTCGTTATTGCTTTAAAAGCATTCCTCATTTCTCTTCTTATATTTAGTGAGTGACTCAATCAAATTAGCAGTAGGTATTTTCAAAGTTTTACTATTGAAATGCCTGATGTGAATAAGATTTTTATTCCTCTGCAGCCTACACACTTTCTGGAATCTTTTTACAGTTTAGCTTTTAAAATTTCCATCTTCAGAGTATAGCTATCTATTTTTCTCATTTATTCTGTTTGGCACTGGAGCTTTTTGAGTTGGAGGACATTTATCTTTTGTTAGTTCTGGAATTAATGTGTCGTTTTTAATCCAAATATTTCTATTTTGTCTCTCTTATTTGTTTGGCTATTAGGTTATTTCGTTAATTTGGCCTTTTTACTATTTTATATCACTTAGCATTTTCTTTTTCAAGTATTTTCCCTAGCTTTACTACTTCCTTCTGACTATAAAAATGTTTGTGGTCTTGCCTTCCAGCTTGCTGTTTGTCTTTAATCATTTCAATTGTGCTGTTTATATCTTTTCTTTTTTTTCTTTTGTTAAAAAAATTGATGGGACAAAATATAATATAATACATACATAATACATAAATATGCATGCATATATGCATAAATGTTATGTTATCATATCAGTTTATTGTTTCCGGTATACACACACATACACACACATATACTTTTTTATTTCTATTTTAAGGTACCAACATCCTCCCTTAAATTTTCAAGACTGCTTATGAGATTTTAAACACATTATTAAAGAAGTCCTGTGATATTTTGGGATGAGATCTTGTCTATTTTCATGGGTTTGCTCTCACAATTTGTAGTTGGTATACAATTTTCTTTTGGAAATAGTCTAACATAATATTATTACCTCTATAGCATTGTTACCATGTATCAAATTTTGAATTCTAATGAACAGGAGCCCAACCCAAAGTGATTTGATAAAAGCATAAAGATTTTAAATATTTTGTCTAGAATCACGTGACATTTTGTTTGTTCCTTGATCCTGTTGGAGAAACAGCACCATCACAAGTGATGGAAGATAGTAATTTTTGTATGCTGTACAAAGGTTGAAGTTAAGTCACCTGGTACTTGCACAAAATTATTATAATGTAAGGCTAAAACTCTGTTTCTGTGATTGTGGTAGGGAGGAAAATATAAAGCAGGTGGCCAACTCTGTATGCAAATTATTCTTTGAGACTATTGTAATATTTTAAAGAAAACAAATTTATCCCCTAAGATGTCATGTATGCATCAGATGTAACTTTGAACAATTAAAGAAGTCAGAGTGAAAGTGGTTTTGGCAATCATCCCATATATGATAGAACAGATTAGCTGTCAAACCACTAACCATCAGGAGAAAAGAGTACTAAGAAGACAGTTGAAAAACAGGTAAGTCCTACCTAAGCTCTCTTCTCTCCACAACATAAATGCTACCACTACCACCTATCCAGGACCTACAAAGAACTTACTTATAATAATTTGGAGATGAATATTTCATTTGGTAGCTTCTGATACTTTGAAAGGGATCAGAGAGGACATCATGAAAAGCTTGGTGCCCTGTTCATAAACCAGTCCTGGAGTGCTGGAGATGCAATGACTTTTTCTACCGCTACCCTTACAAATAAACCTCTAAAGCTATTACAGGATAGAAGTTTGGGGGAGCCCTACAAAACACTTGTCTAAAAAAAGCCATTACAGTCAATACCTTAGTGTGTGTTATCAGTCAAATCTTTTGAAGAGAGTAAGTGCCCAGTCCTTATAAATGGATACCGTCAATAAGAAAGTGGTACATTGGTGGCAGTCATTTTGGTTTACAATGTTGAATGAATGTGGCCTTTTGATTTTTAGAAACTTATACATTTAGTAAAAGTAGTTACAAATACCGACCAAATTGGCAAATTTAATTGTATGTGGTTTTCTAGAAATAAATATTAAACTCTATAAATAAAAACTGTCACAACAGGCAGGTGATTTACCTACAGTTTTCCTCCAAATTTACATTCAAATTTTCCTCATGCTCCTTTATAATCCTTGTTTCCTGTCTTTTCCTATCTCCCTCATCTTTAGGGAACCTCTGATCTGCTTTCTGTCACCATAGATTAGTTTGCGGTTTTAGAATTTTGTGTAAATGAAGTCATAGACTATGTTTCCCTTTTTTGTCTCCTTTCACTCAGCATAGTTAGTTGTGCTGAAATTCATTCATGTTACATTGTGTATCAATTTTTATTGCCAACTGGCATTCCATTCTATGGGTATAAGATAATTTGTTCATTTGTTCTTTTGATTGACATTTGGGTTGTTTCCACTGACTGACTATTGCAAATAAAGCTACTAAAAAGTCTCATGTACAAGGCTTTGTATGAACATGCATAGAAACCCTGTCAAGGCAATAGCAGGACTCCCCTTATTTGCTTCCCTTCTCTAAGGAATTCTTTCTTGATATCTAAATCTTGAAAACCATTTCTTGATATATTTTGTTGTTGTTTCATAAAATCAAAGGGTAAATCTGATCTCTTTTACTCAATTTTTTTTCTGAAGTGAAGCTCCTAAAAGATCTCTGTATCTCTCTCTTTCTCTCTCTCTCTCTATTTTTCAGATGATATATTTTTTTAAACAGGCAGATGGTAGGACCTTGTTCCAGAACACACTAGGCTCTTCATGGTGATTCTTCTATTGGCTTTTGCCATGGATTCCATCATATCCTGCCACAGATACCATACTTACAATAGAATCCACTAGGTTGTTGGACTAAAAAGGCAGTGTGCTTGAATTTCAACCTGGACCTGCTACAAAGTGCTTTTGTCTCACTCAAAGAGGGCAGCCTTCTTTGCCACTCAGTAACTGGGTTGGAGCAGAATTCCCAGTAATGTAACAAGCTGCAGCCCCATCTGAAGAGACCTACCAAAAATTGTCCTCCCTACCTAGAGGAGAGAAACTTAAGAGGGAGGAACATCTGAGATGGAGGGAAATTTGAAGTGGAGGTAAACTTGAGATGGAATAACTAGTTTTCTTTGAAGGGGAATAAAAAACTTGAGAATGCAATAATTTGGCTTTTATTTGGAGGGACGTTTTCAACATGGCCAAGACCTTTGACACTCTAAAAACTTCACTGAACTTCCAAATCTTTTTAGGGTTGTTTATCTCTCAGTCTCTAGAGCACTTATATCTTGTCAAGACCTTTAATATTCTTACCATATATTGACCATCTGGTCTAAGTAATACAACATGATGAAAGTGCTAGACCATTAGGTTATTCTGTGGAATGAACAGCTGGTGCAGTTCCTACAGAACTATACTATAATGGAAGGTGAGAAAGTTAACATAGCTCTGAGGCAATATTATCAGTACCCATTGCTGTCTGCCTCACATGAGTTTAAAGTGCTTTTGTTTCTTCTTTCTCATACAGAAGGAAAACATTAGGACTTCCACTTGGTTGAGTTTGTGAAGTACCCTATCATCTTCCAGCATCTGACTTGTAGGGTCCAGAAGAGTGAATTAAATGGTGATACAATTAAATGTTCACCATCACTGAACATTGGGTCTTTAAGGATAGTGACATGCAGAGTCATTTCCCTTGGGGGTAATATGATTGTGGATTTACTCTCTTGGACAGTGTCTTGGGTGGTTTCAGTGAGTTCAACCTGGCTTTCCCCGCTGCCTTAGCTTTTTATTCACAGGTCAGGAAACTGACATGGTGGTTATATGAAATGTATAGTATATCCTCCGTTCCAATTATCTCCTGTATATTATCAATATACATTGCT
>NW_012115888.1:1309769-1391461 GCF_000951035.1 Colobus angolensis palliatus | reverse complement strand
CCCAAAGTACTGGGATTACAGGCGTGAGCCGCCGCGCCCGGCCTGTTTCTTCTTTCTCATACAGAAAGAAAACGTCAGGACTTCCACTTGGTTGAGTTTGTGTGGCACTCTATCATCTTCCAGCATCTGACTCGTAGGGGCCAGAAGAGTGAATTAAATGGCGATACAATTAAATGTTCACCATCACTGCACATTGTGGTTCTTTAAGAATAGTGACATGCAGAGGTAATATGATTTCCCTTGGAGGTAATATGATTGTGGATTTACTGTCTTGGACAGTGGCTTCGGTGGTTTCAGTGACTTCAACCTGGCTTTCCCTACTGCATTAGCTTTTTATTCACAGGTCAGGAAACTGACATGGTGGTGCTACGAAATGTATAGTATGTTCATTCCAGCTATCTCCTGGGAGACCAAGAAAACGATCACTGGGTGGTTCTGTCAACCTATCAGACTCATCACAAGCCAGGCCAGAGATGGTTATCACTTCATTACTAGACCCGTATGTTACAGCTATGTGGAACACAAAACAGAACAATGGTACCCTAAGGATGTCATAGATTTATCATTTCATAAATCTATTTTTCCATTGCTGAGTATGATAACATAATCTCCAGAATCTGTGAATATGTTATTATATGGCAATAGTGAATTAAGGTTGCTGGATTTTTTTAAAGTGCGAGTATTTACCTTTCTTTACATACAGACACTCTTATAAAAGCCATATTCCCCTCTGAGAAATAATTATGTTGGGTATTTCCATATTCACTTGCTATGACATTGTAGAATCCCTTCTCCTGGAGAGCTGAACTCTCTTGCAGTCACTGGGTTCTGAGTCTGAAAACTGCCTTAAGTTTAAACATTGGGCAAGTTTAATTGGATTGTTTTTAATTGTGGAAGTTGCATTCAACCTCTTGACCATCCATCCTTGATTGCTTCTTATAGATAGAGCACTACCTTTGTTGAATGCTGATCATTCTTGCCCTAGTGTTGCTATGTTTTTTTAACCACTCTGAGAACTCTTTGCAGGTCAAGCACCCCTGGATGTCAATCAGATTCTTCTACTCATTAAAATAATTTTACTTACTTTACTTCTGATGATTAATCACCACCTCTTGACCTCTATGATTTCATAAATCTACTTTTTCCATTGCTATCAGAAAATCCAATTCAGCCACAGCATGTCGTATCTTTAGCCCTCACATACAGAGCAGAGCCACTAATGAGTATGTGGGTGATGTTGGTGCCTGTTTCAGTGGTGATTTACTCATTATTTTGGTAAAGATTTTGTCCTGCAGGCCCTACCATGGAACATAGTCTCTTGATTAATTTTCTAGTCTTCTGTAGCATTCCACTTTCCTGAATTGTTTGATCACTTCTGCTACTTTCTGCCACGATAGTGTTGACAAATCTATGTCACTTAGTGTAGATAATCATTATCTCCAAGCTTTCAAAAGCCAGCTGATAGCATATTTGCATTGACCCCTGAGATTTTGTCGTCACGTTAAATTCTGTCATTGGGGCATGCTTTCATATTGTGAAACTCTCTGTCTTAGTCAATTTGGGATGCTGTCACAAAGTACCATATTCTGGGTGGTTTATACACCACAGAAATTTATTTCTCACAGTTCTGGAGTCTGGAAGTCAGAGATCATGCTGCCAACCTTGTTGGGTTTGGGAGAGGACTTTCCTCCAGGTTACAAACTGCTGGAGTTATGTTATGTCCTTACATGGAAGAAAGAGAGCAAACTAGCTCTCTGTCCTCTTAACAGGGCAGTAATCAGGTTTATGAAGGCTCCATCCTCATAACCTGATTAGTTTCAATATGTCTCACCTCCAGATTTCATTACATTGTGATAAAATTTCAGCATTTGGATTTGGGGAAAAATACATATTGGTCCATTGCACTTTCCTTTATCCAACTTTATGTTCTGCTCTACCCCCCATATCCCTGTTATTCTGGCCACCTCAGAATCTTGAGACTACAAGTTAACTCAAGATAAGATACTACTTATCTTGAGTTAACTGGGTCCTGCAGTGTGTTCCTGGCATAGTTACTTTTCTCTGATCTAGCAGCTCCACAGTAGGGTGATATTGTGATTTAACTGTAGTTAATGGCCTGGTGGCCAGGAGGAGAGATGATGGCGAGGGGGACATCTATTACCTTGTAATGCAGAAGTTTCTGCATTATCTTCAATCAAGAGAAAAGCCCTACATTTTTATATGAAGGAGTGGACCACATTTGCAGTCCCAGCGGGTACAGGAAATTCAGGAATTCAATAATTCCAAGGGCACAACCTAGTTTTTCCCACCCCAAATCTCAGAATCACACTTAGCATTAGGACCCTGACATTTTTATAGTTGGCCTGTTGGTTTGGATGATTCAACCTTCTTCTCAGCTCTGTTATAACTATACGCTGACCCTTCCTTTTTTTCTGCCGTATAATACAGTAGATGAAAATTTCTATATGAGTTACCAAGGATGTCCTCTGGCTTTCACATTTGGCTTTTAAATCTTGATTAATTACACTATACTTTTCATTGTTTTCCTTCAGTACTCCGACAGCTCCCAGTCAGAACCATCTGATCCTTCAGACCTTAAAATGAACACTTTTCCCGATAGTTCAAGCGCCTGAGATATCCCACCCCTCAGTCATTCTTTTCCACTTCTATCAATGCAATTTAGCAGGATTGAAAATTTTAACAGTTACCCCACTATAGGATGGCCTGAACTACAGTGTTCTACCTTCGCCTAGTAAAGGGTTCCTCACCAGTTTCAAAGGTGCTCCAGTTACAAAGTCATACTTTGGGGTCTTGTTCTTATGACCACCCCGTCTCAGTATCTTTTAGGTATGGTTACGTGGGAAACATATTCTGAGGTAGTGTTTGACATTCAGATCCAGTTAGCCCAAAGTTATCTAGACTAATACCTGTAAGAAAGAGAAATATTAGGACCCAAGGTCAGGCAGAGGGAGAAGTTTGACTGTGATGCAAATACAATGGGATCCTCCACTGAGAAAGTGTGAGGCTCTGAAGGTTTGATGTCTCCCAGAGACGTCTGAATTGAACCACTGTGACTGGTCCTTAGTATTGACATAGCACCAATGTCATTTTGTGACTTTGGGTGAAGGATCTCCCTTGGCTGTGGAAACAGCAGCAACAATCAGGTCTATGGAGTCTGGAGCCGACAATCCTAACAGCTGGACCTGAGTGATTCCATCTTTGAATGGGAGACTTGGACTGTGTCTGCAGCACCCACTCTAAATATAAATAGCATCCTTCCCTTGTTCCACAACAGGTGCAAACCTTATTTTTATTGTCTATTTACTATATTATTCAGTTTCTGAGAGAGATGTTGAGATGACTGTGCTATTCAGTGTATTTTCTATGTCTACTGAATCAATTTGAGAAATGCAAATCCACCATTAAATATACTCTAAGGTGTGGCAGTTTCCATTCTTAGCTCTATCATTGTTAAGCATAAATAATACTGATAATAAGCATTATTTTCCAACTGAACTATTCTACGTCTAATATTCCTATTACTTGTCCCCATGCTTCTATTTTTATTCCAGCTATCTCCCCAGAATGATCTTATTACTGATATTTATAAATGTTTAAGACACCTAATGGTAGTTTACAGCTGAGGCACTGACACTGTCTTATTTCTGAACAATAAAAGCTTGAGTTATTAAATCACTAAGGCAATAAATTACAAAGAGTGAAATAAACCTAAACAGAATATTTCTGAAATAGGAACAATCGATAATCATTAATTGGGAAATGAAGTTGTTCAGTGTTTAATTCTGTCTGGTGGGAAGGAGGATAATAAATTAAACCACACAGAACGCATGTGGGCAGACATTTTGTTTCCCAAGCTGTAAAAATGATAGTGGCTGTACAGCTGAGGTACTGACAGTATATCTTACTTTTGAACTGGAAATACTTGGGATATTTAATTGAATATGTGGAGATCATTAGTCACCAGGTTATCTTTGTCAGTATGGTTAGGCTACTCTAAAGTTTACTGGATATTTTAGCAAAGTGAACTTGATATAAGGATTTGTAACATCAGAATCTGACAGATGGAAGAACACAAAAAGAGCATTGAGATAACCCAGAAATAATAACTGTACAAAGTAGCCTCTGTCCCTAGGACTGAGGAAACAAAGGTGAGATTTCAGTATATCAGAATCAAGGGACATGGACCCAGGTCTCTTAGAGAGCAGAACAATTCAACTGCTGTTGGTATCTCTTAAGGGATTCAGTAGTAAGGCTGGTTTGGGGAGCACGGCTGTGATGAGGCATCATTGCTGAGGTGGGTCTGCCAGAAACTTCAAGCATATGGTAAGGCAGAAGTCTTTCCCCTCTCCTCCTGCCTTCCAGTCTGCCACTGTGACAGGTTTTAGCAAATAGTATCTGGAAGTCATTTGGTAAACACAGTTGCAATCTGAAGAGTCCCAGCCCCACATCACTGTAATGTTAGGCACGTTACAGCCTCAGCTGTAAACTACAGTTAGGTGTCTTAAACATAAGACACCTGTAAAGGGGATCAATATGGAGCAGAGAGAAACTAGCCTATAATTGGGCCAGGATTGCATGAAATCTAATCTGATAAACTGCACAACCACACTCTATAATATTCAAGACATAATTCATATGGGCATCATCATTAGTTTTGGCAGGGTTCTGAATTTACATTCTCTTGTAAGGTTTGTTCTCTTACATTTCACTTCATCTCAGGCTTCTCTAATGACTTTCAGGATAGATCCCTTTGCTTCATTGATATTTTTGCTGTAACATAAAGCATGACTTTATAATTCCCAAGAGATTAATTTGTCTTGGTAGCTGTACTCCCTTCTCAAAGTGTAGATGCCTAATGTGACTATATTGTATCCTTGACATCAGTTTTATTCTTTGCCTATGTGCCATTTAGTAAAACAAATTTCAACTATTTGAGCATGTATTGTTCAAGAGCTACCAAGATTAGAGCAAGTCATGTATTACACTTCAAACTATGCAAAACATGAGATTTATAAAAATAAACATACACTTTCATTTTATTAAAAAGCATATTGCTGATGGAGAAACACTTTAAATGGAGTGTATGTTTATTGGAGAAAACAATTCCACCTTCACGTTTTTAAACTATACTTCTCAAAATGCAGAAAACCTGTAAAAGTACATATTCTACAGAAGTAGAATATTATTAATAAAAAGCTTACAATCACAGAGACTCTGAATTCTTCTGGTTCAGGAGTTGCCTGATTTGAAAAATAAATAATAAAATGAAAAGTAAAAGTAAGAGAAAGGAGCTTATAGCCATGTGCAACAAGCAGATGCATTTCAAAAAATGCATCATATATTGATAGACATTGTGATGTTTGCAAAGGAGATATCTCATTCAGAAATACTGTTTGTTAATTACAAATAACTATTTTCCTATTGAGATCCCTATACTTTTCTTTTTTGATTTACTAGCCTCATTTTTCAATGCTTTATTTTAATTTCTGAAGGCAAAAATGCACCTTGATAATCCTAAATTGGATAGTCTTATAGAATTAGAGCAAATATAAGTTGTCTTTAAAATATAGCTGCATTTCCTCTTGTAAATAGCCAATTTTCCTAGATTAGCTTAAAAAAAAAAAAGCAGACGGGGCAGCTCAGAATGAAAGTGGACATTAACATTTTTCTTATAGGAGCTTCTTATAGAAATTTACCTGAAAATTGTTTATATACCATAGTCAAGATCTCTCACATGACATGCTCAGTTTTAGAGGTTGTTCCTTGATCATTTTATCTTCTGGTGAATTGTCAGTTGTATAATGCAATACTGCGACTCTTTGAAGGGTGTGACATTTGTACCAGATCTTTCTCTCTCTTTCTCCTTCTTATTATGAACAGTAGGAAGATAAACTTCTGTGAACTGGATGTTGCCTAAAGACAAATATCAGTAAAGAAAACTACTTAAATACATCTATAAATAAATTAAATGCACAGTGGGTACCTATAAAAGAAGTTGACCTTAACAATTTATTTTTAAGTGGAGATAATTGTTTTCTAAATGCAACACATATCTTTATGTGTTTCTGGTAAACTGTGTTTTCTTGTTTATTAACAGAAAATATTAAAATGTACTGGATAACTATTATGATTATAGAACTTTATACAAACAATTTTTTGAAAATATGCAAAAAAATTATTTCTGTTTGAAGATGCAGAATTTAGGACAACTTAAAATGCAGTAGAAGACTTATATTTAGGGTACTATGGGTATGTGGGATAAGGATAAGCCAGCTCTTTTGGATCACCTGAACTTACTCCATTCATATAGTCTTTCAAGAAGACAAATCTGTAAGACAATAAATCTGTTCAACTCTACACAAATATTACAATTAATTCATCTTAACAATTGAATGTGGATTATTGTTTTAGAGAATCACCTGAAATAAAATATTGAAGTGTATAAAAGACAAAACAAATAACTGTAAATATAAACATTATATAAAAAAGAGTCTCTTAAAAAAAAAGGGAAAGGAAGAGAAGATGAAGGAAAACAGATCATATAGAGCTGAATATGCTGTTCAAAACTGAAAGTTTTCAGAACCAACCTGCCAAGAGAGTCACCTGGTTCACCATTTGAAAGAATTTTCACAGAAGGTGAAATTATGACTTAGCTGGAGGATGCAATAAGAATCTTTTTTCAAAATATTTTTCCACTTTGGGAGGCCGAGGTGGGTGGATCACTTGAAATCAGGAGTTCGAGACCAGCCTGACCAACGTGGCAAAACCCCCTCTCTACTAAAAATGCAAAAATTAGCAAGCTGTGGTGACACATGCCTGTAGTCCCAGCTACTTGGGATGCTGAGACAGGAGAATTGCTTGAATCCGGGAGGCAGAGGTTACAGTGAACCAAGACACAACTGCATTCCAGCCTGGGTGACAGACTCTGTCTCAAAATAGATAAATGAATGGATAAACAAATAAATAAGTGTTTTCCCCAAATTCCACCCTCCCTTACATTCCTTATTCTCATCTGAATAATCTGTCAGCTATGGAAATAAATGAAGACCACCCAAATGAGAACAAGCAGAGGCTATTGACACACAGCTTGCTATAGCAAGAGAATCTTCCACCATCACTTGTATTTGGCAGAAGCACAAAGGCAGGCAGAGAATTCAGACATCCCTATAATATAAACGAGAAAAAGCATCGGGTATGACTTGATTTGAAGTTCTGGCATGAGGAGTCTGGAGGCAAGCTAACTAGAAGGGGGGCATCCTGTGTGATTGGTTAGAGAAATGTATTTGGCTTTCTTTGGTTTGGTCCTAGATTGAAATGAAAAACAAAAATTAGGGAAGCTGGTAGTTACTCCTGGATGATCTGGATTAACTGCTGCAGAGTTTATGACTCATAATTTATTTTTATACATGATCCAGCCATTGTTTATTTTCATATTCAGTCTCACACAACCCCGTGTTTATCTCCAGGAAAAATGGAAGGCTCATCTCTGAGTAAATTTAATCAATCCCATGGGATATTGATACCCAAGAATAAATGTCATGTATTGCCATTAGGGAAACCGACAACTCAATAATACTTAAGAAAAAATACCTGTCTGACTTCCTATTCTGAAGATTTGAAGGGAAATTTTCTATAATGAGCTGAAGAAAGCAGCATCAATATCTAACTCTTTGTTTTTAATTAAGAATATAAAAGATGTGATTTCCAGGCATAATATAAAAAGCTTGCAGCAGGGCACAGAAAGTCTAATATGAAAGCGCAGAAAAAACAACTCTATGTTTTCCTTAAAATATTTAACAGAAAATTCAGCAAACGGAAACAATAAAAAGGAACAATGAAAGAATCTTTAAAAACTTAGTATAATCAGAGGCATCAGAGCTATATTCCATCCTTAAGGGTGCAAGAAAAAGATAAGAAAAATTCACACACAAATTAAAAAATGGACTAGATCCAACAGAATAATATGAAAATAAAATGGAAGAAATCAGTGACATCTTCTATTCAAATCAACAAGAAAGTGAAAGAGACAGAACAATTTTTAAAGGTAGTTTAATTTAATAAATGACTAGTTTTATTGACTAGTTTAAGTCTCCCAACCTCCAAAGTGTATTATATATATAATTTACATATTATTATATATTATATATAACTTAATATGTATAAATATGTATATATATTTAGAGAGAGAGCTTTGATAAAAATACAACAGAATCTCCTGGAACAGTAACTCATGGACTCTTATTGCAAACAATCTATCAAGAATTAAACAAGTGTAATGTCAAAACATGGACCCAGATATAAACTTTGGATATTAGATATATGTAAATGTGTATAAATATGTATATATATTTAGAGAGAGAGCTTTGATAAAAATACAACAGAATCTCCTGGAACAGTAACTCATGGACTCTTATTGCAAACAATCTATCAAGAATTAAACAAGTGTAATGTCAAAACATGAACCCAGATATAAACTTTGGATATTAGATATATGTAAATGATTAAATGTTAAAATTTTAAAAATGTATACATCATCCAGCACATGTGATGCTAAAAGAAAATGGAGCAATTTCTCCAAAGTGCTGAGAGCACAATAGAAACACCATAGAACAATCCAGAATTCTGGTAGTTTTGCTGTCCACTGAAGTGGACAAAATCCAACCCAGCAAACTATAAAGTGATACTAAGTGGGAGAAAGAGGAGTCCGGAAAACCATCACTCTATCATAATAGGATAGTGACGGATAAACCAGGCTGGCAGTAGTGCAGTGGGTCCAAAGAACATTGGGTTCCAGTGGGATCAGAAAGTTTGAAGCTTTAGCAGTGATGCCTCAAGGTTTACTCAATTCAAATGTACAATTAAGAAGTTCTATATACTTGAAAATATGCTGGAAGCACATTACTGTGGTGCAACTAAGGAGAAATGAAGACATTTAAAAACTTCATGATTAAAAACGTGTGATAACAGAAAAGTTTTACGTGAATTTTAGATAAATCAAAATGCTGAATAATAGAGTGTAAGACTATCAAATGTATTTTCCTTTGTTTGGCCCAAGTGATGAAGAATGTAATTTACTCCTAATTCATTCCGTGATTCTACAGAAAATAGCATGTTGATTGAAAAATAATAGTATAAACATTTATCTTGTGTGATGGTTAATATTTAGTGTCAACTTGATTGGATTGAAGGATGCAGAGTATTGCTCCTGGGTGTGTCTGTGAGGGTGTTGCCAAAGGAGATTAACATTTGAGTCAGTGGACTGGGAAAGGCAGACCCACCCTCAGTCTGGTTAGGCACAATCTAATCAGCTGTCAGCATGGCCAGAATAAAAGCAGGTAGAAGAATGTGAAAAGAGTAGACAGGCTTAGCCTACATCTTTCTCCCATGCTAGGTGCTTCCTGCTCTTCAACATCAGACTCCAAGTTCTTCAGCTTTGGGACTTGGACTGGCTTCCTTGCTCCTCAGCTTGCAGACAGCCTATTGCGGGACCTAACCTTGTGATTGTGTGAGTCAGTATTCCGTAATAAACTCCTATTTATATACACATATCCTATTTATATATACATATATATATCCTATTAGTTCTGCCCCTCTAGAGAATCCTAATAAAATCTTAATTCTCAATTTTAAAACTTAACCCATAAATCACAGAAATCTTTTTAAATATTACAGAGCAAAATGTTAGCATCTTAAATAATGTTGAAGTAAAAAGAACATAGTTTATATAAAATGAGACAAAGAATTGGAGTTAACCATAATGATAAAAACGTTAATGGTATTATTGCTATCACATGTGTTAGGATAATCATTGCCTAACATTGATTAAACAAGATATATAACAATGCAATAGAACATGATGGCAGGGGAGAGAGGAGTGAAAGTAAATATCCACTATAGGGTGGACTAGTCACAATATTAACTTCTGATCATACCAGGGTAAAGAAAACAGAATCACAGTATGCATAAAATTGATGTTTTAGTGATGACTACAGACAAAAAAAAAAACTGTAAAAATAATGTGAAGAAAAGAATGACAAGCTATGGGAAGATTAAGCAGAGAGACATATATTCAGGAAGATATAGGAAAATCTTCTCTGAAAATTATGTTTGGTGTTGATAAATACAGGAAGCAGATAAGGGGAATGGTCGCTAGAGAATCTCTGACCCACCTAAGCACTGGGAGAATGGGGAGGAGTTATGGGAAGTTTACACCTTGGGCAGAGGGAGACGAGCCAGGCCTCTTCAGCTCACCTGTGGTGACCTGGAATTCAATCTGTGAGGTGGGGGCCTGTCAGCAGGACCCCCTCTTGCTTTGCTGAGAGATTTTATTTTCCTTTTTACCCAATAAATTCCACTCTACTCACCCTTCAGTGTGTCCACGTGCCTAATCTTTCCTGCTCATGTGACAAGAACCCAGTTTGAGCTGAACTAAGCAGCAAAAATTCTTCAACATTTTGGTGGCTTATATGGGGACCGAGGAAGGGTGAGTAAGATGCGAACCAAAAAAAGTCTTTTCCCTTTCACTTCTAAGCCTTTTTGTTCTCAGACTTCTTCTGAAGGTAAAGGAAGCTAAACACCACCCCACCCCACTGGCCACGGGCACACGGGATCCATGGGTGAATGACAGCTCCCCTCCCTCCTCTTCTCCTGGCTGGGACTGGGGCGCACGGCCCAAGGACGCTGAGTGGCAGGCGGGCCAGTGTTCCCCACCATGCATCCGTGGAGTCTCCCCTTCCCCTGGCCAAGGGTTTATTTTTTCCTTTCTCTCCCAGTTTAGGAGTTAACTTTTACGTGAGAGGCTTTTTTTTTTTTCTTTTTAGAAGACATTTTATTAGGTCAGGAATGATAAAGATCACCATTTATATATACTGTATATAACATTTTAATTATAAGAAAAGATTTGTGAGGTTGGTCTTAAGCTGCAGCCAATCTGGTGCGCTTTACATGTCTTTCTGTATGGTCAGTAGCAAACTTTGCTGCAGGCCTCCATCTTGTTTTACATCCTTGAAAGTGTGACCCGTAACCACATGGCAATGCTTTGTTTTAGCCTCTGCCATTTTACAATGGCAACCCGGGTTTAATCCTGGCCTAGGCAATTAGTTCTTTCTGGTTTGATATCTGTGTGACCTTTGCCTCTTGTTGATTCTCTTCCCCTCCATGTATTTTCCTTTCTCTGAATACCTGGGAGGTCACCTTTAGTAAAGTTTGAAAGCCAGAAATATTGCAGCTTTGTGCAGCTAAAGTCAGGTAACAGCTGATTTAAAAGGATTTTTTAAAGAGTGCTCAGCTTAATTAAAAATGGATATCCAAGCTATACGTATATTTAAAAGGCCTTTATTATTTTCTCTTCTTGGATCTTGTTTTGCCCAACTTGCAGAGCTGATAAAGGCCCTTGAGAAAACTGTCCTTATACCTTGTCTACACAGTCTCTATTCAGGGTTTCTAACCTGTGGTAAGTAAAGAATATTACTTTCTGACAGACCCAGGAGCTCCAAGTTTATCTTGGGACCTCAAGAAGAGAGGAGTTTACGAACAGGTATTTGAGGGTACAAACCCATGGCTGGACTCGGCTTCAGAAAGTCCTGTCTGAGATTCCTTATGGAACAGAGTTCCATCAAAGCCAATCTCAAAGGCCTATGAGAAAATAATTATTCTTGCTGCACTTTATGCCAATAACCAGGCCAAGTGAAAGACTAAAGTCTGTTTTTCAAACAACTCAGTCCTATCATGATTTGTTTTTAACAGTAATGAGGACCTGAGAGAGAGAGAAATTATGTTTCAAAATTTATCATGCATTTGTCATTAAATTCTATACTCATTAGTTGTTTTAAAGTTTTTGCCTGTTTTAGATTAACTCTGCTTATTCCTGTGAACAAACCAGCCCAGAAGGTACAAAAGGGATGGGTGGTGTAAAAATCTGAATAAATATTCTGGTTCATGCAATAATCCTGCAAATCCTGCCAGGTGATGGGAATAAATAGGATGCCCATCACCTGGAGGATTCCTTTTTGGGAAAGTAAGACCAAGGGAGGTAACCAAATCCAAGCCCCATGCTCCCAAATCTTAGCAAGCATAATTACAGCCATCAGTTATCTGGGCATATTACAAGACATTCTTTTCTCTCCCTTGTTGGAGGAGAACTCAATTTCACAGCCTCACCCTAACATTTGGTTTATAATAAGAAATCCATGCAACTCTTCCAAGACACATTTTTGTCCCAAACTCAATTCCAAGCCTTGGGTCAAAGCCCTAGGAAAGAGCACTCGATCTGAGGGATCCAGGGGCAGACAATAACAGAAGTTAAAGGCACAGCACAGGTAAGAGTGACTCATTTCCTTCGATTAATCCAAGCTTTGTGCTTCATGGATAAAGGTTAGGCTAGTATCCATGGCATAAATGAGGTCTGGGGAATTCAGAGGCTTCTGACAGCAGGGGAAATAGGACATATGTGAGGAAGAGCAGATATTCCCACTCCCTAGGCCCCCCTGTTAACATGGGCGACAGCTGCTTTAACACCTATGGATGGTGCTGTGTCATGGTCACCAGGACTTGGGGGTACAAGGACGGAGGAAGGAAAGAGGATGTGTCACTTTTTTTTCCCTCATATCCCCTGTGTATTTGCTAGGAAGAGGAGGGAAGCTGCGACACCTCACTCCCCTCTTTCTAGATAAGTAGCTGTTCAGTTTATATGTTTTTTGAATGCATCCTGAACACCTGGGACTCCTTTGAAAAGTTGTCTCCTTTTTTTTCTTCTTCCACCTTTGTCCCCTCTCCACCGATAGGTAACTGTGTCTCCATATTACTGGACACTCCCCTTGGATGCATCCTCCAAACTGGAAAAAGTTAATTTCCCAAACCTTAAACTGTTTGGGCTAGGACTGGGCTCTGGGAGAAGGGAACCCAGAATCCTCACATGCTGACAAAAGGGTAAAAAGTTTTTTTTGCCAGTGGGGCTTTTGGCCTCCCTCTCCTTGTGTAAACTGGTAAATGCCCTCAGTATTTTTTAAGTTGTCCTTACCCCATCTCTGGTTTTGTTTTGATATATGTTTCTTAATAACCCGGTTTGTCTCTTCTCACCTTCAGGACATCAGACTCCAAATGGTCACACAACTGGAGCCTCACATGATGGCCCCTTTCTCCAGGGACCCATAGATAGGCCTCTGAGGGAAATCTGACTGCCATTTTCCCAAAACAGCACCCCCATCATCAAGAAGCAGTAAAGATCGGTCATCCTTACCCTTATCCTTATCCTTATCCTTATCCTTATCCTTATCCTTATCCTTATCCTTAACCTATCCTTATTCTAATGGCAATTAGATGGACTTCTTTCAAGGGGTGAATACTAGATGCAGGAGGTAGATAAAGGAGAGGGCCTGTGGAGAATCTCTAACATGCCTGCACACTGGGAGTATGGGGTGGAGCCACGGGAAGTTCACGTCTTGTGTAGGAGGGAGGAGCCAGCTTGTATGTGATGGCCTGGCATTCAATCTGTGAGGTGGGGGCCTGTTTAGCAGGACCCCCTCTCATTTTTTTGAGAGCTTTTTATTTATTTTCAACCAATAAATTCTGCTCTACTCACCTTTCAACATGTCCATGCATCTAATTTTTCCTGATCGTGTAACAAGATATTGGTTTCAGCTGAAC
Source organism: Colobus angolensis palliatus (assembly GCF_000951035.1). NCBI lineage: Eukaryota > Metazoa > Chordata > Mammalia > Primates > Cercopithecidae > Colobus > Colobus angolensis. Next base: position 1,377,796 of record NW_012115888.1, on the reverse strand, counting down.
TTAAGAGCAAATATTCTGCAACAAGGTGAAATGTGAAGGTTGAATAGGTGTTAAATAAGTAGTGCTCTAGGGAGCTTCGTGATAGAAGTCCACAAGTCAGCAGAGGTGGGAGTGAATCTGGTAGGGTTAAGTCACTAAAAGAGTATGAGTCATCAATAAAATGGATAACAAACCAGTGAAATAAGGCAGGGATTAAATAATGTAGAGTTGGTTTACATATATCATTTCTCCCTAAATAATGGAAAATGAGGTAATGCTTAAATAAAGAGGTGAAAGGGCAGCAATATATTTCAAAGATGTATCATCAGTCATTATGGAGACAGGGGCAAGAGTTTAATGAAAAGGAGAGGTAATGCAGGGGACAAGTAATGTCACTTGGGCTAGATGGAGATTAGTGTCTACATAAAAATATTTTGAGTAGAAAATTAACAGAACTTGAAAAGTGGATTGATGCTTTGGGAGGATTTAGGAAAAGAGGTAAAGCACGATTTTCTACTCTGGGTGCACTGGAAAAAGATCAGTTATTGGAAGCTGACTATGAAAATTGTAATGTGCTGTTAATGTACTCGATTATATTACTTAGAAAAAGAGATAGGGCAAACTAGAAAAAATGGTAAAAAAAAATCTTCAATTGAGTCTTAAGATAATAGGTAGAATTTTCGATTTATTTTGTAAGTTAATTCTTTACTTTTCAAATATCCTCAAGAAGCATATGTGAACTTTTAATTAGTAAAAAAGAAGGCTCTTTCATTTTTTTAACCTCAAAGAAACTATTAAGTAGTAATGTTGAATAAAGACATTGAAGGGAAAAATTATGCAGGCTTTGAAATAAGCCAAAACATTATTGAATTACTTCAATGGAAAACAATGCATTGCCTACCACGGCCTTTGGGTTTATTCTGATTCTAAGGGAGCTCTGAGGCTTTCCTTGTCTTTGAAGTATTTTACAGCATTTAAAACTGATAGTTACACAAATTAATGTTGCTGATAGAATGCAAACTGTGTCCCCTAAAATTCAATTGGTTGATTAGAACCTTATAAATATTGACAGTTTTCCCACTTTTGCATCTGCTTACACAGTCATCCTAGTGTTCTCTAATGCTCATATGTGTGTCTGTCTGTAGAGTCTTCTCTGAAACAGTGGTAACATCTTACTTGTTTTCTCAAACATGGAAATAAGAGTTTTGACTTGCATATTTTTATAAGAATCATGATTTTACCTTAAAAATATACATTATCAGAATAAATTCTTTGTATAAAATATTTTCTATTTCAAAATCTGTAATTTAGAAATCAATGTTTCATATGTATGTATATATATGGATATATATACATACATATAAATGTATACCCCACACACACATAATAATACATAAGTACCTGACAAAACTTCTGATAATTATAGACATACACTTTTGAATAACTTAGAAACAACGTATCATTTATTTAAGATAGATTTCAATATTAATTCATTTCAATGCCTATGAAACACACAAAAAATGTTGAATTTAATTTTTTATTTTTTGAGATAGGATCTTGCTCTCTCACCCAGGCAGGGGTGCAGTGGCATGATCTCCGCTCACTGCAACCTTTGCCTCCTGGGTTCAAGCAATTCTTCCACTCCAGCCTCCCGAAAAGCTGAGACCACAGGCATGCACACCATGGTTGGGTCATTTTTGTATTTTTTTGTAGAAATGATATTTTACTATGATACCCAGGCTGGTCTGCAACTCCTGGGCTCAAGCATTCATCACTTTGGCCTCTCAAAGTGCTCTGATTACAGGCATGAGCCACCGTATCTGGCTCAATTTAATTTTTAATTGAGGACAATGATATTTCTATTGTAATAGTAGGTTTTAGAAAAATATTCAACAGTTATTTTCCATTATTGCTTGCTTTCATATTAAAAACTTTTTTGTCTATAAATCAAATAAATATTCTCCTAAAATGGTAAAAGACTAATAGTCTACTTTAAGTTCCCAGTTGGTATAACTGTCATGAAAAAATTGGCATAAAGCAAATACAATGTCTTCATTGGCTCTATAAGTACTGATTTTGCTTGGGCTAAACCCCAATGTTATTCTTTCGCAATAGTAATTGTTATCCAAATATACTGAAAAAAAGTTTATGTTCAGTGAAAGCAATAGCTAAAGGGAGAGAGATGTAACACTGATGGATTGTGATGCCTCATATAAATTATTATATGAATCTCAACATCTAATCAGAACTGTCTTTATAAATAGCACAAAGTCATTAAAGTCAATATAGATAAATTTTCTTTCCTTTTTCTTTGTTGTTTAGAGATGGTGTCCCACTTGTTGCCCAGGCTGGATTACAGTGGCACAATCACAGTTTACTGTAGCCTCCAAATTTTGGCTCAAGTTTCCAGCTTCAGCCCCTAAAGCAGCTGGGAAAACAAGTATGCACCACTATGCCTGGATTTGTTTTTGTGCTGTTGTTTTTAAATTTTTGTAAAGATGAGGCTCTCTCTTTTTTGCCCAGGCTAGTCTTTAAGCCCTGGCTTCAAGTACTTCTCCAGCCTCAGCCTCACAAAGTACTGGGATTACAGGTGTGAACGACTATGCCAGGGTCTTAGGTGAAATTTTCTGAGAGTACACTTTTGACACATCAAAAGTTAAATTAAAATAAATACAGAAGTTTCATAAGGCATTTGAAAAATGAATAAATAAAATTAGGAAGAAAACATTACTGGCTACGTATTTATTTGCAGGTATCATAAATTAATAAGCCCACATTTAATAACTAATGCTTTGTATTTGAGACAAAAATCTCTCAAAATTAAGGAGCTATCTCTAAGTTTAGGTGCCTCTGTGGATTTTATTTATTGTATTGAAATAATCTCTCAGTGATTGTATATATTAATTTGCACATAAACATTGAAAGCAAAACATGTTAATTACATTTTAGACCTGTACATATTTCTATGATGCTGTAATGAATTTTTTAATCATTCATTTTCATATATCTATGATACTGTAATGAATTTTTTAATCATTCATTTTATGATGATTTGCTTTCATTAAAAATGTAAAGCAGTAAAGTGAAAATCTAGATTAGCATCATCAGTTTTGTGGTAAGTTTATATCTTGTCATATATATATATATATGCACACACACATCCACATATTATTAAACTATTTAAGTTTTATTTGCCTTTATGAAATGTAACACCTTCCCTAACTCCAGTCAACTATGAACAGTTTTGTATTACAAACAGTAGCTATGAGTTTGCAGGCTTTGGATGATGTGAGAATACAAATAGTAGATAATAATTTAGCTTTGTGAGGAAGAGTCACATATTTAATTTGCAAATAATTAGTCATTTGCTTTGAGAGAGTATATCAGGGTATGCATTTCCATTAATTAAAATATGAACAAAATTATATTTTATAATGCTATTTCCTGTAGTATTTTAAATAGTTTTTGAAGAATAGTTAGAAATCTCTGAAATATATACAATATATGCAATTATTAATTTATTCTGTGGGAAATAGCTTAAACTTTGAACCAAGACAAACTTTATAAAACAAAATTAAAACACCTGCATAATAGGTTATCTTAAAAATGCAGAATATGTATCTAAAGCGGTATTCTAGTGTGACATTATGTAATCAGTATTACTTAGCCATTACTGCATTATGAAAGCCAAATACGCGGAAAAGACTTAATATTAAATGTCTCACAATAGACTCTGTTTTCATACCTTTTCACTCAATTGAAATAATCAAATTATACCAAAACACATTTTTAATATATTATGTATATTATGCCTTTGTTAAGTACGTGGAGACAAAATATTAGATGATACCATGCTAATTATAGAACAGTTTCTTTAATTGGTAGACTAAGGGCACATATTAACTTATTAGTGTATCTTTTCCAACTCTAAATGTTAGGCATTGGATATTTGTCATTAACTATTAGGTTCGAAAAATAAAAGAAAAAGTATTGATATGATAGCTCAAGAAATAAAGTTAAGGGAGAGTGTGGCAGCTCTTTCCTGTAATCCCCGCACTTTCGGAGGCCAAGATGGGCTGATCACCTGTGGTCAGGAGTTGGAGACCAGTCTGGCCAACATGGTGAAATCTCATCTCTACTAAAAGTACAAAACTTAGCCAGTCCCGTTGTCACATACTTGTAATTCCAGCCACTCGGGAGGCTGAGGCAGGGGAATCTCTTGAACCTGTGAGGCAGTAGTTGCAGTGAACCAAAATCGTGCCATTGCACTCCAACCTGGGCGACAGCGCAAGACTCTGTCAAAAAAACAAAAAACAAAACAAACAAACAAACAAACAAAAACCGTGGAAAGAAAAGAAAAAGTTCAAATCTATCTGTACATAAGTAAGTATATTCAATTTTATTAAGGCTGGTGCAAAAGTAATTGCGGTTTTGCCATTTTTTTTTTTAAAGTAATGTAGTATTCAATTCAATTTTAGTAATTGTTAAAGCTTCCATCTGCCTTATGTCTGCCTAATTATGAAAGCAGATTTCATAGCTATGCTTTAAGGAAATATTTTCAATGTATTCTTTTTTCATAAAGTATACCATACCATATAGAGTATCCCTAGAACATATTATATTTAGTATAATTTATTAGAACATTTATACGTGGATAAAGAATGCAATGAATATATAAAATGAATATGGCAAAATTAGTTTATTTACCAGACTAGAAAATTTTAAGCTCTTGGGAAAAGGAGAAGAGAAGAGAACATATGAACAAAAATAAATATAGAATGAATTCATTGTCTAGAAGAAAATAATTGTTATTTTTAGAAAATAGTATTTCAAATATATGATCATTTTGAATTAGCAGGATTTATAAAGCTGAAGATGACAACAAAATTGTAAAAACTATTGTCTGAAGAAGCTGATAAAAATGTTTTTCATCCTAAAACCCACTCTACATTGAAACACAAGATACAATCAATTCACTAACCTTCAATAAGTTTACATGTCTTAAAAAATGAATGATTGGTAAACTTTTATTTTCCTTAGAACTTCAGATATATTTGATTATCCAAATATTGAATAAGTCTTATAATAATCCTTTTGTTCTATAATGTTCAGGTTTAACTTTCAAACACAAAACTATTAAATGTGAGTTAAACCATCCAAGTATCCATCAGAATTTGTATTACATTTGCATTTCTTGTAATGTTGCTTAGGATGAAATTAATGCCATTAACATTACCAATATTAAATAAATAATAAATCATGTGTTTAATAATCAGTCATGCATGTTTAATATAGTAGGTCTGGTTGGGTCTCCCTCTCTTTTTATTTTTTTAAATGAGACAGGGTCTCATTCTGTCATCCAGGCTAGATAGCATGCAGGGCACAATCATGGCTCACTGCAGCCGCGAACTGCTAGGCTCAAGGAATCTTTACACCTCAGTTTCCTGAGTAGCTGGGACTATAAGCGTGCACCTACCCCCTGAGTAACTGAGACTACAGGCATGCACCACCATGCCTGGCTAATGTTTTTATTGATTTAATTTTTTTGTAGAGACAAAGTCTCATTATATTGCCAAGTCTGGTCTCCAATTCTAAACTCCTGGGGTCAACGGATCCTCCCACCTTGGCTTCCAAAAGTGATGGGATTATAGGCATGAGCCACCATGCCAAACTGGAGGTTCTCATAGACAGCATACTTATTAAATCACAATTTTTAATATTGCTACTTATATTTCCAAATATGCAAATTGCCTAAAACCTGTAATTGAAACTTATAAATACTGATGTTACCATTATACCTATCAACAGGGTAGTACTTATACTACCTAATATTTACGAAATTTCCAGTAGTAAATGGTAATGTGCTTCTCAACTGAGAGATTAGTAAATGTAATTCTACATTTTTCTAAAATGAAGTCCTGGTTTAGCCTTGGGGAGACTTAATAAAATGGGGTTTGATAGTAACCTTCTGCTGGGCCCTCACAAGTATGATTTACAGGTTGAGTATCTCTATCTGAAAGGCTTGGGAACAGAAATATTTCAAATTTTTGATTTTTAAACATTTTGGAATATTTGCATATGCATAATAAGTTATCTTGTGGCTTGTACCCAAATATAAACATAAAACTCTTTTGTGCTTCAAATATACCTTATATACACAGCCTGGAGTTAATTTCACACAATATTTGTAATAATTTTGTGCATGAAACAAAGTTTTGACTGCATTTTGACTGCCACCCATCACAAGAGGTCAGGTGTGGAATTTTGCACTTGTGGTATCATATGGGTCCTCAAATGGTTTGGATTTTGAAGGATTTTGGATTTTCAATTAGGGGTGCTTAAGATGTAATAACTGACTGAGCTCTCTCTAGGCTAAGTTGCTGCTTGTGTTCACAAGGAAACAGGGCCTGGAAAGTAAATATCAGACCTAAGGCTTTATCCAGGTTAATAAAAAGCGTGGCCAGGACTTTGCTTCTCTGCGGACTTGATAGATGGCAATCCCTTGAGCCTGGGAGGTGAAGGTTGCAGTGAGCCGAGATGGTGCCACTGGACTCCGAGATGGTGCCACTGGGCGGCAGAGGGAGACTCCATCTCAAAAAACCCATCATCCTGCAGGGCATTCCACATGGGTAAATCCACATACATCCTGCAGTGGAAGTGTAGCCCCACCAGGGAAAGACTATGGTGGAGGGCCAGCTGAGGAAAGCAGGAGAACCTGAATGAGCTTTTATTCCTACTACTGAAAGAGCCATAACCCCTGCCACTGAATCAGTAGAGGTGGAAACATAGTTTTTCCTGGAGCCAACTTGGTGGCTGGAACACCAGAGGCTCATAGGAACAAAGACAATAGCCTGGGGGAGTTACTATGGCCTAGGATGCCTGACAACTAGATATGACCTTCAATGAGTAGCTGAGGTCAATGAATGCACACTAGCATGCACCCTGCACCTGGCGTGGAGAAGAAAATATGGAAGTGCAGAAACAAACTGTTCTTAGGGAAATACCGATTCATGAGAATAGATATCAACTTCAATGCAAACAACAATAACACAACGAATACTTCATGAAAATGTTTTTCCAGCACATAGACAAATATTTTTGTGTCACTAAGATATAGTAATATTCAAACATTTTGGTAGATGAATAGGAAAAATATTAAAGGATGGTCAATGTTAAGACCTGAATTGGTGATCCGGACAACCAAGTGAAAGAAACATCTGAAAATGTGTAACAGATATACACACACCTAGAAATCCAGGGGAGAAAGTTAAGAATCTCGAGGTTTCATTAGGTAGGACTGCTGCTCATACAACCTATGGAAAGTATTTACCTAGCACACAGTCCTCAGACTTACGTTATGTTGCATTTCTAGATCCAGGAAAATACTCATGTGAATAATAAGAGTTCAGAAAATGAAAAAAAAAAACGTAGAAATAGAGCAGGTGAGACAAACACACACCCACACCCACACACACACACACCCCTCCCCCCACACACACACCCCACACACACGTTAGCATAAAATTTCCTTGCACTAAGAATCAGAAAATTGAAAATGTTCACAGAGTTCCAGGCAGCTTGGTAAGAAAGGGCAAATCTAGTCATAGCCTGCTGTAGCTACAAAATGCCAAGGACAAAGAGAAAATGTTACAAGCTCCCAGGCAGAACAATAAAAAATAATATGTAATTTAGAGAGATTGGAGAGCTGACCCTCACCCAGTCAGACTGATCCAACAGGTTAGTGGCGAGGGACTCTTTTGAATAAGAGCCCTTTTGTTCTGCTGAAAGCATAAAGCTGACCAAAATCACAGTACTTATTGCCTGGGTCAGGGACAGTATGACAGCTGGCCAGAAGAGGTATCAACCTTTGATTTCCCATTTTGGGTTGTTAGAACAGAGGCCAGCAGCACTACATCCAGAATGGACCTTGAGTGGGCCTGTTTTTTTTTTTTTTTTTTGCTATGCCACAGCTACAATCATATGATGTTACTTTTTAAAACAATTTTTTCTCACCTATTAATTTTTAAAAATCAGAGGGCAATAAGCAATTGAGTTAAAATAGAATAAAGTTACAATTCTTAAGTATGGTAGTAAAATGAGATTTATAACTGTTTTGTTGTCAAAAGCAACAAAATGTTTTGGTCTATTTTCTGTTGACACAAGCCTTTGGATGAAATAGAGATGTTTGGGTATGTGTTCGGTGTGAAACAAGTGTTTTATAGGGAAGAAGGGAGAGCTTAGAAATTATGAGACTTAGTAACTCTTCCTCATTTTGAGAGAGCATAAGATGCCCCATTAATTTGGAAAGTTTTAGAACAGTTCAGAAGCAGGCAGAGGAGTAGGATTTTTTTCCTCTAAGTTATTGTAAATTTTTTTATAAATCTGAATTTCATTTATCTTGATCTGTTTAACAAATTTTGTGCTTTAAAAATGTTATGGTAGTTGGACAACATGGTTGAAATATTTCTTTTGAAATTTGTTTCTGGAAATACAGAATTTGTTTTAGGGGTTGTCAAAGAGGAAAAGAATGTTAGAGATCAATTCTATTTGAATTTTACTTTGGATATGACTATACATTTTCACACTTCATTTCTATTTCAAGAAATTATGACTTAATTATTCTCTCGATTTCTGTTTTTTGTTTTTGTGTTTTTTGAGACAGGGTGTGAGTCTGTTGCCCAGGCTGGAGTGCAGCGGTCCAGTCCTGGTTCACCGCAGTCTTGACCTCCTCACGTTCAGGGCATTCTCACACCTCAGCCACAAGAGTAGCTGGGACTATAGGCATGCACCACCACACCTAGCTCATTTTTATATTTTTTGTAGAGACAGGGTTTTGCCACGTTGCTCAGGGTGTTCTCAAACATCTAGTCTTAAAGATCTGCCCACCTCAGCCTTCCAAAGTTCTGGTATTACAAGCATGAGCCACCACACTTGGCCAGTTTATTTTTCTGACTATCAGAAACAACTCTGATTCTCCAGGCATGTGAGGGTTCTTGAAACACTTTGGTCAAGCACACTAAGAAAGCACTGTAAGAAAAGCATACAAAAACATGATTAGTCTTTTTAGGATTTAAATATGCCAAATAAAGTAAAAGTGCAATATTATTCTTGACTCAATAGATAGCCAAACATTATTTTAAACGGGAGTATCAAACTTTTTCTAAAATTTAGGAAAATACATGGCTGTACATTAAGGTTTGCCATATAAATTGGTATGGCATGTCTAGACAGTAGTTTAGTAACATGTTTTAAAAACTTGAACAGTACAGACTTGTAACTGAGATAGTACACTTTTATAGTTGATTTCTAGAACCTCAATCAAATTAAGACTGGACTGTAAAAAAGAATTTTGACTGCAACTTACTATTGATGCCCCTAAAATGTAAACAATCCAAATGTCTAGCAATAAGTTATTTAGTATATTAAGCCACACAATAAAATTCAGCAATAAAACTGAGGATTTTTAGTTGTTTTGTTTTTGTATTTATTGACATAGAAAGATTGGCATTTCTTATAATTACATGTAAATCATGGTGATTTTGAGTATTAAACACTTGTCTATACAGCAATGTTTTATTTTTACCATGTTTTTCTGTATTTTTAAAAACAATCAAAACATTAATATACTTGTATTTTAGATTTAAACCCCAAAATAAAGGCATGATTTAGTTTTTAATTGACATTGAGCTGTGTGCAATAGAGAATATGCCTAGGGTCATGGTTTCATCAATTTAGACATTTTTTTTCCCACTAGAAATATCAAGAGGGGGCTTTAAACCAATTCCTATTTTGCAATGCAGATACTTAATGCTGTTTTTAAATGTAAAACTTGTAGATGTCAGTTAATTTTTTATGCTTTTTCAAGGGAAAAAAAAGAAGTAAGAAATAGCCACTGCTTGGGACAAATAGTGCAATGTTAACAAAAGACACAGAGAACAGAAATAATCTACAGGTTTTTCTCTCGTTAAGCAAAATGAACTTCCAGAGTTGATCAATTATATTTAAATGTATGGAGTAAATCAAGTATATTTAAACTTATGTGTAAGAGGAAAAAATAGTGAAAGGGAATTCTCTGGCTTTAAGTGAACTTGTCTCCAGGCTGAGTGATTTATAAGCCAGAATTTAAACCAACCAAACCAAAACAAAACAAAGAAACAAAAATGCAGTCATGATTTAGAAACTTCTGTCAGTCATATGTGAGAAATCATTACAAATTGTATCAATACTTTAGCCATCTAATCTCACAGGGTTGAATACTCTGTAGCAAAATTCTAGGACAGTAGCAGGCAGCATACCACAGTGGAAAGAATAACTCAAATGCTCCAGTTCTCTTTCTAGTATTAGACTAACAAACTATCTAGATTTGATCAAAGCACCATCTGTAGTTTTAAATATCATTGTCTGCAAAGACATCTTAAAATTACAGTAATGTGATGGGGGACAAAATGAAATACGATTTGACAAAACCAAAAATAGAATGGAATCAAATGGAAGAGGACAGTACTGGACAGAATACAACAGAATAAATTTGAGTTTTTGGTTTTGAGCCTGGTTTCATTCTTCGTCCATCACTTCATTCATGAATGATCCCTGAATGAGCTGCTTCATTTTATTGGAGCTTTATTTTTATCTATTAATTATGGCGTGGAAATTAAAGGAAATAACTGAAGTCAAACACATAGCTAAGCACTTGGCATAGTCATTTTCTAGTAGGTCTTTCAAGGTATGCCCTGGCTGCTTCACTCCATTCACCATTCCAACCTTTAGGCATTTTATAGGAAACAAAAGGAAAGCATACCTTAATTAGTTCATGAATTTAACACATCCAGAAGGGATAGCCTAAAGGTTGATTTCTAGCATCAAAATACAATTACTGGCAAAGCAAGAGGATAGTCTCTACTAATTAGATTTAAAATGAAAAGAAAGTCAGCCCTAATTTTATATTCACAGACTCTATTGCACAAAGCCAGGTTAAGGAAGTCCTGACTTAGTACTAAATCCTGATGAAGATTTCTAATGGCGTTAATTTTCTTCGTGCTCAGTATTAACTGCTTTTCGCCAAAAGTATGTGTCTACTAAAAATCAAGAATAAACAGGCTTCACCAATATAACTATAATATTAAATCATATAGTGAAACTATAGTTTTTACTCTAAGTTAATCAAAGCTCACAAGTGTATTTTGATTTTTATGGTGAAAATAGATTTTACAGTGGGTATGAACTGGTAGAGGAAGCTAGAATTCCTTGGCTTCTAGTTTGTCCTCATGCTTTCTTCCTGTCTGAAAACACTCACGTTTATCAAATATCTCAAAAAGCTGGCCCTCAGCTTTTGCTTGAATGTCCTAGGGAGTCTATTCCTAACATGCTCTACAGGCTTCTAAATCTAAAGCCACTGAATCCAGTGCCATGCTAGTCCCACCTTTAGCACTTGACCTGGCTGAGCCCATGGCTGCTTCTCTCTTTCATCCCTGAAGGTTGATGTGAGAATTTATTGCCATGAGGGAAAGTTATAATTAATAGTTTGGCATGCTCAAAGATTGACATTACCAACATAACTGGTTAAAAAATGGAATGTACCGTGTTGTCAAACAGACACCCCTGGGAAGTTATTCAGAGGTTACAAACTTTCTTTCAGAGACATTGGTATGAGGTTGTGTGTATGGCTTTTGAGTTTTCTTTCAAGAAAAAAAAAATTTATTGAAGTTCCATCCAGTAAAATTAAGTAATCATTGTAAGAACACTCCATATAAATGGATAATGTTTTGAAGATCTGGCACAATTTTAATTGATATTTAAATTCAAGTAGCATTCATTGAACTCATGCTATTCTAGAAGCTTATTTCATAAACACTTATTGAATACAATTTATCTGCCAGATGTTAGTGAAAGCAATGGACAAAATTATCTATGCTCATAATATTTACATTCTAGTCGAAGGAAAAAAAGTGAATATAAAAATAATAAATATTTCAATTACATATTAGTTTCAAAGTGATCAAGCTATGAAACTAAATCTTGGGACCCCCAAATCACTAAGCTAAAGGAAGAGTCAAGCTGGGAACTGCCTCCCCTTTTGGTTCCTAAATAAGTTTCCTACAAGATGAAAAGGTACATGGAAATTCCTTTCTGTGTATTTTTTTGCCCACAAGCAAATTCCTAGTGAGCTCCAAGATCTTTATCCTAAGGGGTTCCCGTTAAGATTTCACCATAGCAATGTAAATTGATAGCTTGTATTTACAGGTGCACTCAGCCCCCTGCCCACTAGACTCAAATGCGTATCTGATTGTCCCCCTGCCCCATTTTACCTGTGTTAGCTTATGTGAAAAATGCAGATTCCCTGAATTTTTTCTCTACTCCATTTGTCTATGCCATTTTATGTCAAAAAATGCAGATTCACTGAGCCAGACAAAGAAATGAATAACTATTTTTCCCTACCGCCCTCTTACATGAAAATTGTGTACTTCTCAATATCCCACCCATTGCCCTTTAAATTTGGAGGTCTCAGCATCATCTTTGGAGAAAAACATAGACCTGCCTTCTTCATGTGCAACCTTAACTTTGGCAAATAAACCTAAAATGATTTAGATTTTTCTTGTCATTTTTATCGATTGACAAAAGTAAACAAATACAACATTGTAAGAGAGGTCACCAATGCAGAAGGTGGGATGGGGTAGGAAGCAGAGTCACACTTTGCTGAAAGGTTTAAGATATTTTACTTTATGCCTATATTTAACAAGATCTTGACTTTCAGATAAAATAAGCCAAGTAGGCTGAGAATTCAGAAGCAAAAGATTTCAAATAACTCACAGGGCTTACCTTAAAGGGCAGAGTCTATATATAAGTTAATGTGCACAGAGCAAAAAACAGTTCATTTTTTTTCAGATTTGCTGCATTTTTCTTAACCTTAAAAAAAATCAATATCTTGGATAGGTATGCAGGAAAGAAGCTGAGTGACTACTGCCTAGTATGTCCTACATATTGTCTTCTGAAAGCTATTTTAGTTTGTGTTGTTTATATGAAAATTGTTTGATACATTATATTTGCACATATTTATGGGTATAAACCAAAATTAAAATTCTAAGCCCCTCAATTGACTGAATGGATCGCCCTTTCAGCCAAGGAGATAACAGAGAAACGTGAAAAATGAGTTCAGGCTGTAACCGCTCGAAGGGTTCATCTTACTCACTGCCTAGACAGAGTCGATTTATAAAGAGAGGGGTATAAGCAACAGAGAAAAAGTAATTCACACACAGCTGACCATGTAGGAGATCAGAGTTTCGTTATTGCTCAAATCAGTCTCCCCGAGCATTCAGGAATCAGAGTTTTTAAGGGTAATTTGGTGGGTAGTGGGACAGGGAGTGGGGAGTTCTGATTGGTCAGGTCAGAGATGAAATTAGAGGGAGCTGAAGCTGTTCTCTTGAGCTGAGTCAATTCCTAGGTGAGGGCCACAAGACAAAATGAGCCAATTTCGTAAACCTGGTACTGCCAGTGATAGTGATAGGAGGCAGCCAAATGTCTAGGCAGATAGGGGTGGGTACCCAGTGAAGCCCACTTCCAAGCCAGAGAGAGTTTACAGCCTGAAAGCCAAGCTACAAGGTAAATCCTGACAGGAGTGAGAACTTGTCTTCCAGTTTGATGTGCTTTCCTCTGATTGATTCCTGCCTTTCACCTGTTTTACATATACCTACCCTTTCCTAATTGGCTTTCTACACTGTCATGCCCACCTTTGAGTGGTGTCTTTGCTTTAGCCAAGTTTGCATATTTACAAACCAATTGGTGTGCACTCCCCATCCTGCGTCTATGAAGACCCTAGACTCAATCAGTAGAGGAGAAGATGGCCTGACTTTGGGGAAGAGACAACCTGACTTTGGGGAAAAGGACCTGCCCTTCCTGCCCTCTCTCCAGCTCCCCTCTCTGCTAAGAGCCATTTTCATCACTGTATAAAACTGTTTGCCTTCACAATCCTTCAATCATCTGCATGACCTCATTCTTCTTGGACGCTGGACAAGAGTTTAGTATCCACCAAGTGTAGGTACTCAGAAAGACTGTCACACTGGTCTTTTGCCCTGACCGGCGGAGGGCAGCTGCCCTGAATGATGATTCAAGGGACTGGTTGAGCTGGTAACACACTGCCATCCATGGGTGGCAGAACCAAAGGAGCTCTGTGACATCCCTGTGGGGCTTCAGGATTGTGGGCATCCTCACCTGGGCACTGTGCTGTCCTCGAGATGAGGTGCCTGGTCTGGCCACAGGCCCTGGATGGAGCTTACTCCTGTGTTGATGCCTGGAGTGGCCAGCCAGGTCCTACACTTACTTGCTCACGTGCTCCCTCCCACAAGGGGTTGAGCACAGTGGGCCAAGCAGATGGGGCACCCCTTACATGAGTTCATCGACAGGGCTGAGAAAAATCCTATATCACCAGCTGATCCATTGTGTGCAGGGCTGCAAAATATTTTCAGCACTGATCTTAGATTTTACAATAGTTATGTTATCCCCAGCAGCAATTTGGGGTGGTTTAGAATCTTGCAGCCTCCAGCTGCATGACTCCTAAACTATAATTTTTAATCTTGTGTCTAATTTGTTAGTCCTGCAAAGGCAGTCTATCCCCAGGTAGGAAGGGTTATTGGTTTGAGAAAGGACTGTTATTGTCTTTGTTTGAAAGCTAAACCATAAACGAAGTTCCTCCCAAAGTTAGTTTGGCCTAACCCAAGAATGAACAAGGATAGCTTATAGGTTAGAAGCAAGATGGAGTCAGTTAGGTCAGGACTCTTCCAATGTAATAATTGTCTCAGTTATAATTTTTGCAAAGGCAGTTTCAAGGCCATGTCACGAAGAGGGGGTTGGACATACCTCATTATACCCTCTCCCTTTTGGAATTTAGACACAACTGACCAGTATTAACATGAAAATAGATATCCTAAGATGAACAGAACAGACTCTTGGTAGCAGTTAGATACCAACTTCAACTGATTCTGGTATAGCATCACATGACAGATAATAGGCCTTAAAGGAAATCAAAACATTTTACCCTAAAATATATTTCCTTGATATATTTTTTAAAGGCCCTGCAAAGTAGCCTCTTGTGTGGGAAATTTACATTTGTAGAGAATCCACTTCCCTTTCTAGGTCTTCCCCTCATCCAGGAGAAATTTAACTAAGAGTCTGACACCTTTTAAGGTGGGATGAAAGCCATATACCATGTGTTCTCTCTGAAGCTGCTACCTGGAAGCTCCATCTACTTGACAAGAACTTTGGCTTTCACAACTGCCCACCTTTACTTAACTCAAGCTGACTTCACCTATTCAGGCAGAGTTTAACTCTTTCAGCTAATTGCCAATCAGAAAATCTTTGAATCTGGCTGGACGCAGTGGCTCACTCCTGTAATCCCAGCACTTTTGGAGGCCAAGGTGGGTGGATCACCTGAGGTCAGGAGTTTGAGACCATCCTGGTCAACATGGTGAAATCCTGTCTCTACTAAAAATACAAAAATTAGCTGGGTGTGGTGGTGCATGCCTGTAATCCCAGCTACTCAGGAGGCTGAGGCAGGAGACTTGCATGAACTTGGGAGGTGGAGGTTGCAGTGGGCTGAGATCACACCATTGCACTCCAGCCTGGGTGACAGAATGAGACTTCATCTAAAAAGAAAAAAAAAAAAAAGGAGAAAAAAAGGGGAAATTTTTGAATCCACCTACGATCTTGGAAGCCCACCTCCCCAACTCTCCCCACCCCACCCCCACTTTGAGATGTCCTGCTTTTTCGGGTCGAACCAACGTGTAACTTACATGTATGGATTTAGGTCTTCATCTGTAATTTCTGTTTTCTTAAACTGTATAAATTCCAGCTATAACCCAACCAACTTGGGCGCATGTTCTCAGGATCTCCTGAGGCTATGTCATGTACCATGGTCCTTAACTTTGGCAAAACAAACATCTAAATTGATTGAGACCTGTCTCAGATACTTTTAGGTTTACATGGGGTGTTTGTGAAATTTCGGTACATGTGCAGAACATGTAATAAGATGATTCTGGAAACTCTCTAAAATGTAATTTTTTCCTAAGACTGATTTCTGTTATGCCATAGAATTCAATAAAACCAGAGCTTCTGTCCTTCAATTATACTTGGAAGTTTGTATCCAGTATCTAAATATTTAGAGTAGGATAGTCCTGGGACTAGGAAAAAAAAATAAAAGCAAAAGAGAAAGAGCTGTTTTAGGTTATTCTGTAAAGATCATGCTGTCCACTGAGGACTTGCCTGATATTTTACATATGGGGGTGTTACAGTAGGTAATCTAGTCAGACATGAGCAGGACAGGAGAGGGTCCCCACTGCCACACACCAGGAATGTTAAAGCAACCATCAGGTGACGGTCAGGAGGTTGTTAAACTCACTCTCCAAAAGTATAAATTGGTCATGCCTAGCACCAGTGAAAGGGAGTCTTCCAGTAGATAAAAAATACATGAAACTGGTGATCAGCAGCTTTCCTGTAAAATCTCAGGAGTGGGCAACTGGGCTCAAGCATGCTCTTTAAGAGGCAAAATGGTGGACTTTAGCTGGTATATGATCTCCTAGAGACATTTGACTGGTAAGCGAAGAATGTCTCTAGTGAGCATGCATACAACTCCAGTGAATACACTAAGCTTGCTGCCCTCCCAAGTGCTGGCAGGCCACTGTGCATGCAGACAGCTCTCTCCAAGAGGAGAAGGAGGGGAGAAGAGATGCAAGACCCCAGAAGCATGCCAGCATATAAAACTGTAAGTCAAAGGTCAACTGCACACATGATCACTCAAGTCACCTGCTTGGCCCTCTTCCAAGAGTACTTTACCTCCTTTCATTCCTGCTCTAAAGCTTTTTACCAAACTTCCACTCCTGCTCTAAAACTTGCCTTGGTCCCTCCTTCTGCTTTCTGCCTCCTCAAATTGAGGTTGCTGCAGGCCTGTACAAATTTGCCGCTGCTAACATAAACTTATATACAGTTAAGGAAAAACTCATTTTGAAGAGAAAATGGCATGGTGTGAGATGTCTCCACATAATGCTGTTATAAATGTTAAACATACTAGTTTTATGACTTTTTATATTGTATGACTTTAATATATGCAATGTATACCGTTCTATATTAACTCATGGAAATTTTCAATTTTCTAATATCTGCATATTCTTATTTCAGCAAAAAAATAGTTTAAATGTATATTGTCCTTATTCATTAAAGATCTTCACTAGGAAAAAGATTTGAAATATAAAATTATGTAGAATATTGCTGGGGAAATATTAAAAGCACTACCTACTGCCAACTCAGAATTCCTCTCCTCAGAGGTAGAAGAGAAAAATAGCTGCTTCATTATTGGATAAGCATAAGCCAGAATGTGAGGAGCAGCACATTCTGTCTAGGCAATTGTTAAAGAGATTGCAGAGACAGAAAGAAAGCTTACCCTTGTATATAGTCAAACAGATACAATCCGTTGCATACAAGTATTCAAGGTAAACCATAACTAGTCCTCAAGTAAGAGGACTTGACAGCACCATTTGTCACACATAGTTCCACCTAAATTCACCTAGCAATTGGGGTGACCATTTGTGCTAACTGGCTTTATCAAAAAAATTAAACTCATATCTTTATGACAGAAAGTAGATTTGCACTTTGAGCAAGGCACACATTTGACCCCGGAAGAAATTGGGAGATAGGGACTCTTGCCTCCTGGTAACATTTTAGAGAGTTGGCTCTTAGACTCTTGAAGAAATATTCCTGGGTTGTGAAACTGAAAAGAGGGTCTTTTCACTTTTAAAATATTTATGAACATCGGAAAGAGGCAAAGAAAGACTTTACAAATTTTCCAAAGTAAATGCTCAAAGAAAAAGGTAACTTCCTTTTTTTATCATTTTTTATTAGATCTTGCATTTACCCTTATACTATCCATATTTTAACAATATGTACAAAATAAAGATTCCTTTTGTGATTACATGATGTGAAACTTAATGCTTGCCTGTAATAATCGAGTGTATTTTTACCAACACTATTAAAGACAGTAATTTATTGAGGAAAGCTTCATTCTGACAAAAAATATATTAAAAGTCGATGAGAGATATTTACATTTATATCAATAATAGAACTTCTTTTGTCACTGGTAAACTGAGGGCTTTCCCTACTTTGTATCAGTCATAAAGAAAGAACATCCAATTGGAAAAA
This sequence comes from Colobus angolensis palliatus, assembly GCF_000951035.1. Classification (NCBI taxonomy): domain Eukaryota; kingdom Metazoa; phylum Chordata; class Mammalia; order Primates; family Cercopithecidae; genus Colobus; species Colobus angolensis. The sequence continues at coordinate 1,359,637 of NW_012115888.1, read as the reverse complement.
AAGTCAAGCAGGTTTTATTTCTGGACGGAAATGGAGAAGGAGTGAGCTCTTATCCAGAAGACTCCTTTCCAAACAATAAAGGGTGTGAGGTTTTGAGGACTGGGTATGAGGAGGAAGAGGAATGTTAGCACATGCAGTGTGGGACTCCAGATCAATTTATTACCACACAAAAGATTCTTCCTGCCCACTTCACAAATAAAGACCATAGCATTACAGTAACAAAAGAGTTTAGTTGACCCAAGGCTGGCCACTCCACATAGGAGACAGTTATTACTCAAATCAATCTTGTCTCAGGCTCATAGATTAGGAGTTTTTCAAAGGTAGTTTAGGGGAAAAGGTGGAGATAGCTAGAAATGGGTGCTTGCTGCTAATTGGTTGGGGTGGAGATGAAGTTGTAGGGAGTTGAAGCTGTTCTCTTATGCTAAATTTATTCTCGGTGGGACCACAGGAGCCATCTGTCAGTGGGTCCAGTTGGAGCCACGAGTGTCAAATGTGCAAAAATTCTGAAAAGATATCTCAAAAGTCCACTCTTACATTCTACAACAGTAGAAGTGAAGTGTAGCAGTGCCACAGTGGGGACTCTGTGTGTGAGCTCCAATCCCACATTTTCCCTCTGCACTGCCCTAGTAGAGGTTCTTCATGAAGGCTCTGCTTCTGGAGAAGACTTCTGCTTAGACATCCAGGCTTTTCTGTACACCATTTTCTGAAATTTAGGCAGAAGATAACAAGCCTCAACTCTTGCACTCTGTGCACCTGCAGGCTTAACACTATGTGGAAGCCACTGAGGCTTATGGTCTTCACCCTCTGAAGCAGCATTCCAAGTACCTGGGCCTGGGAGGGCTCCTGTGATAGTCCCTGAAATGTCTTCAGGGACTGTTTCTCATTGTCTTGGCTATTAGTACTCCCTTCCTTGTAGTTATGCAAATTTCTGAAGCCTGCTTGCATTCCCTCCGTAAAAATAGGTTTTCTTTTCTACCACAGGGCCATGCTGCAAATTTTTCAAACTTTCATGCCTTGTTTTCCTTTTGAATATAAGTTGCAGTCTCAGCTCATCTCTTTGTTTATAAATGTAAGCATAGGCTTTTAGAAGCAGTCAGGTCAAATCTTGAATTCTTTGCTTCTTAGAAATTTATTTCACCAAATACCCTAAGTCATCTCTCTCAAGTTTAAAGTTTAGCAGATTCCCTAGAGCTGGGCAAAATGTCACCAGACTCTTTGCTAAAGCATAGTAAGACTGACTTTACTCCAATTCCCCATAAGTTTCTCGTTTCCATCTGAAACCTTCTTAGCCTGGACTTAGTTGTTCATGTCACTATCAACATTTTGGTCACAATGACACAACACGTCTCTAGGAAGTTTCTAAGCCTTCACTCATCTTCCTGTAATCTTCTGAGCCCTCCAAACTGTCAACTTCTATCTATTACCCAGTTCCAAAGTCACTTCCAGGTTTTCAGGTATCTTTATAGAAATGCCCTACTCTCAGTACCAATTCTCTATGTTAGTCTGTTCTCACATTGATATGAAGAACTACCTGAGACTGGGTAATTTTTAAAGAAAATAGTTTTAATTGGTTCACAGTTCCACAGGCTATACAGAAGCATGGCAGGCGAGGAATCAGGGAACTTACAATAATGGTGGAAGGTGAAGGGGAGGCAGCCTTTGTCTTCACATGGAAGAACAGCAGAGAGAGAGAGTAAAGGAGGAAGTGCTACACATTTTCAAACCAGATCTTGTGAGAACTCACTATCACAAGAATAACAAGGTAGAAATCCATCCCATGATACAGTCACCTCCCACTAGGCCCCTTCCTCTACATTGGGGATTACAGTTCAACATAAGCTTTAGGTGGGGACATAGAGCCAAACCATATTAGTAACCTAAGACAAAATTTAAACTTTTTAAATTCCCAAATGCCTGGTTTGGATTTCCTTTAATATTTACAAAAGCTATATTGCACCCTGTAGTCTAGTGGTTATGATTTGGTTCTGTCAACACTTCAGCCTGGGTTTAATTCCTCATCATGAGTTTCTTAAAAATATAAATTCTTCAGACCTAAAGATAAAAGAGACATTTATGTGAATTACTTTAAATCATTTGTTATGAATTTATATTCTTGTGAATCAGGGACCCATTTGTTATTGATCATTTTCCCCTTCATGAACAGCTTTGAGTTTTTCTTTTCTTTTCTTTTTTCTTTTCTTTTCTTTCTTTTCTTTTCTTTCTTTCTTTCCTTTCTTTCTTTCCTTTCTTTTTTCTTTCTTTTTCTTTCTTCTTTTCTTTCTCTCTTCCCTCCCTCCCTTCTTTCCTTCCTTCCTTCCTTCTTTCCTTCCTTCCTTCCTTCCTTCTTTCCTTCCTTCCTTCCTTCCTTCCCTCCTTCCTTCCTCTCTCTCTTTCTTTTTTGTCTTTTTTAATTTTCCATCTATGGGACACACAAGGAGGTTGATCTTTGTGTATAATAGATCTTCAGCTGAGAAGGTGACACCCTAGAGAATATTGCAGGACACAAATGTAAATTGTTCCCCATTTGTGGCTAACAAATTTTTCCCTTCTTTAAGCTGTGAAAGGAAAATAAATATTTGGACCCCAAACTCACTAAGCTAAAGGAATAAATCAAGCTGGAAACTGGGTCATGCAAACCTGTCTCCCATTTTGGTTTTTAAATAAGATGACTACGAAGATGAAAAGCTACATACCTGCTTCACATTTTGCCCACAAGGAAATTTCTTGTGGATCCCAAGATCTTTACCATATAGCATTTCTGTTAAAGTTCACCATGGCAATGTAAATTGATAGGTTATCTTCTCAGGTGCAGGGACATAGAACAGAACTCAAAGTCATCCCTCTGCCCACCTGAGACCAATGCATATCTGATTATTTCCTCTGTCCTACTGTCTATGTTATCTTATACAAAAATGTAGATTCACTCATCCAGACAAAGTCATAAATGACTACTTTCCCCTACTCCCTTCTCACATGAAAATTGTGTAGTTCTCAATATCCTGCCCTTTCCCCTTTAAATATTGAAGCCCTCAAAATCATCTTTGGAGAAAGACAGAGACCTGTCTCCTGGGTGTGTGTTTTTAGCCTTGGCAAATAACTCTCCTAAAATGATTGAGACTTGCTTTCATCATTTTCCTTGATTCACAACGCTACAGAGGCATTGTGAAAACAGCAATGTGCCTCTAAAAACAGTTTAAAGTCCATCTATCTATCTCAAGATGCTTGCAGATGTTGTAAGAAATTGAGACATTGAAATAAGACTGCTCATTAAAAATTTAAAAAGAGAAAGAAAAATTAAAATAGTGATTAACCTAAACCTCTGTTAAACAAATATCCACCCACAACCCTTCAATGACCCCTGCCCCAGTGCAACTTCTTCTTGGTACAGATTTCTACAAGGAAAAGCCAAGAACAAGAATGTTTGCTTTTTGCCTGGATAAGGCTTGATAAAAAAAATTTTTTAAGAGCTCTGGGGTCACAAGTTAGCTTAATTAAAAGTTGATGTTCAGGCTATTTTTTTTAAAGGTCTTTCTGCTTTTTCTCTTTTGGGTTCTGTTTCGGGGAGTTTTTATCAGTTCACAGAAACCCTGTTAATTATATGTTCAGTCCTTCTGTTACCTTGCTTTCTTATTGGCATGATTTTTGCTGAGAAAAATATGAGGTTTTATTGGCCTTTTAGAAAGCTTAAAATCTTCAAAAAATTGGCTCCTCTAAGGCGCTTTCCTCTACTTCCTTTTACTTATTTCTCCTTCCTTTTTGTCAGTTTCAGTTTCTTATGGCAAGATCTAAAGGAGACTTCTAGTGACTCTGAGACCCCTTGAGGAACCAAAAAAAAAAAAAAAGGCACCCTAGACACCATTTTGGGGATCTGCCTATTTTCTCATGGCTCCCCAAGAGTCATGAGCAGATTCTCTTAAGTTTCAAGCTCCATTGTTTGTTGTTGTTGTTGTTGTTTTTGCATTGAGTTTCCTGATTTCTTTGGATTTTGAGGAATATGAGGGGTTGCTTTGGACTGTGAGAAAGTGCTTGATATTTGAGTGTACAAAGACTAGTGAGTCACTGGCAAGGACTGAAGTTTTAAAGGTGGCTGACAAGTTGCAGTGCATGGGTTTTACTTGAAGGAGGCTACTGGTTTCTTTGTGCATTTACATAAGAAAAGTGTGGTTTGGATACTTAGAGGCTATGGGAACACTTGCCATGGAGGAATAGACTCTTCTAGGGGGTGAGCTGATCACAAAGTCGACTGATTGGCATTGGGTTGTAGCTGCCAAATGGGTTCATTTTGTCTGCTGCCGAGACAGAGCCAATTTATCAAGACACAAGAATTGCAACAGAGAAAGAGTTTAATTCACACAGAGTTGGATGAAAGGGAAACCAGAGTTTTATTACTCAAGTTAGTCTCCTGGGAAGTTGGAAGACTGGGGTTTTTAAAGGATAATTTGGTGGCTGGGGGGCCAGGGAATGGGGGGTGTTGATTGGTCAGGTTGGGTATCAAGTTACAGGGAGTCAGAGCCTGTCCTCCTTGACTGATTTGGTCCTGAATAGGCACCACAAGACCAGATAGCCAGTTTACTGGTCTAGGTGGCACCAGCTGGTGCATCAAAATGCAGGGTCTGAAAAATATCATGAACACTGATCTGAGGTTTTACAATAGCGATGTCATCTTTGGTAGCTATTGGGGAGGTTTGGAATCCTGCTGCTTCTGGCTGCCTGACTTGTAGACTAGGGGACCTCAACTTCTGTGCTGCCGACTGGTACTAGTCTGTGGCCTGTTAGAAATACAAAAATTAGAGGCCAGTCACGGTGGCTCACACCTGTAATCCCAGCACTTTTGGAGGCCAAGGTAGGCAAATCATGAGGTCAGGAGTTTGAGACCAGCCTGACCAACATGGTGAAACCCCGTCTCTACTAAAACTACAAAAATTATCTGGGCGTGGGGGTGCATGCCTGTAATCCCAGCTGCTCATGAGGCTGAGGCAGGAGAATCGCTTGAACCCGGGAGGCAGATGTTGCAGTGAGTAGAGATTGCACCATTGCACTCCATCCTGGGTGACAGAGCAAGACTCCGTCTCAAAAAACAAAAAAACAAAAAATTACAAAAAGTAGAAACCAGGCTGCACAGCTGAGCTCCTCCTCCTGTCAGATCAGTCGTGGCATTAGATTCTCATAGGAGCACGAACCCTATTGTGAACTGCGCATGAGAAAGACCTAGGTTGTGTGCTCCTTATGAAAATCTAACTAATGCCTGATTTGAAGTGGAACAGTTTCATCCTGAAGCCATCTTACCCGACCCCAGAGCCGTATAAAAATTGTCTTCCGCAAAACGGGTCCCTGGTGCCAAAAATATCGGGGATCACTGTCCTAGACCATAATTTCTAATCTCGTGGCTAATGTGTTAGTCCTACAAAGGGAGTCTGGTCCTCAGGTTAGATGGGGTTTGTTTCAGAAAAGAGCTGTTATCTTTGTTTTTTTTTGTTTTTTTTTTTTTTTTTGAGATGGTGTCTGGCTCTGTCTCCCGGACTGGAGTGCAGTGGCCAGATCTCAGCTCACTGCAAGCTCCGCCTCCCGGGTTTACCCCATTCTCCTGCCTCAGCCTCCCGAGTAGCTGGGACCACAGGCGCCCGCCAACTCGCCCGGCTAGTTTTTTGTATTTTTTAGTAGAGACGGGGTTTCACAGTGTTAGCCAGGATGGTCTCGATCTCCTGACCTCGTGATCCGCCCGTCTCGGCCTCCCAAAGTGCTGGGATTACAGGCTTGAGCCACCGCGCCCGGCCATCTTTGTTTTAAAGTAAAATTATAATCTGAGTTCCTTCCAAAGGTAGTTCAGCCTATGCCTAGGAAGGAAAAAGGGCAGCTTGGAGGTTAGAAGCAAGATGTCAGTTAAGTCAGATTTCTGTCACTGTCTTAATTTTCTCACTGTTAAAAGTTTTGCAAAGCCAGGGTCATCTACCAACCTCAAAGGAATGTCCTTACAGTGAGGTGCACTTTGGGTTCAGTGTAAAAATGAGATCCTGGATTTTTGTGGATGTAGTTTCTCTGCCTTCCAGCTGTACATGTTTTCACATATTTGACCTTGGAAATTTCAATGCTTTGTCAGCCCCATTCATTAATAGGCTCTTCCTAGACCTAAGTGGTCTGGTTGAAAAACAGAAGAGACTGGCGGCTATCTATATAACTAAAATTGGTCTCGTTACAAAAGCTTGTGGCAAATTTCTGTGTTTTTTGTGTTACTTTGGCATCCGTTTATCGGAGAGATGAGGTGTTCACACAGAGAGGATTAGCATCACAAGTCTTTTAAGCAGATACTTCCAACACATGAGCTCTCTGCAATAGCAACAGGAGGCGGCTACAAAATTATTACAATAGTACAGTATGTACTGGAGTTAATTTTATGCAGTTATAATTCAATACACGTATTTACATTTGCTTACACTTATCTCAACTGCGAATGGCATTGTGGATGGTCTGTGCTTATGTGCATAATTTTTGATAAATTTTAGCTTTTTATAATAGACTAGTGTATACCTTATTGTAGTAATTTATAAAATGAACTGGTACTTACATATATTTTATGTATTCATGACATACCTAACTTTTTATTCTTTTCAATATTTTTAGGTTACATGTTTCATCTAAGGGTTTTTTCAAATTATTGCAATGTTGCAAAAAAAATTTTGGTATATTTATTGAAAAAAAATCCACAAATAACTGGACCCACTTAGTTCAACCCGTTATTCAAAGGTCAATCGTAACTGGAGAAACTGAGGGCTTTTTAACCAACGCTTTAACTGGAGTGTCATATTTTCAAATATGACTACTTGAGGGATTGAGGTTGACTTTCATGAATCCAGTAAAAAAACTCCTCAAGGGGGACCAGACCAGTAGCTCGTGCCTGTAATTCCAGCATTTTGAGAGGCCAAGGCAGGTGAATCTCTTGAGCCCAAGAGTTCAAGATTGGCCTGAGCAACAATGGCATAATCCCTGTTTCTACAAAAAACATAAAAATTAGCCAGGTGTGGTTGCATGAGCCTGTAGTCCAAGCTACTCAAGAGGCTGAGGTGGGAGGATCATGTAAGCCCATGGAGATCCAGGCTGCAGGAAGCTGTGATTATGCCACTGCACTCCAGCCTGAGTGACAGAGTAAGACCTTGTCTAAAAACAACAACAACAACAACAAAACAGTCCCTTGGGAAAACTGGTCTGGTACTTTCTCTACGTGGTTCCCTTACAGAATTTCCGATTGCAGACATGAGCCAGCATACCCAGCTCTGGTTCTACTGTGTGTCAGGCCTAGGAATCTCAGGATATTTTGAAGACCTTGAGAAGAGAGAAATGTATCCAATTTATACAGGTATTACAGGCATAGCCTTTGGCTTGGCTCCTAAGCCTCAAGGTTTTTAAAAGTCAAATTTGAAATTCCTTATAAAATAGTTCCAGAAAAGTCAACTTCGAAAGAACACATGTGGACAATCCCTCTTCTTGCTATACTTTATGTAAATAATTAGGCCGAGTATAATAAGAATAAAAATTATTTTGCAAATAAATTCATCTTACTATGATTTATTCTTGGTAGTGACGGGGAACTAGAGAGATTACAATTGTGCTTCAGAAGAAAACTCTGATACACCTCTTATTAAATTCTAGCCCTGTTCATTGTTTTTGAGTTTTAATTATTGCCCTATAATTTGGACCAAATTCTGAATTATTTCCTGGTTACAAATCTTCCAACTATGTTTCTAAGTTTTCTTACATTTTTCCAACTTGGAGTCACTAAATATTGAAATTCCCTTGTCTTCAGGTCCCGAAGACTGAAACTTATGTATAAACAATCTTCTGACATACAAACCAGAAAGCAGAAAAATCTATCAGATTGCCACTGCCTGCCCCTTCCAAATGAAGAAAGTTCAGAGACTCCAGAAAAAGTAGCTATAGACTACTCTAGACATTGAATTTCACTTTTCTTCTTTATTTATATATGAATGCTTCGTAATGAAGATTCGGTTGCCTGTATCACATATAGAGTCCAGGCTTTGAGAATGCATCTACAATGCCTTCTCCTAAAATGATACAAACTGCTTAAATGGACTGGCTTATTCCCAGAAGAGGAAAGCTGGTTTAATGGGATCATTTGCCAATCAGCTATTAGCTTGTTTTTCTTTTTTCTCTTCACAGCCACCAACTTAGCTTTTAATGTGTGAAACTTCTAGGGAAGTTTTAGACAGCAGAACGTTGGGGCACAAAAACAATTCCTGAAAATATGGAGCTTTAGCATGATGAGTGCTTTGAAAATAGAAAGGACTCAGAAATAAACTTTCCAAACAATGTTTCTCTGTGACCTTTTGTCTGCCTCCCTGTCTCTCTGATCACCTTTCTGGAAGCACTGAGAGGGACTCTCTAGACTTTCTTTATCTAAGAAGTTTAAATTCAATTATCTTAAGACTCCTTCCCTGGGAATGTCATTAAGTACCCAGGAAACATCAACTATGAGACTGGAAGTCATCATCATAACCAGACAGACTTTTTAGCTATTTTTCTGAAGGAAGTGCCAAGAGATTACCTGGGGGTTCTTGGGTATATAATTCTTAGTAAGTTTCCTAGAGTTTTGTAAATTATGCATTTTAAAATTCAGTTTTCGTCCAATGATATATTGGTACTGTAATGATTTCTTGATAACTTTAACTTGTGGAGAAAAAAATGAAAGACAAGATTATGCGATACCAATGTTTCATTTGTTTTGTCAGCTTTCTGTTTGTAACCCAGAAAGCAAGGATTTTAATAATATTCAAGTAACTATAAGACATAGACACTATCCCTCTTGGACTAGTAAAAAAAAAAAAAAGCATAATTTTAAGGACATTTCTCTACTTTTAACTGGAGAACACCAGATAAAAATTTTGGTTCTACAACTTAACCAATATTGTGATTTCAGGTCACTTCATCTCATGATTTTGAAAATGGTAAGTACTTATCTTAGGATATTTATAAAATTCAACACATGCATATAAAGTGTGTAATAGTTCCTGGCTTAGACTAAGTGCTGAAGTAACTGTACCTTTGCTGCTACTGTTTGAACTTTTATATCATATTCCAGTTTCAAAATTATCCACTAAATGTGTTCAATACAGTTAATCACTTAACTAACATTAGTTAAAAGTCTGAAGTGTTTAAGTACAATGAATACTAAATATGTGCAACATATTTTTGAAAAATTTTTACCTACTCAATATCTCTTTACCTTGTATAATTAATATATAAAAACATCAAAAGAAAAATAAAATAATTTGCTTATAGTATTCAATACCACATAATATGTAATGACAAAATTTAAACATGAGAAACAACAGTAGAAACGTTAGATGACAAGGGGAATAAAATTAGTGTGAAATCTGCATACCATTAGGTGCTAGCAAGGGTAACATGTGGCCTTGAGTTTCAAAGTAAAAAATACAAAGAAAAACAATTAGTTTAAAATGTGTTGATTTTCTTAAAATAGCAACAAAGGAAGTCAAAATTGTTTTCCCTATTACCGAGATCTGAAATAAATTTCTCACATAGATATTTTAAGTGGACATTATTTTAGATTAAAACAAATTTTAGTGCTTCTATTGTTAAAATACTGTGTTTGATAAGGTATTTCTTTTAAAAAATTCTTTTTGAGTTAATAGATAATGGCAAATCAAAGGAACAGCAATTCTCTGATAAACTAAAATAATATAGGTTTTGTATTACATTTTTGTCAAGCTTGAACTGAATAAGAAATATATCATTTATATGAATGTGTATATATATGTATGTGTGTATATATAATATATGTATATTTTATATTCCTTGAAAGTTGGCACTGTCAAGTTTACATTGAGTTTTTTTTTCCATACATGTAGAGAAGAGGATAAAACCTTTATGTCAGAAGAAAAAACATGACAAAAAGATTGAGTTCAAGGAAACTTTCTTACTATATTTAATAAACTGGAAACATAATCTGTATGCCCTGTCATTAACCCTTTTCCTATTTAGAAAAAAAAGGGGGGCAACTTGCTGCCAGCACTCACTTAATTTTATGTAAACACGCCTTTTGAGGCTGAAGAATATCTGATTGGTTTTCAATGTAAAAATGAAATCTTACAACCGTTCATCGAGTTATTTCTAAACAGAACTAACAACGGAATTGCCTGAATCATAAGAATCATCTATTTCGGAAAAATCAGATTCATCAAATGAATCTTCAGCCAACAACTGTTCGCGAATGATGTTAACATCATGCGTAGGGATCCCACATTTTCTAGGATTTGACATTTTCAGTGATCGAGAATTACTACATTTTATAAATAGAAATACCACTACTAACCACAGAAAGCTATAAACAGAATAATGTATTTTGTTTCCAAAGTCAATATACTAGAGCACTGAGAAAAATATAATAAAAGCAACATATTTTGTGGCAGTGTTATTTCAGGGTACACACTGCAGCCACAGGCCCCGGTGAGTATTCTCGGAGCAAATGGGAAAGGACTTAATTCCATAAAATTGACATGCATGTTTTGACAAAAATAACCATGATGCAGATCATAAGGAAATTTGTGTTGTATAAGCTTCAACAAGTCTGTTAGGCTACCCAAGGTCTAAATTGTTCAAAATCATTGAAAGTCTTTTGGCATTTTATTGTCTGAAATATTTGAATTATTTGAGTAATGTGGAAAGATCTTAAAGTGTAAACTCTTACTCTTTTTCTTATCAAGTGCATTTTATAATTTCTTTTCAATTTAATTTTGTGAGTTAACAATTGAAATGTTATATTTTTCAATATGAATTAGTTTCAAGTAGGTTAGAGTCCTATCTTTAGTTATTTCACCAACTTGTCTTTAACTTTCAGCACATTATGATAAAAGCCAGTTAGCAATAAGGTTTTTGTTTTGTTTTGTTTTTTGAGATGGAGTCTCACTCTGTCCCCCAGGCTGGAGTGCCATGGCGTGATGTCTGCCTACCGCAACATCCGCCTCCCGGATTCAAGCGATTGTCCTGCCTCAGCCTCCTCAGGCAACTGCCACCACGCCCAGCTAATTCTGCATTTTTAGTAGAAATGGGGTTTCTCCATGTTGGTCAGGCTGGTCTTGGACTCCTGACCTCAGGTGACCCTCCAACCTCGGCCTCCCAAAGTGCTGGGATTACAGGTGTGAGCCACCGCCCCGGGCAGCAATAAGGGTTTTTAATCCAGAATCCAGTTTGGGGAAAGTTATGCAAATATATATATTTTATATATATATATACACACACACACACACATACATTTAAGGACTAAATGATCTTATGATGTTAACCTGAATGCATTTTACAAATATGCTTATAATTTTTCAAAATATCCCCGATTTGAATGTAATGGAAACAATAGGAATGCCTGCATAAGTTAGCAAGAAATTTGAGAAAACTACTCTGAAAGTCTTTTTTAAAATGACAGATGTACTCCTTTGCTCAGAATATTTCAAAGGTACTTCTTTCCATTTGTTTTTAGATTTATGACTCTAGAATTCCATTTAGAAGAACTCTCATTCAAATGCAGAAAGGAAAGGGAGCCCAAAGGGAAGACGGAAGTGACTCACTGACATAAATAGGCTGAGAAAAAGTTACGTGGGTAATGCATAATGAAATTGTGTGAATATACAGTGCGAGTGGAAAACTATTAAATTATATAAATAAAAAATAGTTATATCCAGATTATATACATCTCTCTATATCTCAATAGGTGAAATAATGCATTGACATAATAAGAACTAATAGTTATAATTTGGAAAATAAAAGAGTATGCCATACAATATATTCAAGGGAAAATAGCAGCAATTAAAGACAGTGATGACTTTTTGTACGTAAACCCACAAATAATCTATATTTCAAATGTTAAGACAGATTTCAAATATTGCTCTATTTAAATAATTTTTCCATTCTTGAAATCTGCAAAAAGTGATAAAGCAAGCTACTACTCCTCAGTTTTTAGTTCTGCAATTTTATTTTCATTCACCATTAAAAAGTCAAATGGTTAATTTGATTATTATCTTAAATTACCTTTCATTTTGGTACAATAGCTTGTTTTCTAATCTTCAATATGTATGTGTGTATGTGTGTATATATATATATACACACACACATAGCTATACATATGCACACATATGTATATATATAGGTGTATATATATTTAATTCTATTTTGCTTTCTACTCAGTAAAAATGTTCATAGAACATTGTATTTGAGCTCTATTTATTACTACTTGACAACAAACACTATCTACTACAGAATAGCATCATTTATTTCATTCATAGGGGCATTTTATTAGCCTAACGTATTTAATGATAAAATCAGGCACTTTGAGGGTTTCATCGATCATATGATGCAGACTGATTTTTGCAAACAATTCATGTTACTTCCAGTGACAAATTTGCAATGTCACAATTTACCCAGACTCTGCTGCTTTTATAATAGCTATCTAAAGTATAGTTATCCCCATTCTTAGAAAAAATAGAAGATAATTTCCAAAGAATTCAGGGATATGTTAAAACACATTTGTTACTTCTCATCACAAAGACTTCTCAAACTTGTTTCATAAAAGTGACAGTGAAATGTGAATATCTTGTAATATCTGGAATGTAAATAGGCATTAGAACTTTTGAAGGATATAGCGTTTTAAATTTAGAGGATTAAGAACTTGAGAAAGAGATTAAAATGATACTGGCTTTAGGCAGCTCATTAATTCTACGCAGATATGGTCTCATATGTCCTTCAACAACATACTGAAAATCTTTTAGCTTAAAGTCTTCATTTATTTTTTGAATAATATGTCATTTGAGAAACATTAGTTCAATATTCCCGAAGCTGCTGTCTAATATGCCCCAAACTTACTAACACAAAAAATAAGGAGAAAATGAGTATGCATTAAATTGCACGTCATTTGTTTAGGTAATTCAGTGTGAAAGACGAAAAGTGACAAATGTGAAATTTTATACTAGCATATTTTTCCTCATCTTCTCATTTACACAATATTATCTCCAAGGTGATCATAGTATTAATACATAAATGCCTCACCTTAATACAGATAATCTTCCATTATTTCAAAACTGTAATTATTTACATGCTTTGGGGAAAAACATACAATTCTAAAAATTATCTAATAAAAAGTCTATACAAAAATTTTACTTATTAAACAAATCAATAGTCTGGATATATGCAAAAATAATGAAATAATATGGAATATTTGTTCATACTTAGTTTTGAAGTGTTGATCTCAATCAGCAATTGTTCTCTAAATTTCAGATTTGTCTATTCAATTTGAGCGTCAACAGAAAACATGATTTACATTTGCAAGTTGCCACATATAGTGGCTTCTATAATGACATGTATGTTTCAGATGACCCATTTTGATTTTACGGTCAGCTCCTCTTCTTTCTTCCTCCTCTGAAACTCTATTGATATCTCACACTGATTATTACATTTCCCTGTCAAAGCCTCCTGATTCCTCTCTTGTCCTGTAATGCATTATTTTCTAACTGAAGATGAGGATCACTATATAAAATTAGAGATCACATCACATCTCACCCTGCTAAAATCTCTTCAATAACTCCTTATCATGGTCCTCACAACATCAAAATCTTCTGGTCTATCATTAGTACTTTAATTTCACATAGTAACACCCTCCTCCACTGTAACTATATTTAGGCTTTGTTTTTCTTTTGGTTTCTTGACCATTTAAAGCATATTCCCACCTTAGGGCCTTGGTACTTACTGGTGCAGCTGCTGGCATCTTCCTTTAAATTTTTGCGTGACTTGATATGTCATTATAGTCTGGTTATACCTCACCGAGTCTCTCATAGAATTGCCACTTTTGATATGTTTTAACCTCTATAAAATAATATTTCACATATTTATTTCATTGTACTCTATTTGCTCAATTGTATTTATAGGATCTGAACTGAAATCTTCATATTTATTTATGTGTTTACCGATTTTTTGGTTTCCTCAAGTACTATGCAAAGCAAGTATGTGGAGAGAGATCTTATTGTTTTGTTTGTCATAAGATCCCAAATATTCAGACAACCATACATGAAAAGTATTAAGGAAACTCTAAAATAAATGAATGAATCAAAATCAAATAACATTATGTATAGATAACATAGGTACAGTTTAAAAACTCTGATGAACTTTTGTTGTTTTCTTATTTTGGGTGAGTCTGGAATAGTCATTATAGTTTTTTCTTCTAAGAATATATAAATTGGTCATTCATTATAGTAATTTTTTAATTTTAATGGACAAACAATAGTTTTATATATTTCTATATATAATATTTTCATATAATTATACATGTATGCATTGTGGACTTATCAAATCAGGGTAGTTAATTGGTTCATCACCTCAGATATTTATCATTATACTCCATGTTTAAACTACTGTGGGATATTATTAATATCCTGTACAGATTTGAGGCATACATAATTCCAAAAGTCAAATAAATATAGTTGAAGAGATAACTAAGATTTATAATCATACAACTATTTTTTTAAAACGATATTAAAAGGGAACCATTTAAGAAGTATCAGAATCAAGTCTACCACCTAAAGGAAAAATAGAATATCTGATACAAATTCAAGTTGAGAAAGAAAAAAACAAAAAAAGGAAAAGAAAACCTTTTATCTGAGGAATGCAAGCCTCCTGTAAATGATCAGGCCCAGACAAGCACAGGAATGAGGCAGCCTCATGTCCCATATCCTGCCTTTAACTAAGTTATTCTCTTGAAGCAGTTACTATGTAGACTCTAGACTGACTGCATGAATTACCCAAACCATACCACACGCGAGACACCATAACTCATACCCTGTAGTTCAACCATGCATAGCCAATCACTGATCAGTACTACTGCTGTAAACCAATGAAAAACCTGACAAACAACTTTGCATCAGTCCACTCGTCTCTCCTGCTCTTCCACCTACTTTTTTGGTCTTTGTTACCTGCTTGTAACAAAGCCTGAACTGAACAGGAGCTTATATCCAAGGTTACTTGGATCTGAATCTTCTGGGCAAATTTCCTAGATTTAGCTGAAGTAAATTCATTGAAATTATATTTTGTGCCTCAGCTTCTTCCTTTAGGTTGACAAAGTTTTATTTAACTTTGTTTGTGATATGTTTAGATTTAGTATTTTTTTCCAAACAAGCAAATGAGTGTTTCCTCCAAAATCAAAGTGCCAATTGCTCTTTTCTCAGATGAAAATTAATTTTCAAACAATTTTCCACTGTTACTGAATATCACTTCCCATAATTTTTGTTCTATAAAATGAGTTAAGCCTGGGAATTCACCTACTATCATTTACTTAACTCTCAGTATGCTTGGGAAAATCAATCAAATGTTTTATGTACCATATCTGACTTTATATTTTCATATTCCTGTGAGGTGTGCAAATTAATATTTCAAAAACATACCACTGAGAATTATATGTTTTAAATTCAATTATACATGATTATCTTTCAGGAAATGAGAAATTAAAACATAGGTCAACATTATTTTAGGCTCACACATGTAACTTCCTTATGCATTGAGAGAGAAAATTTTTAAAAAATATGAGAGGAATTAATATTGTCACTAGCTTTCATTCTTTTCACTTACTTCACTTATAAAAACATGCATATAAAACAGTACCTAGGGTCAAACAGTGTCAAATACAGTTTTGTAGCCAGGCATTTTTGCTCATGAGTGCAATCCTAGCATTTTGGAAAACCAAGGCAGGAGGGAGGATAACTTGAGGCCAGGAGTTTGAGACCAGCCTGGGCAAATTGTGAGACTCCTTCTCTGCTAATAATTAATTTATAATATAAACATAAATATAAATATATGCATGTGTGTATATATACACATGTGTGTATGTGTGTGTATATATGTATATGTATGTGTATATATAGACACATATATATATAGAGAGAGAGAGAGAGAGGGAGGGTTCTGTGGAATCAATTAATTAAACTCACAAAATTAGATGTCTACGTCCAGCTACAAAGGAGTAGCACAGAATACAACACTCATAGTGAGAATAAGAAAACCTAATTAAGTAAGAAGAAAAGAAACAGAGAAAAAAAAGAGATATGTTCAAACAAATCTGGGAGTTACTGATGAAACCAGGACTCTGGGAAACTTTATCTCAGAATGTGGGGGTGCAGCCAATATCTGTTGCTGGGTATTGCTAGTTTGATTGTGAGGCAAGTTGCATGAAAAGTAATCCAGAATCTCAATGAAACCTCAGCTATAACATGCTCAAGAAGATATGGAAAAAAGATGTAGGAAATACGTTAAAATTGTGAATAATTTTGCCAGATAATTGCAAAATCACACGGAAATTCTATACGTGGAAATTTTAATAGATTAAGTTAATAACTCAATAGAGGCATTCAAGAGCAGGTTAGGCATAGCAGAAGATGGTCCAGAAAACTGGAAGAAAAAATAATGGAAGATAAATTGAAACAGAAGAAAAAAAATTGAAAACACATGAAAGAGCTTAAGAAGTAAATAACGTGGAACACGTTGTTTTTAGAGGTAGATACAAAAGGATTGGGAAAAAGCTTGTTACAAAACAATATTTGGAAGAATATTATCTGTGAATTTTCTGATACTGTTCAGTGACAGAACAACAGATTCAAGAAGGATAGACATAAAAAAATTCTTTAGGCATGTCATTGTTAAGTTGCTAAATACCAATGATTAAAAAGAAAATTTGTAAAGCAGCCAAAGGGAAAAAGAAGACACAATTTTCAAAGGGACACTCATAGCCAATTTTATAATAGAATATATTTGTATTCATTAGAAAGCAAAATCACATCTTTGAAGTGTGACAAGGAAAGAAAAAAATCAAAAACCAAGAATGGTTTTCTGTTTCTATACCAAGAATATAATGTCTACTGAGTTAACCCTTTATAGCACACTAAGAATAACCACAGTTGTCAACTTCTGACAATTTAGCATTGATGCAACACTCTTGCCTAATCTACTGTTTATATTCTAATTACGTATGTGACCCAATTATCTTCTTTACAGTAATTATTTTCCTCCATTACAGGAACAAATCTAAGATCAGGTGTTTACTTGTCAATTTTCTTGATTCTTCTTTAATTGCAAAAAATTAGTCTTCCTTGGTCTTTTTGACATTAATTTTTAAAAATAACAAACCCACCTTTTTTACATAAAATGTTTCTCATTTTCAGTTTTATAATAATTTATTATTATTATATTCAGGGTATGCATTCCAAACAAAATGCCACATACATGTCATTGTGTCATTCTCGGGGTAAGATATTCTGAAGCACATGATGTCTATCTACCCTTTTACTGATATTTTAATCATCTGGTCAAGGCGTTGTTCTTCACTGTACAGTTATTTCTTTTTGCAACTATAAAGAAATATGTATGGGGAACATTTTAAATCATGTCAGCACACCTCCCCCACCAAGAGATTTAGCCTTTATCATGAAGCAGACATTATACTTTTTGACTTAAATTTTCTAATGTTAATGGAGTTAAAAATAGATGTAATAATAAAAGAAAGAGCAGGACTCTGAGAGACAGATGTCTGGATTTTATTTCCAACTACATAATTGAAGAGGACAGTGGCTCTGAGCCAAGTGTATTTCTCTGTTCGTAAAATGCAAATAATAATTACATTTAGTTGATAAGATTATTGTAAGAATTGAATGAGTCAAAAATTCAAAACCATTAGTAAAATGTATGGGAAAAGTTCTCACTGAATATCAGCACCTATTATGAATATTATTTCTTTTGTAGTTAGTGAGTTATTTTATAATTATTATTTTTCCTAAATATTAAAATAATTTGATTTTTCCTTGCATTTCTCCCTTTTAAAATTTAATTGATACATGATATTTGTACATATTTATGGGTTTCATGTGACATTTTGTTATATGCATAGAATGTATAATGACAAATCAGGATATTTAGGTAATCATCGCCTCAAATATTTGGCATTTTTGTTTGCTGGGAACGTTTCAAGTCCTTTTGTTCAGAAATTTCAAAATATACAGTACTTTGTTGTTAACTATAGTCACCCTACTCTGCTATTGAACATTAGAACTTATTCCTTTTATCTGTTGGTTTGTAACCACTCACCAACCATCTTCATTCCCTCCCTCACCCCCTACATCCTTCTAGAGCTCTGATATCTATCATTCCACTCTCTACCTTCATGAGATCAGCTTTCTCAGAACCCAGAAGTAAGTGAAAGCATGTGATGTATGCCTTTCTGTGCCTGGCTTATTTCACTTAACAACATGATCTCCACTTCCATCCATGTTGCTGCAAGTGACATGACTTCATTCTTTTTAGTAGTCAAATAGTATTTCATTGCATATATATATATAATTTTCTTTATTTATTCATCTATTGATGGACACTTAGGTTGATTTCAGATCTTGGCTCCATTAGTCAGCTCTCACTCTGTTATAAGGAAATATGTGTGATTGTGTAATTTATAAAGAAAAAATATTTAATTGGCTCAGGGTTCTCAAAGCTGTACAGCAAACATGGCAGCAGCTGGTTCTAGGGAGGCCTCAAGGAGATTTTACCTACAGCAGAAAGGAAAGCGAGAGAAGGACCATGTCTTACATGGCAGGAGCAAGAGGAAGAGAGAGAAGAGGGAGGTGCTATCCACTTTTAAACAACTAGCTCTCAGGATAACTCACTCACTATCACAAGAACAGAACCAAGAGGATGGCATTAACCCATTCATGAGAATTGAACCCCCATGATGCAATCACCTCCCACCAGGCCCTACCTGCAACCCTGGGGGTTACAATTTGACAAGATGTGGTGGGGACACAAAAACAAACCATATTCTTGGTTATTGTAAATAGTGCTGCTGCAATGAACATGGAAGCACAGGTATCTTTCTTATATACTGATTTATATTGGGTAAATACACAATACTGGGATTTCTGGATTGTATGATATATCCATTTTTGTTTCTCAAGAAATTTCCAAATTGCATTTCACAGTGGCTCTGCTAATTTACATTTTTACCAACAGTATATGAATTCCTTTTCTCCACATCCTTGCCAACCTTTTTTTTTTTTTTTTTATAGTTTTAATAGTAGCCATTTTAACTGGGGCAAGATAGCTCATCATGGTTTTGAGTTGTATTTCCTTGATAATAAGTGATGTGGAGCACTTTTTCATATACCTGTTGGTCAATTGTATGTCTTCTCTTGAGAAATGTCTGTTCATGTTTTTGCTTATTCCATACAATGCTGAATGTGCCTGATCTTGTCCATTAAAAATAACAACAGCAGCAACAACAACACTAATAGTTAGAAAGGTTTGGTGAATCAAAGTGACAAAACACAGACTTACTTCTGTAATAGGAAGTTTGGATACAACACATGATTTACCTAAATTAGATAATTTCAAAAAAGAAAGATTATAAAAGTTGTAATAATATTAATGAGTTAAGTTTTATTTTTTTTGGAGTGCAGTCATTTTTTATTAATTCTAGTTATAAACGTGGGATTTACTGCTAAATATCAAGATCAGACAGCTTTCTCTGGGCTTTCTCTCCATGAACTCTTAATCTTCCAATGTGGAGAAATCTTAATTAAAATTTCAACCTATTAGCAATTTTCAATGTATTTAATGAGTTGGACAACTGACATCTCAATATGAAATGGGGCAATTGCATTTAAATAGTAAAATGATGGTTGCAAAAACTTCTCTTAGGGCTCTCTAGAAATTCTTAGAACATAAAGGTCTTATCTCTAGTAAGGTTGAATTTTTGATGTCACAGTTTTCTTAAATGGTCATCTTGAATGCTAATTAGAGGTCTTATTTCATCATTCCAAACAATATTTCAAATTAGCAAAATTAAATAAAGTCTCTGAGAACCTGTTATATACTACTTCTACTGTTTATTTGTATATTGTAGCCTTTTTTTAACCTTCTACCCATACACATTTTGGGAAAAAATTAATATTATATAATTTATTCTGATTTTTTCTGGTCTCTACTATATGATCTAAAAGCATCTAAGAAGAATTTATTTTTCATATTGGTCTTGAAGGCTATATAGATAAAATAAGCCTAAAGAGTAGTATTGAATGATTTGTTATGAAAAACACTACAGATTGATAATTGAGTATTATTTCTTTATTTTCCCCTGGTTTTAACAGGACATATGAAATGATACGGGAAATCATTGAACATAGTACCTTGGTGATATAGTTTGTCTGTGTTCCCACCAAAACCTCATCTTGAATTGTATTTCCCATATTCCCCATGTGTCATGGGGAGAACCTAGTGGGAGGTAATTGAATCATGGGGGTAGTTATGCTTGTGCTGTTCTCATGATAGTGAGTTCTCATGCGATACAATGGTTTTATAATGAGCTTCCCTCTTCTCTCATCTCCTCTCATCTTTCATTCTTTCACCTATCACCCTGTGAAGAGGTGCCTTCCTGCATGACTTTAAGTTTCCTGAGACCTCCTCAGTCATGAGGAACTGTGAGTCAATTAAACCTCTTTTCTTTATAAATTACCCAGTCTCAGGTATCTCTTCAAAGAAGTGTGGGAACAGACTAATACCATCCTAACCATTCAGTGAATGTGAATAGAATATGAATATTTTTAATCTTTCTCCCCTTCCATGTGAAACTATCAATGGATATGAAAAAACTCTGCAGAAAGAGAGAAAAATGATGTGGAATCCACATCAAGTTAGTAAACAATTGTTGTGTCCTTTGGACATATCTTTTTGGGGAGGAATATGAAAATGAGCAGTTTTAAGAGGAGTTATATAATGCCAGAGGATTAGTTTGCTGAGATTTATTTGGTTTTGACATATTTTTCCCTAGCTTCAATCCTAAACAAAAAGAAAAATGCTGGAGGTGTTACACTACCATACCCCTAAATACACTATGTGTCCAAAAACAGATGAATGGATACAGAAAATGTGGCATATATACACAATGGAATACTATTCAGCTATAAAAAAAATGAGATCCTGTCATTTGTGGCAAGTGGATGGAATTGGGGAACATCACGTTAAGTGAAATAAGCCATGCCAGGAAGTTAAACATCACATGTACTCACTCACATGCAGAAGCTAAAAACCTTGACCTGCTAGGTGTAAAATGTAGAACAAAGGCTGAGGATGGTAGGCGAAGGGTGAGGATAGGGAGAGACTTGTTAAAAGATACAAAATTACATCCAGATTGGAGAACTAATTTCGAGTGTTCTATGCCACTATAGGATGACTATAGTTAACAGTTATATATTTCATAGATTCAAATAGCTAGAAGGAGGTTATGGAATATTCCCAGCACAAAGAAATGATAAGTGTTTGAGATTATCGATATGCTAAACATCCTGATCTGATCACCCATTATACATATTGAAATATTACTATGTACACCACTAATGTATACAATTATTATTTTTCTATTAAAATATTTTACAAATTAAAAATAAATAAAATTTTTAAAATAAAGACTATGAGGCAAAAGTAAAGTGTAAAATATGTAGATAAATATGACATAAAGACAGTATTCTTAAGTCAGTATGCTATAAATGTTGCATCAATTTAATTATTTTTAAATGTTTAAATAAATTATTAAATATTTCAGTTTCCAGAAAAATAAAAGCATAAACAATACCGCGTGCCACTACTTGTCTCTCTCAAGTTCTAACATTCAGTCATACATGCTTCAGTTTAAAAAACTTCATTTGAAACCTGCTATATTCCTCTTTCTAATTCCATTTTATTAAACTGAAACAAATAGACAATTTTAAGATGGCATTCGTTGTATTGTTTCTAATATTTACCACATGCGGTTCTATTCTTGCGATCTAATATTTTCTCAGCACCTCTTGTTTATATGTGCTTGTATGACTCTGAGAAAAAGAAAAATAAGTGTGCATGTGGATTTCCTGCCATTGCATGGAAAGGAAAATGTAGTGATGTTTGACGGAAACCTGCAACATATCAGGTACTAACGTTTGCTATTTATGGATCTGTTGATTCCTTGTATCAGGGACATTTAGACAATATAAGTGAAACAGATATCATCTACCATGTGCATGGCAAAGCAAAAAAAGTTCATTCCATGGGAAAATAAACATGAAATTGAAAGATAGAGCTTTTTATACAATTTTGCCTATCTCTCTTATTTAATTGACCATATTGATAAAACATTTTCTAAATGGACTTAACTAGAAATATAGCTTGAACATCACTCTTCAGAATGAGAACAATAAACTTGGGGAAGGCAGGGCTTAATGTGGTCTATCCACATGCTTTTCTTAGTCTGAATGACGTCCCAAATTGAATCATTCATTATTTGCCACTCCCAGTTATGTTACAGCATGCTGATTCAATTATTTATCTTCTGTTCTTGGTGGCTGAAATCATTTGACTTAGTTATTTCTGGTTGAGAGTGAGACAATGTACATTAAAATATAACAAGGATAAAATTTAGTGCACAATGAAATTGTCCCTTAAATATTCACTTGGACTAATTCCATAGGCTTTTGGCTTTATTCACGGGGAGAAAATATAGCGACATAAGTAAATATTTCTGGAATACTTTTAAATTATTTATGTCTTTAAGTGAGTATCACTACATATCCCATTTTCTGTGGTATATCCTGAACAAGGTAGTATTTTAGTTTAAACAGAATCCTGAGTGCATCTATTATTTTCATCAATTTCTGTTATAAAATTCCTCTGAAAGCTGCTCTTCAGAACATACTTTGAAATAAATAAATAATATCTAAATATTTTCCAGGTTAAATCACCATTTCTCCTAGTTCCTATAGGTGATTGCAGAAAGCCATGTTTTTACTATGTGACTCCGCTTAACCTGACCATAGCTGATGAGACAAGAGGTCGATATGGACTCCAGAAAAGTACTCCTTTCTTGGTAATTTGGAATTTAGGCTGGTCTCTGTTGATTCCTTGCATCAGGGACATTTAGACAATATAAGTGAAACAGATATCTTCTGCCATGTGCATGACAACATAGAAAAAAAAGCTCATTCCATGTGAAAATAAACATGAAATAGAAAGATACAAAAAAATCAGAGCTAAGAAACCAGGTTTCAAAAATGACACAAAAGTACTCTATAACTTGGATGATGGGTTTACTTTCTGTTTTAAACCTGGAGAATGTATGTCCTTATGTTTTCCAGAATGAAATGTGATTATTATTTAAATCAGTCTAAGTAAGTTTTATTAGCTGCAACCAAATGAATCTTCATTGGTTCATTCACCATTAGTCTTATCAGTACCATTGTGGGTGGCAAATATTCTCTATTTTATCCAATCCAAACAAGCTAAAAGGTAATACTGGTATTTAAGTTATTGTCAAGAACCTAGGAGTTGAGATATCATCTTTGGGATTTGTCACAATGGCACATAACTATTCAATAAAGTACAAAGTCTTCATTGTGAATATCCATTTGTGTTTACTAAATAGAATTATTAGTTTTAATTTTTGAATAAAATATTTACATAATTATGTCAATATTATTGACTTTTGATTGAATGTCAATTATCAGTAGCATAAGGCTAAAAAAGCAAAACCTATAAACTCAGACTATACAAGTTTAGAATTCTGGTTTTGTCTCTTATTAGCTACAAAATCTTGGAAAAGTTTGACATTTCATGGGAATATGATTGCACTCACTTTATAAAAACACTGTGATATGTAAAGGGGTTTACACATTTAAAATCTTTGAAGGCATGACTCTTAGAGCTTACTAACTTTCAAAATTAATGCATTTGCAATTCCTTTTTAGTAGCATATCATTAAGGGGAAATAGATCTTTTTAAAGGTATAAAGATAAAATTCTTATGAAGTGGACACTATGTGGATAATGGATTTTGTTTCATGGGAAAAGCACTGAGACACAGAGCAAGCAAATGTTTACTTACCAAATAAAGAAACAATTGTATTCAGGTGATTCAGATTACTGTCAGGGATATATGAGTACCATTTTCATAATTCTAGCCTTCTTCATTTTCTGAAGTTACATGGAGACCCACTGACCAGGAAATGTTGCTAATATAATCACAGCCTGAATTTAGCTGGTTTTGCTAAGTCAGGGAAATAGTTTGGTTCTTAGATTGTGGAGTTGGGTACTACTTAATATAAGAAAACTACTACACTTTTTACCATGTTGGTGACAATGTAAATTAGTTCAACCATTGTGGAAGACAGTGTAGTGATTCCTCAATGATGTAGAACCGGAAATACCATTTAACCCAGTAATCCCATTACTGGGTATAAACCCTAAGGAATATAAATCATTCTATTATAAAGATACGTGAATGCTTATGTTCATTGCAGCGCTACTGACAATAACAAAGACATGGAATCAACTCACATGCCCATCAATAGTAGACTGGATGAAGAAAATGTACATATATACCATGGGATACTATGCAGCCATAAATAGTAATGAGATCATGTCCTTTGTAGGGACAGGGATGAAGGTGGAAGTCATTATCATCAGCAAACTAATGCAGGAACAGAAAACCAAACACCACATGTTCTCACTTATAAGTAGGAGCTGAACAGTGAGAACACATGGACACGTGGTGGGGAACAATACAGGCTAGGGCCTGTCGGGGGTGGGGCGGGTAGGAGGTGGGGAAAGCATTAGGGAAAAGAGCTAATGCATGCTAGACTTAATACCTAGGTGATGGGTTGATAGGTGCCGCAAACCACCACGGCACATGTTTACCTATGTGACAAATTTGCACATCCTGCACATGTACCCCGCAACTTAACAAAATAAAATAATAAAAAAAAGAAAAATACTACCAGCATGAATTCAGATCATTATTTTCCTGATGAACCTGTAAACATTCTCCCACTTATTTTTCTCCATGAATAGTTTAAAATATTTGAAAACCCCTCCTTGCTAATCATCATATACATTTGCCTTTGAGAAATACAGCTCAGTGATTTCTCATTCTTAAAGTCATTAACCTATAAGCCTACATTCATGGGATCATGGAAGTGTAATAAGCCCTGGAGGCTCTGGAACTTGCTACAAGATAGAAGGCAGCAAACTGTTTGGGCTTTTAGAAGTTTGGAAACTTCAATCCCTGGTGATTTGCTATTTCTCTTCTAAAAATTCTTTGCTATGCATTTTTTATGTTTTCAGCAATGTGTGAAATTTAGGTGTCTGCCTCTGCTCTCTGCAGGGGACTTCTTTAATTTGGTGTTTGTCCTCGCACTTAAATTCAGCTATCGTTGCAGTCCATGGTTTGATTATTTAACAAGACACAGGGGGAATCACACTACCGTCAGTGGCTTCTGCAAACTTTTTGTATCCACTTTCTAACTGTCCAGTTCTAATTGCTAATGTGAAGCTAACACTATAAACTAATCATTATATGTTCCTCTTAATAATTTTTTGTATTTATCACTTTTTTTTTTTTAACATGCTGTGAATCATAGATTACGTTTCAGAATCTGCCATGTACTAGTCATATGATTTTCAGGTAATTACTTGATTTATCAGAATTCCTTTTTTATTTTAGAAGTGAATTTTAAAAGATAAGAAATGAAACTTCAATTAAGATCAAGTATCCACCTTGCATTCTCTATTCCCTTTGCACTCATCAAGTACCTAAGCTGCTTGTGACTCTTTGCTTGGAGGGGTGACCCAAACCTTCATTCCTGAGGTGTCTGGGCTATTAGCTGTCCTGCAAAAATTGGGCTATTGGAGTTTTACATTTATTTTAATCACATAACATGATAGTACAAAGAGATGTCCTAAGGGATTTCCTATATTCCAGACATACTCTTCCTTACTTCCATCCTGCCTCCGTTGCAGCCCAATATCTCCTTGGTAATTAGAACCAGTCACCCCAGCCAGTATAGTAACACTCTTCCTTGACTGTTCATTCAAATGCATAAGGAGCCCAAAGCATTCAGGCAGCTGTCTTAACTTCCAATTCAATGGAATCACTGCTGTGTCTCCTAGTGTAAGCAAACACTCCCGTTTCCACCCTTTGATTCCTGGACTCACAATTTCTGCTGTGAGGAAAACAGCACCGTATATCAAACACTGATTTAAAGATTATACAGCATCACGGAAGACATTACCCAGCCCCGCAATGTGCAGCCACTTAGCTGGTGCTATAACTGAGTTTTCAAAAGGCTGTTTCACTTTCCTCTCAAGCCAGCTGCTTTCAGGATATTGGAGAAAATGGCAAAAGCACCATTAGTAACACATTGCTGCACTTCATTTGTTATAAGGTGAATTTCTTGATCAGAAACAATGTTATTTCAAATACCACAACAGTGGATAGGGCATTTTGTTAAACCATGGATGGTTATATTGGCTGAGGCATTGCATTCATGGAAAGTAAACTAATAACAAGAATATGTATTCCACTGAGAACAAAGAACTGCCCTTTCCATGGTGGAAATGATCTAATGTAATCAATATGCCACAAGGCGCACCAATCCAATGAATAGTGTCATGTTAAGAACTCAGTGTTGATCTTTGCTGATAGTAGAAGGAACACAAGTAGTGGCTGTAGCAAAGTCAGCTTTAGTGAGTAAAAGTCCATGTTGTTGATCCCATTCATAACCTCTATCCCTGCCACCAAAGTCACTTCCTTCATGGGACCATTGGGCAATGAAAGGAGACAGGCTAGAGAAAGGCTGATTGGGGATATGGCAGGTCATTATATTGACTTGATTAACAAGATAATTTTCTGCTGAGGTTGCCTTTAGTGATCATTAACATGGGTTAGAGTGATCTTCAAACTCTTTGCCTATTCAGGGAGGCCTACTCATATACATTTTTCCTAGATCTCATTGTCACCAACATCCAATTGTATTCCCTCAAATCCCTGACCATTCCACCAAACCATTCATATTATAAATCATATTATATTCTTACTTCTGTCTATTTCTCCTCATAGATAAAAGTGAAAACCCAGTGTATTGCTTGAAGTTCTGCCACTGGAAGAAGTTTTTTTCACCACTATCCTACAGGAATGTCCCAGAAAAGATCTGTTATGCTACAACTGTCCACACAAGTTTCCATGGTGCCTGTATGTCATGCAGTACCATCCATGAATCGGGCTTTAGTTTTCACTTTCTCAGTCAACTGGTCATAAAGAACACCCCATGAGGCCCTAAGTATGGTCTAAGAGAGAAAAGAGAAGGTAGTAGGAATAGTGGCCATGATCATTTGTGCCACTTTACATTACTTACTTATGTATTCACGACAAATTTGAGCCCAATCATGTATAATCTACTTTCATGTGATAATAAAACCAATTCACTGAGGCCATAGTATTGCAGTAAAGAATTTAATTAACATGAGGTCAACCACATGAGAGACAGAGTTATTACTCAAATCAGTCTCCTTGAAGGATCAGAGGTTAGGGTTTTTCAAAGATAATATGGTGGGCCGGGGACTAGGAAATGGGTGCTGCTGGTTGGTTGAGGATGCAATCATAGGGGTGTGGAAAACTGTCCTTATGCACTGAATCAGCCTCTGGCTAGGGGTCGCAGGACCAGTTATGAGTCACAAGTACAGGTCTGACATACATCTCAAAAGACCAATCTTAAGTTCTACACTAGCATTGCTATCTATACAAACAATTGGCAAAGTTATAAATGTAACCTCTAGCTACAGTACTCCTGAGCAGTAAGGGATTATAGAAACTATGTCTACATTTTAGCAGAATTCAGACCTTTCCCATAATCCTCATCTTGGGATCTTTCATTAGCTTTACGAAGGCAACTTCAGCTTCTAAGCAAGGAGGGGATCCCTTTTAAGGAGGAATTACTACCATTCTTGCTTCAAAGTTAAAATATAAATTCCTCCCATAGTTAGCTTGACCTACACCCAAGAATGAATGAAGATAGCCTGACTGTGAGCCAGGAGCAAGATGCAGTCAGCCATGTAAGATTTCTCTCACTGTCATTATCTTTGCAAAGGCAGTTTTAACAAAATATAAGTGATTATCTGGGTATAAAATAACTTTATAACACAAATGTTTTCTGCTAGTTGAATCACTAACCCACATACCTTATTAGTGATTGTATACATGATCCTTGGCTGTAGAGTATGTCTGATGTGATAAAGAAAAACCTGGGAAACTGTATACAATGTCCTAGACCTCTCTTTTCTTCACTTGAGGCTTTTCATTACTTGAATACTTGAAATTATTCAGATTGAACATGGCCGGGCATGGTGGCTCAAGCCTGTAATCCCAGCTACCCAGGAGACTGAGGCTGAGGACCAATTGAGGCCAAGAGTTCAATAATAGCCGGGGCAACATAATGAGGCTTCTCTCTCAAAAATCAAGCAAGCAAGCAAGCAAGCAAACAAACAAATAAAACAACCATTCCAGGTTTGGTTTTTGATTTGTACGTGCTAACTTTGCAATTATGATCCCTTACATTAGCTCTGGGAAAATTGCTGCATTAGGGTTGACAGTCTTTGGTTTCTCAATTCCCAGTCGAGTGGGTGAAGGAGACTAGGGATTTCCTCAATTGCTGAAAAATTTTAATATTTTTCTCTGGCAGTCTAAGAACTTTAAATTATCAATTGACTGAATGTCGACTTCACTGGCTAAAAAGCAGTTGCAGAAAACCTCCAAAGTCAACAACTTCTAATCAAAACTAACCCAGTATTTGTAGATTCTGTTCTTGTTATTAACTGGCCTTTTCTCCTTGGCTCTGCATATTACAAACCAAAATGTCCTCCTTCGACAGTGTTGGAGATCTGCCTTGCTTTGTACTTTTCTTTATAGATAAGCTCCATTTTATTTCAACTTGTTTCTAACTTGCAGACTTTTTACTTAAAGCAGAAAGAAAGTTTCAAAACCTTCAGTTTCAAAGTCTTTCAAAAAGTCTCAGCGTGGTCGGGCGTGGTGGCTCACACCTGTAATCCCAGCACTTTGGAAGGCCAAGGTGGGCAGATCACATGAGGTCAGGAGTTCAAGACCAGCCTGGCCGATATGGTGAAACACTGTCTCTACTAAAAGTACAAAAATTCGCTGGGTGTGGTGGCAGGCGCCCATTATCCCAGCTACTCGGGAGGCTGAGGCAGGATAATCACTTGGACCAAGGAGATGGAGGTTGCAGTGAGCCAGGATCACACCACTGCACTCCATCCTGGGCAACAAGAGCAAAACTCTGTCTCAAAAAAAAAAAAAAAATAGTCTCATGTATGCAATGTTCAAATACTGGGACACTACAAGAGTATTTTAATACCTCGTTACGGTCTCAGAACCTGGATTGTTAGAATCTGTATTCGTTTTCTGGGTCTGCCTTAACAAATTACCACAAACTAAGTGGCATAAACAGCAAGAATGTTTTACCTCATGGCTCTGGAGGCAAGGTGTCTAAAATCAAGGTGTCATCAAGGTTTCATTTTTCTAAGGTCTGTGGAGGAAGGCTCTGCTCCAGACCGCTCTCCTTGGCTTGGAGATGGCCATCTTCCTCTATTTTTTCAGATACTTTTCATTCTATGTACATCTATGTCCAAATATTCCCTTGTTATAAGGGTGCCAGTAATATTGGATGAGGGTCCATCCTTAGAACCTCATGTTAAGCAAATATTACATCTGCAATAACCTCATTTTCAAATAAGCTTACATTATGAGGTCTTAGGAGTTAGGACTTCTGATTTGTATGGAAAATCTGATCCCTTACATTAGACCTGGGAAAATTGCCCTATTAGGCAATTTGACTTTGACGTCTTAATTCCTGATTGAGTAAGCGAAGGATGTAAAATCTTAGGTGGAATACAATTTAACACATGACACTGCCTGAGCTTCTGAGGGATAGGCAGCCCTTGTTTCCCAACCCCAGTGACTCAGCCCTTTTTTCCATTTTATGGCTTGTCATTGGTAACAGCCCCTCTTCCTGCTTATCTTGGTGAAGTTCCTGAATAACAGAATCCCCATACACCAACTGAAGGAATGTTAGGACTTGTATATGTTTCTGCGATTGAATTGTACAAAGAGTAGAGCTGGCTTTAGCGGTTCATAAAATTTGAATATTGTTGAGACTTTCTCTTTCTTTTGCATGTGTTTCTCTCTGCCTTTTGGCTTGAATCTCTTAGACCAGCTGCTCAGATGAGATTGAATCCATAAACACGAATGGTTCTAGGCTCATGTCCATGGAGCTTTGGAAATGAAATGAAATGAAAGCAGGCATTGCACTGCCAGTTCCTGAAAGAATAGATCCAGGGGAGGTTTTCTGTAGCCTACGCTTTACAGTTATGTTCTTCTCTGAACCAATCACCACAGCTAAAGCTGGGTGGATTTCATCACAGGTTATGAGCTCACACCTCATGTCATGAGATTTGGATCTGTTACCAGTGATGAAGTGATTTGAAAGAAAAGCATACACAATAATCTTACTTTTATGCTGTCAGCATTTTCCATTTCAATTACCTTAGAAATGTTGGTTAATCTCTTAATTCAGAATTCTTGTTCAATGAGAACATGCATAGCAAATTATATATATATATAATTTACATAAAATTTACATTAGTTAATTGAGCAGTTATTTTGTCATTTACTGTGATCTTTATCTATTTTGTCTGTGCTATGCTTTGTGTTTTGTCTTTTATGTTTCAGGACATTTTCCCAGATATCTGCTGAGGGGTGTGTGTGTGTGTACATGTGTATGTGAATGTTTCCAGTGTATGTTTACTTCTTAAGAAAAACACAGAACAGTTTGGTTTAGTTACCACTTGTTCTCCCTAATTGCTCAACTAGTTAGGGCTAAAATCAAATCTGTTCTTAGATATGCGTGGGAAACAGACTTGAGACAACTTAGTAGTTTAACATTCTGTAGGATCTTTTATTTGATATTAATGTCTTCAAAAATTGGAGGCACTTGGGGGAGTGGTACATATCCATTCTCAACAAGTACTTCCCATGAAAAACAACTGCAATACAATCTTGGTACAAAATCAGCTGAATCAGAAGACAGAGGACTCATAAACCAACAGTGCTCTGCATTTGAAGTGCAAATTCAAAAGTATTAATTACTGATTTTGCCTGATATTTTTCCTTTGTTCATGCATGGGCTTTTTCCAAATCACGTATTTGAATACCATTTATTTCTGTAAATTTCCCTAACACCTCTCATACTAATTAACAAACATTATGATGGAAATTTCAATCTTAGCATTTGAAGTGCCTCAGTGGCAAGGTTTGGCGCATGTCCTGCTGATTGAGTTGCTTCAGAGAGTAAATCATGCTCTGCTACATTGTATATTAGAGTCCACTTATGTATACTTACATAGAATTGTTTCTACTGAATTATGTTTACAATACATTATTCCACGAACAATGTAAAAATACATTAGATGTCTGGATCATGCAAACATATATTTCCAGTTAAAGGTCAAAGCATCTTGGATAAGATTCTGAGGGGTTTAGAAAATTTAGTTCTTATAAATTATTTCCTCAGAGTTACAAACAAAGCAAAACAAACAAAACAACTCAGTGCTAGACACTAGCTTTTTGCATTTGCTTTTTTTCAGCCTGCTATCATCTTCAGGTGTCAATGTGGTGAGGATTGACATGTTTTGTTTCAATTGCCAGTGGGTCAAGAAAGTAAAGTCGGCTATTGTGTCAAGAAAATCTACACACAGAATCTGCAGTCCTACAAAGATATTTTTGAAATGACTGCATTATTATGATTTTAGGAACAAGATTACATGTGTTTGAAAAGGCTAACTCAACATCAGTTTATTCAGTGATCCCTAAACCTCCCATGGTTTGGTCTCCTCGTAGGAACCAGGGCAATGGGCTAGTTCTTTCATCTTCTCCTCCTCTGACCCCACGTGGCACTTATCCACTTGCATGGGACTGAGAACTGGGACATTGATCCTCAGTACTTCACTGGACTCCCTAATGGACAGACTGTACTTCACCATCTCAGTTTAAGGCTCTGGGCATTACTCTCCCTAATTTCAACTATTTAGCCAGGTTTGTTTGTTTGTTTGTTTACTTATTTATGTATTTATTTATTTATGTCTGTTCACATCAGTATTGTTGGTCATTTCAGTTGCTATCTATTAGGTTGGTGCAAATGATATCATGGTTTTTCTCATTAAAAGCTTTTGCCATTAAAAGTTTTCATTGGCAAAAACTGTGATAATTTTTGCACTGACCTGAGATAGAAATATGGAAATTATACATTTGATCTCATAACATGATGTTACTCAGAAGTCTTCTTAATAATCCTTCTCAATTATTAATAGTTCTGTTAGTAATCCTTAATAATCCTGTTATTCCTGAGATTTTGTTTTCATTAAGCATATAATATTTTCTCAGACTAAATTTCCCATGTTTATTGATAACCACCTAAAGAGAATTAGCCTAAAAATTCTTAGATATGCATATACATAACATATATATAATAAAACTTTAGAATAGTTTTTAAAATAAAGCAGTTCTAAACAAACTAAGTTTAACTTCTTAAAGTTAGTTCTTAGAGTAGTTCTAAATAAAACTTTAGAATAGTTTTATTTAGAAAATTATTAATGGATATAAAAATATTATTGATATTAACAATAATTTCTTTTCTGTTAGAAAAAGAAAATAGTTCTTTCTTCTATAGAAAGTGTTCTAGCTGCATAATTTGAGCAATCAGTACCATGGACATTAAATGCCATTCCACTTCTTAGAAACATTTCCCTATATTCTTTAACATGGTAATCAAACTAAATTTGTAGTCATTCTGAATGTTAACACATACTATAAAGTAAAGAATCAGAAACCAATGGTGAATTTCCTATATAAATGCATAGAACATAATATGAAAGGTAGGATAGGTGTTTAAAAACATCATATTTCATGTGTTTTTTGTTTTAAAAGATGAAACTTAAACTTCTGAATAATGAACATTTCTTTATTGCTATCAAAATTATAGTTTATTTTAAATGAATAATAGTCTGGGTTATTTCTGGTGTTAGCACACTGATACTTTTCCTAATAATCAGATAGAAATAACTACTAAATTATTAGTACATATTATAAATTAGAGAACATGTTTATACACAATGCATAGTCACCTTTTTAAATTTCACAAATACTTTGGTAAAATAACACTGTATATACACTTCGATTCACAATGTAAATTGAAAATTGGTAATAGATAATTCAGCTACCTGAAATTATTTAGTGAATTAAATCAGAGAGTACATTTTAAATTTTACTCTTTGATACTCCAAATTGTTCATGATGAACTTTTTTGATGGTTCAGTGTATATCTCAGCATTTTTAGGTTTTTGGTGTTTTCTCATAACGTAGGAAATTTTATTTTACTTTCATTCTGCCCTCTGCATAGTCCCTCATATCTTAGAAGAGACAGTGAGTAGTGATGAGGCTCTGTGACTATTCCTTTGGTTCCAGAAATCAGTTTGCTTGAAGCAACATTGTAACTCAGTTAGATGCGGCAAAATGTGCAAAGGGGCGGGGCACCGTGGTGCATGTCTGTAATCCCAGCATTTTAGGACGCTGAGGCGGGTGGATCATTTGAGATTAGGAGTTTGAGACCAGCCTGGCCAACAAGGTGAAGCCCCGACTGTACTAAAAATACAAAAATTAGCTGGGAATGGTGGCCTGCGCCTTAAATTCCAGCTACTCGGGAGGCTGAGGCACTAGAATCATTGAGCCCGGGAGGCAGACGTTGCAGTGAGCTGAGATTGTGCCACTACAGCCTGGGCAACAGAGTGAGACTCAGTCTCAAAGAAAGAAAATGTGCAAAGGAACAACATTGGGTAAACTACCATAAATTTTAGCAAGTAGATGATTTCTTGTTTTCCTGATTATTATCAGATTTCTGTAAATGTATTGTTATTGTATCTCAACAATTAAATATGTTAAAAAGTGCAGTCAAACTTACATTGCCATGAATATTTTTTTAAAAAACCTATATTATTGATGATATTGTCTTAGACCAAAATTAAGCCCTATAGCCAAGACATTTAACACCTCTTCTTTTTCCCTCTCTCAGTACTCCATTACAAAATCAACATATAAGCATATTACATAAAGAAAGCAATTTATAACATATTAAAAAGAAATGATTACAGAAAACACAGCAAGAATTTCAAATGTAATAACAGAGTAAAATGGGCTAAACCTCAGATCATCAAAGTATAGCCTTACAAAAAGTCCAGCTGTGCACTGTTTCCAACAGGGACATCTCAAAGAAAAAAATGACTCAATGAAGGAAAAATAAAACAAGCAAACTTCACTCAGACAAATTCAAACAAGGGTAAATCAGGACTTTACACATTACACTTAATATCACCCAAACTACAATTCAGGGTAAAACATTCATTAAAATAAAGACAGCCAACTCTTGACAATTGTTACCTAATAGCATTAAAATTGCTATTGAAATGTATCAAAATATTTTTGGGGAATTCCTCCATCTTTCTATCTTCTAGTTGCAATTTGATATTGGTATATATGTGCGTACTAATGTACATGTGCAGTTATTTCCTACACTTCTTTATTCTCTA
The DNA here is from genome assembly GCF_000951035.1 of Colobus angolensis palliatus. Classification (NCBI taxonomy): domain Eukaryota; kingdom Metazoa; phylum Chordata; class Mammalia; order Primates; family Cercopithecidae; genus Colobus; species Colobus angolensis. The sequence continues at coordinate 1,325,084 of NW_012115888.1, read as the reverse complement.
TAATGTCTTACTTGTTAGGCAAATTCAGATTGGTTTGTATAATTTTATATATTTCTTATTATAATATGTTTGCAATTCAATTGAATCTTTTAGTAAGACAAACAGGGAAGAATAAAAAGAAATGGATATTTCAAACGGTATGAAATACTGGTAAAGACAGATAATGTAGCTGAAATAGAACTGTTTGCACACATTAAATGGCATGGATCAATTACATTCTTCTGGTTTTCCCAAGTTTTGGACTCTGGTATAGTCTGATCTGTGAGGTGTAATTAGTAGAGAAAGAAATTGTAGATGCAAAAGGGATAAAAATAATGCACTGGAGCTAGCACAGTGGTGGGCATTTCTACAATGCAGCCCTCAGAAAGGTGAAAATGTATTTCTGTGTATTTTTGGAGCTACGCTGACAAAGTTTATAATGGAGGGTGATGGAACTAGATCAGATCGACCTGCTATGTTCCAAAGTGCTCTAGCTGAACACTCCTAGGGGACCATTTAATGTTTATAATCCTTCTTATTATAGTGGGAATTTGAGAAATAATTGCTGGCAGGTGAGAATTTCTTTATTGTTTTTTTTTGCTGAGCTAGGTAGATTAAATCAAGGTTACCTGAAGTTTTCTTCTTCTTCTTTTTTCAGAGACAAAAAGTCTTCAGAGTCTCTGGAACGGCTGTAGAACCCTGGAGGCAAAAATAAGTGACAGCACCAATTTTTTTTTTTTTTTTTTTTAGATGGAGTCTCGCTCTGTCGCCCAGGCTGGAGTGCAGTGGCGCGATCTCGGCTCACTGCAAGCTCCACCTCCCAGGTTCACGCCATTCTCCTGCCTCAGCCTCCCGAGTAGCTGAGACTACAGGCACCCGCCACCTTGCCCGGCTAATTTTTTTTGTAATTTTAGTAGAGACGGGGTTTCACTGTGTTAGCCAGGATGGTCTTGACCTCCTGACCTCGTGATCCGCCCGCCTCGGCCTCCCAAAGTGCTGGGATTACAAGCGTGAGCCACCGCGCCCGGCCTACAGCACCAATATTAACTTATATTCATATTTAGCACGTATTTCAAAGATCCATACAAGGAAATATAACTAGGTATATTATATGCTTTTAAAGGCAGTACAAAAGCTGAAGTCAGATATTACGATCAATGTCATATCTAATGCTCATAAATTTAAGTGGATATTGAGATTATACTTTTTGGAGATAACAATATCATCATTTTAAAATCAGTTAAACATAGTTAGAACAAACCTGCTTGCTAAAAGCCAAATTACAAATATAATTTACTTTCAAATTGTTTTGAAGCAACTATGTTTTTATTTGTGCTTCTCTCATTTTTAAAAACTGTAAGTCACATTGTCTATCACATTCATGTAGCAAATCATTTTTCTCTAAATAACAGGCATATCATTATTGAAAGCCTGAAAAAAATGTTGAGTTAGAATTCTTAAAACATTTTAATGCAATACAAAATTTTAAAAAGCTATGTTTAAGAATGATTTATTTTCTGCTTGTAATAGCTGTAACATTGAGATTTGGTGAAGGAGAAAATGTAACTGCATAAATGAGTTTCTTTTTATTAGTTTTACCTTTAGACTACTGACACACTCAAATAATAATGCCTTTCTAGCCAACTTTTACCTATAAAATCAACAGTGATGGTTTAAATGTCAAGATATAGTTAACACGATTTTACAAATACTATCATATATGTTTAAGCACTTATGGTTAAGAAAATAAAGAAAAATAATAGAAATTCAAATGTTCAATTTTTATGGTACTTTACAGCTTTCCAAATTGTTTCACAGTTATTATCTCATTTAATTTCCTGTCAAGGAACCAGTGTTAATATCAGAAATGAGTCTATCCTTGTTGTAGTGACTTGGTCCAGTCACCTGATCATCAGTGGAGCTGCCATAGGAATAAGAACACAGATAAAAAAAAGTAACCATTAACATTAACATCATTTGTTGTTAAGCAATTAAAATTATTGAACTTTCTTGTGAGATTTCAAAATACTTTCTCAAGCATACCATATTCTTTTACTCCCAGTTGCAGTTCTACAATTCTTCTAGCTCCTTGAAAGATCAGCTAATTTATCGTTCAATCTCATCTTGATGTCTTTTTCCTGAGAAACCCATTCTTTATCATCCATGTAACGACCTTTTATTTTAATTGTTATTTTACATATCTGCAGGCTATTTGCAAGTTGAGGACATTTTTTATTCAACTTCACATTTTAATGTAGAATTTAGTGACTGGCATATATGAGGCATTTAATAAATAAGTGAAACAGGTAAAACAAAATATACAGTACAATCAAAATTCATTTTAGAATGTATTTTTCTGAGTAGAGTTTTTAATACCAAAAAATTCTGTTCATATTTACATACCTTATTCGTGATTGACTTTCTACAGAGTATTCTAAATATGTGCGCTGAAATTATACTATAAACATGTCAAAAACATGTTAATTTAGTACCATAGAATTTTTTTAAGAAGCATTTTTATAAGTACAGATTAGATGTTTATATTCTACAAGATAAAAATAAACCTACTTTGACATTTACAAATATACTTTTCTAAGAATAATTTGGACTCTGCATTTAGATAAACATAGGTTGCAGCGTTTTTTCTCCCTCAGTATCTGTTACTTTAAAAAATTGACATTTCAGTTTTTGTCTTTGTAAAGACGATTGATGTATAGAACCTCAATGATATCGAGAAGACCTTGCATCCTTTATCTGTTGTTGCATAGCATAGCAGAGCAGCAAAAAACCTTAATGTCTTAAAAGGAATGTGTTCTTTCTCACAATTCTGTGAAATGCTTGATCGGTACTCCTGAAATTGCCTGGAATCACTAGGTCTCACTTATGCTTCTATAGTCAGTTGGCAGATCTACTGGAGGCTGGACTCAGCTGAGATAGTTGAGATGACAGGGTCTCTTTCTACACCACAGTCTTTAGACTTGGGATTGTTCAAGCTTAGAGGACTTATGGAAATATTGTATGAGGACAAATCCAAATGCACTATATTAGCCAATGTTCTAGAATCAGTGTGGAAGTGGAATTCATGGAATAATGGATAAAGGGAAGCAATTTCGTTGGGAATAATTAGTAAAATTGGAAAAAAATCTAACAGCCACTCAATACTGGGATTTAAATATTTCACATTAGCATATGATTAATGGGACAAATTGCCATAATTTTACATTGATATGGTATTTATAATTAAAATATAATATCATACTCAGCAGAATGGAAAAAGTTGTATATTTTGATAAATTTAGATTAAGCCAATTACCCTTCTCATATTAGCTAACATAACTTTTTGACCTTCAAGTATTCACTTTATGAAAATAATCTTGCCAGATGAAATAATTTAATAATTCTTAAAACCTTATTTATTTATTTATTTTTCAACTTTATTGGGGTATAATTGATATATAAAAATTGTGTATATATGACATATAACATAAAAATTTGAAATATAATTTAATACATTATGAAATTATTAGTGCAGTCACATTAGTTAACACATCCATTACCTTACATGGTTATGAGCTTTTGTGTGGTCTTTTTCCCAAGCTTATGTTGGTTATATATAGTCTCTTGTGATTTCATACTAATTTTTTATTTGTTTTTTGTGATTTTGTGAAAATGTCATTACAATTTTGATAAAGAGTACATTAAATCTGTAGATTGCTTTGGGTAGTAATTTAATGACACCAATTCTTCCAAATCATGAACATGTGATACTTTTCCATTTATTTGTTTTGATTTTGGTTTCTTTCATTAATATCTCATAGAGTTCCTTGCAGATCTTTCACTTCCATCATTAAGTACATTCCCAAATATTTATTTTATTATTTTAACACTATTATAAATGGTATTTATATCAGTTCATTCTTGCACTGCTATTAAGAGACACCTGAGTCTTGTTAATTTATAAAGAAAAGAGGTTTACTTGGCTCACAGTTTCACAGGCTCTACAGGAAGCATGGTGGGGGAAGCCTCAGGAAACTTAAAATTATGGCAAAAGTGAAGGGGAAGTAGGAATGTTTTACATGACCAGAGCAGGATAAAGAGCGGATAGGAGCCACACACTTTTAAGCAACCAGATCTAGCAATAACTCACTCACTATCACAAGAACAGGACCGAAGGGGAAACTCACCCCCATGATCCAGTCACTTCCTACTAAGCCCCACCTTCAACATTGGGGATTACAATTTGACATTGGATTTGGTCAGGGACAAAGACCCAAAACAAATCATTCTGCCTTCTTCCCCTCCCAAATCTCACATCCCTCTCACACTTCAAAATACAATTATGCCTCCCCAGTTGTCCCCCTAAAACTTATCTCATTCTGGCATTAGCTCTAAAGTCCATAATCCAAAGTCTCATGAGACAGGATAGCCCCTTCCACCTATGAGCTTACAAAATAAAAAACAAGTTAGGTACTTTGAAGATACAGTAGGGGTATAGACATTGGGTAAATACTGCGATTTCAAAAGTGAGAAATCAGCCAAAAGAAAGGGGATACATGCCTTGTGTAAGTCTGAAACACAGCAGGGAAGATATTAAAACTTAAAGCTCCAAAATAATCTCCTTTGACTCCAGGTGTCACATTCTGACCACACTGATGCAGGGGGTGGGCTTCCCAAGCTTCAGTCAGCTCTGCCCCTTTGGCTCTGCAGGGCTCAGCCCCAGTGGCTGCTCTCAAGGTCTGGTGATGTGTCTGTGGCTTTTCTAGGTATATGGTGCAAGCTGTTGGTGGATCCACAATTCTGGGGTCTGGAGAATGGTGGTCCACTCCTCACAGCTCAATTAGACAGTGCCCTAGTGGGGATTCTGTGTGTGGACTCCAACCCCACAGTTTCCCTCTGCATTCCCCTAGCAGAGGTTCTCCATGAGGGCTCTGCTTCTGTAGCAGACTTCTGCCTGGACATTCAACCTTTTCCATACATCTTCTGAACTCTAGGTAGAGACTCCCAAGCAGCAACTTCTGTATTCTGCATACCCACAGGCTTAATACCATGTGAAAGCCACAAATTTTTATGGCTTGCACCCTCTGAAGTCCCTGGACCCCTTTGAGCAGTGACTGGAGCTGTAGCAACCAGGATTCAGGGTACAGTGTCCTGAGGCTGTGCAGGGCAGTGGGGCCATGGGACTGGCCCACAAAACCATTTTTCACTCGTATGCCTGCTGACCTGTAGTGGGAGTGGCTGCCATGAAACTTTCTGAAATACCTTCAGGACCTTTTTCCCATTGTCTTGGCTATTTGTATGTGTCTTCCTTTTAGATATGCAAATTTCTTCAGCCTACTTGAATTTCTCCCCTAAATTTTTTTTTTTACCACATGACCAATCCATAAATTTTTCAAACTTTTATGCTCTGCTTCCCTTTTAAATATGTTTCCAGTTACAGGTAATTTATTTGTTCACACATCTGAGCATAGGCTTTTAGAAGCAGCCAGGCCTCATCTTGAATGATTTGCTGCTTAGAAATTTCTTCTACTAAATATTATAAATTATCTCTTTCAAGTTCAAAGTTCCACAGATCACTAGAGCAGGGGCACAGTGTTATCAGGTTCTTTGCTAATGCATGACAAAAGTGACCTTTGCTCCAGTCCCCAATAAGTACCTCATCTCCATCTGAGGCTGCATTAGGCTGGTCATCTATGCATCTCACTGTCAGCGTTTTGATCAAAACTATTCAACAATTCTCTAGGACATTCCAAATTTTCTCTCATCTTCCTGCCTTCTTATCAGTCTTCAAAACTATTCCAACCACTGTCTGTTATCCATTTCCAAAGCTGTTCCCACATTTTTAGTTATCTTTATAGCAATGCCCCACTCCTAGGTCCCTATTTTCTTCCTTTTTTTTTTTTGAGGCAGAATCTAGCTCTGTCCCCCAGGCTGTAGTGCAGTGGTGTGATCTCGGCTCATTGCAAGCTGTGCCTCCCAGGCTCACGCCATTCTTCTGCTTCAGTCTCCTGAGTAGCTGGAACTGCAGGAGCCTGCTACCATGCCCAGCTATTATTATTATTATTATTATTATTATTTTGTATTTTTAGTAGAGACATGGTTTCGCTGTATTAGCCAGGATGGTCTCGATCTCTTAACCTTGTGATCTGCCTGCCTCGGCCTCCCAAAGTGCTGGATTACAGGCATGAGCCACCATGCCTGGCCTAGGTACCAATTTTCTGTATTAGTCCATTGTCACACTGCTATAAAGAAACAGCTGAGACTGGTTAATTTATAATGAAACGAGGTTTACTTGGCTAATGGTTTGAGGACTGTAGAGGAAGTGTGGCTTGGGAGGCCTCAGGAAACTTACAATCATGGTAGAAGGTGAAGGGGAAGCAGGCATGTCTTTCATGGCCAGAGCAGCAGGAATATAGAGAGGAGGGAGGTACCGTGTGCTTTTAAGCAACCAGGTCTTGAGATAACTCACTCACTGTATTAGTCCATTTTTGCACTGCTATGAAGAACTACCTGATACCAGGCAATTTAGAAAGAAAAGAAGTTTAAGTGGCTCACAGTTTTGCAGGCTGTATGGGAAACATAGCTGAGAAATATCCTCAGAAAACTTTCAATCATGGTGGAATCAGGCACACTTTACGTGGCTGAAGCAGGAGGAAGAGAAGGAAGTGAGAGGTGCTACACATTTTTCAACAACCAGATCTCATGAGAACTCACTACCTGTCACAAGAATAGCAAGGGAGAAACGTGCTCCTTGATCCAGTCACCTCCCACCAGGCCCCTTTTCAGACATTGGGGATTACCATTTGATATGAGATTTGGGCATAGACACAGGCCCAAACCATATCAGTATTGTTTTAATAATTTATTTCAAAATGTCATTCTCCTTATTAATTCCATATTCTTTTTCTCACATCTTCAGTCAGCCACTGGGATATTCTAGTTGGATCTCCCTTCCAGAGTGTAATAGCTGTTGTTACACAAGAAGTTCAGATAGTAATAGTTTCCAGCTGTGTCACCTGGCACATCTATCTTCCCTTACAAGCTGACCCCATTCTCTTCTTGATCAGCTGCCCTCCAAGAATGGGCAATGGCAGAGGTATCAGGGCCAGGTCATATCTACCCAATGTAAGACTCAGGTAACAGATTATCGCTGCACTGTATCTTCCTGTTGTGGTGGCCAAGACATTGTCAGATATAAATTTCAGTTTGTTGTTCTTGTTCAATTCTTCTTTCTCCTTGCTTTCCTTTCTCATGGCTCCAGTGTTCCTTGGGGTCCGGAAGCTATCCTTGACTGATTTTGCTTTCTTCTCTTCTATTTTCCACAGGAGTTTATCTCAATGAACTTCCTACAGAATCAGATTCCCAGAGGATGTAACTGAGAGATACCAGGAGTGATCTGAGAAAGCAGATGTGGTAAGATAGGGTTTGGGGACTGTATATCTCATTGCTCTGTCACTAATAGAAATCCAATCCCAAGAGGCATGATAAAAATAGATAGTGTCTGAAACAGAATGGCAGGTCTACTGCTAAATATTGTGATAGTGATGGCTTGGGAAAATGGTCATTTGGATGTGACTGCACTCACCAGCACAATGATGCAGGCATTTAAAAAGTACAGAAGCAATGCAGACAAGGGATATTTATATTAATTGGTTGTTATTGTTTTATTGACATCCAACAGAGTGATAATGGATGGTTAGGACAGTAGACAAGCAATTCAAAACAAAGTGTGAAGACAAGAGCCTTTTTTTTTTTGTACCTTAAGTGTAACTTTTATTACCTGCAATGAGAGGGCAGAATAGCAAATTATACTTAGATTTATGCAACTTCAAAATAACTCACAATTCAACGGAGGCAAATCTGTTATGCCAAAGTTGAACCCTGGTGGGAAAAACCTGGAACCCAGATATAGAGAACAGAAACATCTGAATCCTTGAAAATTTTAGTTACCCAGACTACTCTGAACTTACAGATCCTACACAGGTTTCTCACATCTCCTATTATAACCTAGCAATCCTTTTTTGCAGGAAGATACTGTGGAACTCTGTCCTTACATTTTCCATGGACACTAATTTGATAATTAGGGTTAAGTCATAGCATAACCAAATTGATATCATGCCAGGACTAATAAGGAAGAAAGAACTTTACATTAATGGACCTGCAAAAATTAGCCACTGGATTTGTGAAAGAGAACATAACATAAAACTGGATCAGCAACATTTTATTCACAGTATATTGTCTCAGGATTTGGAATTTAACATCCCAGCAAGGACCTCAGGGGATGTCTCATAGAAGCCTAGAGAAAGCAAACTTTCATGCTGAGCAAAGTTGAAATGCCCGAATTGATGTGATAGACAGTGAAAGAAGAGATAAAAACATTCAGGAAAGTTGTCATGCTGGAATGGATATATTATGTGATGCCAAAAGAACACTAGAAGATTATGTTCTAAGGGAGGCTCAGAAGATGCAGCATTCGTGAAGATTATTACGAACGTTCTTGTGAGAGAGACACTGATGTCACTCAAAAGTCTTGGCCAGGGGTTAGTACAGGAGAACCTGCCATAGAGCTTGGCATGTTGATAGCAATGGCATATCAAAGTAATAGAAACCCTGTGGCTACTCATAATGACCCAAATATGGTAGATTGGTCACAATAACCATAAGGGGTGGCAAAGTCCAAGTGCTATTCAAGCTGAGATTGACTCATAGAAAGTTGATAAGATGTATAATAGAAAAAAGCATGTCTGAGAACAAAATATGTGAGGCCAACAACGTTCTGCTGAAAATACGTAATGAAAAGAAAGCAAACATGGATGAACAGGAAGCTAAGGGCAGCCACTTCAGTGGAGTCATGATCTTTAACTCAGTTTCCAAAACTAAGTCAATTTTCAGATCCAGAATGCACTGATTGAAGTGCCTAGGTTCCCAATTGAAAGGACTCAGCAATTTCAAAATAATTAAACAGAAAATGGTTTTCCCCAGCCCTTCCCCAAAGGGATCTTCAGCTGTTTACTCAGATGATACCTTAGGTAATAGAGATGCTAGACATATCAAGATCAATTGAACACAAGCTATGAGTGAGCATCGATACTTGAAGACCTGAAGCATTTTCATGGCTTCCTTATTCAAGTAGAGGCATACAGGAAACAGGTATTTATTGGAATTAATATAGTTTGGAAACTCATCCCTACTCAAATCTCACATTGAAATGTAATCCCTAGAGATTGGAGGTGGAAGTGACTGGATCATCACGGTGGATCCCTCATGAATGGCTTGGGCCATCACCTCGGTAATAAGTGAGTTCTCATGAGATCTAGTAATTTAACAGTGTATGCACCTACCCTCCAATCCTGCTCCTGTTTTTACCATGTGAAGTGCCTGCCCCCACTTCACTCTCTACCATGAGTGAAAGCTCTCTAAGCCTTCTCCAGATGTCAAGCAGATGCCAGCACCATGCTTTCTGTATGGTCTCCAGAACGATGACCCAATTAAACCTCTTTTATTTATAAATTACCCAGTCTCAGGTATTTATTGATAGCAATACAATAAAGGCCTAATACAGGAGTTATGACTAATGTTTGGTTTAACATTAATCCATTGGTTTGAAGATCCACCTTGTGATTATATTCTCCATGCCCTGAATTTATAATTTCAATTAAAGTATTTGGCAGTTAGATTATACTCCTACTGAGTCCTATTTCATCTCTAGAGGGACACAAGATGGCAGTATGTTGTGCTACCTTTAAAGATCTAAGTGAGGCATAACGGTGATTCCTGTCATATTTCTGTTTAACCCACTAGTGTGGTCTTACTGTAAATGAAGGGATCCTGGAGAATGACCATAGAATACCACAGTTTCAACCACGTAATCGTTTCAGTCATAGATGGCATAATAAATATGCTTGAGTGAATAAATATGTCTCCAGTTATACAGTATGTGATAATCAGTTTGACAAATGTAAGTCTAATATGGAAAAATGATCAGAAAGTTTTCTTATTTCCATGAATTGGACTAATATATATTTGTTATATATGTTAGTCCTACATATGTATTACATATATACATATATTACATATGTTTTATATATACATACATTTTATTTGTGTTTTATATATACATACACATATATGTTTTATATATACATACATGTTTTATATATATATATATATATATTCAGTTTAATCCAGGGATCTATTAACTGTCATTTCCTCTGTCATAACAGAGACCCCAAAATATCTGAATTATCTAGTCATCCCAGAGAACATCGCATTGACTGTTCCCTCATGCATTTCACTGTATTACCTTAGGTTATGTATGGTGAGACCAGATACAGATCAAAACAGATAACTGAAAAAGTTTACAGGTTTGTTCTATTCACAGTTCCTGCAAACAACAAGGGGAAGAGGCTTCTGAGTAATACTTTACTATGGATTCTGCAAGAACAAAAGGACAAAGCAGGAAAAGTATGTCTAGAATTGGCTAATGTGAATAATTTCAGTAGCATCTGGAGTATAGGGGCTGTCTTTGGTTGTCTGGTATCTGATTCTGTTGGGGCTATTAGGGATGATACAGAGTAGCCCACAGTTTGATGGTCTATTGAGGGAAATGGTTGAAGTGTAGACTTTGACACTTATAAAAGGCAACTTACTGGCCTTTTGCTAGTGCATCAAATCTGGATCAAGATAGAACACAGAAAACTATGTTACATCATGATATCATGATGAACAGATCAGGAAGTATACTATGTCTGTATATATCAGTCATGAGCAGTGGCAAATAATGTGGCTAACTGCACAAGAGCCTGAAAGAAAAAGAAATGAAATATCAAAGACAAATAGTTCTTGAATAGAACCATGTACATGACTATACGGTGAAAACACGTAGTGTAAATATGTTTGTGTCAGATGTTAACTCCCACCAGAAATCATCCATTTTTGGAAGAAGTCTTGCACAACAAGGAAGACAAAATAATGTCAATTGACATTGTCCTTTCTCCATCTTCACATGATCCAGAAATGGCATAAGGGGCACATGAATAGAGTAACCAAAATGGCAGATGGAGGCTACACATAGACCCAACAAGATGAGCTGCAACATGGGCTATAAATATCAAGATCAATTGACCTGTTACACCTTCTGTATCTTTATCCTATCAGCAGCAAAGAACAATGTTGACCTCCCATTGTGTTACTGTTTCCTGAGGAGTTTGCCAAGTCAGATTCTTCTTTACCTGAAGGGCTATTGTCTTCACTGGAGTAAACAATTTTCTGAGTACAAATTTGCCTTTACAGTCTATGTATCATCGTCCACCCTCAACATTCAGGGTTATTGAGTGATTAACTCAAATGCCACACAAAATAGTATCTAACCAAAAAACCACACTTTACAGTAAAGGAGGTACAGTTGTGAGCCCATAACAATGGAATCCACTGATTCTACACCATAATGCTCCATTCAAATGCAGCTGGAATGATAATGTTGGAATTGCCCGAAGACAAAGTGGAGACAATACTCACTGAACGTGAGGTACCATTCTCCACGATTGCCTCAACACTGAATTAGAGCCTACATATGTTGCTTTTTTTTTGAGTAGAAAGAACACAGAAGTCTGATAACCAGTTGGCAATGTTAGTTTGTAGTGAATGTGACTTTGCTATGTCCTTTAGCAGGACCAGTGTTTGGTAGCAAACGTGGCCTTACTTGCTGTCATTTCCATGTATGCAAATAAGGACTCTTCAAGGCTAGAGGGTCTGAACCCTAACTCTTGTGCAGTCTTGCTAATGGACATAGCAAAGTCACATTCACCACAAACTAGTGTTGCCAACTGGACACTTTGTACTACTTGTGTTTGGGGAACCAAGCAAGAAGAGTAGCCTTCTTTGTGTATGAATAATTGATCCTAATCAGATGGAGGAGGTAGGGCTGCTGTAACACCGCGAGAGCAGGAAGTAAAATGTGCGGGACTGAAGTCATCACTCTGGTACTTCTTGTTATTACATTACCAGGCTGTGACTATGAATGGAGAAATGTAGCAAAAATAGCCTGAGAAAGGTATGTTTATCAGAGTCTAAACTCTCTAATAGGAATGTTTGAGTCTTACCACCAAGAAGCCAGAGGACCTCATAAAGGTGACAAGCCAAAGGCAGCAAATTTAGAATGCATAGTGCCAAGGGAAATAATGAGTACCAGTTGTGACACCAAGAACAATTATAGCAACTGGGGCTAAATGTATCCTATCAATCTCCCTCTTCATTTTCATTTAAGACGTGCTCACTAGAACTCTAGATGAACTGCCCCCTCTATGCGTATGTAGAAGTTTATTTACATGACATAGGAGTGGAACTGTAGCAACCATGGAGATGCACTCCTTGGGGCTTCCTCAAAGTAGGGCACTTAGTTAACAACATCAAGACTCAGTGCCTTCAGAAGCTTCCTTAGCTTGTGAGATGAGGCCACATTCTTCACAGGTAGCCCAAGCCAATAAATGACCCCTGTAACTCTACTATAGATGTTCTATTTCTCTCCAGTGCAGGATATGTCTGATAGGTGATCTTCATTCTCAGGTTACTCATTGGGTTGACTTTGTCAGCTCGACATTATGGCTGTTGTAGCTGCTCATTCTTTCTTATTTCACTCTTTCTCATGTGTCATACCTGCATCACTGTCTGACGGATTTCCCCGCCCAATTCTTTGTCTTCTCCTTTTAATCTCTCACTCACATTATCCTCCAATAAACTGTGCTGACTCAATTCCATTTCAATGTCAGCTTCCCAGAGGACCAACATAACCCATCTCCACAAAACTCATAACTTGTGGGAAATAAAGTTTATACATTGTGAAAATGTTGATACTGTGTAATTAGCATTTGTCATATCTACAAATATATCGTAAGCTTTCTCTGGTAAGCAGGGCTAATTTCTCACAGATCATATGAATTGCAATTCTCCAATTTATACCTACACTCCTTTTTTTCTTTTGTGACATAATACAAAACAAGAATTCTTTGTAGACAGCAAACTGTATTACATGACCTCAAATACTAGAGCACTTATTGTAAGTGTTGGCAATAGAAGTTAGATCATAGAGAAAAAGGAGCTCTTGTGTGAATGTGCATCAGAGCATATTTCTGAAATGAATAATCTAAAAGCATTTTAGTGGCAGATTTATGGGAGAGTAATTGAAAAACTTACTCTGGAATTGACCTTTACTCTGTCAAACTTCTATCTCAAGTCATTCTAATTATGAGTGAGTGTCTTGCAGTCAATTTATCAAGGCTTTATTACTTCACTTTAAAATAAAATGGATTCATCTTGCTCAAAGCACATAGAGTTTCCCAGGAAAAAATAATTTACAAACTGATTCTCCTTAAGGAGGGAGTAAATGAAAGCCAGTAAACTTTCTATTCAGAGAAGAGAGTATTTCAATATTTATTTTCTTCTTTCTATTTATTTTTGTAACTGGACAAAATTTACAATGGAAGAATATTTTGAACAATGAAACAGAGTGTATCCAGATGAGATAAAAGAAAGTTCTGTGAAGCAAATTAACATAGCAACACATTCTTTCTCTATATCCAAATTGCCTTCCTGCCATGACTTGATGGTTTGAAATTTATAATGAATAAAAACATAGAAAACATATTTATGGGCAAAAACAGTTTTATAGAAAATGATGGAAGAAGAAGGTTTTGTATATTGCCTTAAATAGAGTGGCATTTACTTTGGCAACAGCCTACAATATATCTGTATTTTAGTGCTTTTGTGAAAAACAAGATCTGTAAAGCAAGGAGTATTAAATGCACAGACAGAAATCCCTAGCAAGATTTGCATTTTCCCATAGGTAGGTGTGAAGAGCAAAGTTTTATGATTAGCACAAACACAGTCTTACCTAGAGAAACTCTATCATACATCTAATATTATAGATCAACACCAGAATCCTAACCAAAGAAATGAGGGCAGTTCGCACTTCCATAAAGGGAGTTATGTCCAGATATGAAGTGAGATATTTTACAAAGAAGAAGGGCTGTTGATGGACCAGCTGAAAGCCATTTAAGTTTTTGTCATGTAACTTGTAGAAGTAAACCAAGAGGGGATGGGAATTTCAGTAGAGCCAGACCTCATAACATATGCAGGTGGCTCGGTCATTGCACTCCTGATTTAAAGATTACCTCCAATATATTAATATTTCAAGTTAGACATCTAATTTAGAATTGCTTTTTCTGCCAGGATGAAAATTTGGCAAGGTCATGAAATAAAATGGGTGAAGTTTCTGTTAGAACTTTCTAAAATACTACTACTGACCAAGAAAAATGTAAAACAAACAAAAAGACCAAAACCAGTTATTTTTAATTTTGAAATATTGTCAATAGAAATAAATGACCAAAAATGTTTTTAATTAATCAAATTATACACTAGGCAGATTCTTATTAGAGCTTTAGATTTTTATCCTATTAAATTGTGATACTTGTATAACCTTTCCATGTTAGTGTGAAAAGAGGCATAGGAAATAAAATAAATTTTCAAACATAAGGCTTTTCTCTATTAACTTTGAGTCTGAAATGCTGAAATACAGATTTAAGTACACTTAATCTGATATAACATAGCAGTATTTGAAATATAAAAATAAGAAAGAAAAGCATTGGATAATGAATACTCCGTAAAAAAATTTATTCTTTTGAGATTGATCTTTGTTTCAATGTTTGCTATCGAAAGACATGTTTGCAAATACTGGTAATAAAGTAGAAAACTCAATGCATAAAGTTCTGCTCTTGTGCAGTTCACTGTATAGTGAGAAAAAGTGCTAAATAAAAAACAAAAAGATAACCAAAGGCATGCATTGTAAATCAGCTGATAGTTACTAGAGTGGATAATGGAGCAAGGCCCAGGACCGTAGTCAGAGCAAAATTTCTGAGGTGGGAGATCATACTGTCATAGGAGAACACAAACAAATAAACACACAAACAAAATCTCCCACTGTGAAAAATATTTGGAAACTTTTAGATTAAACATTAAGTTTGTTCCTTTGTTGTAGGATCTCTTGCAATTATTGAGATGCTAATATATATTTTAACTCTTCATCAGAAGAGAGGCATAGAATAATGCACTCACTTCTCATAATGATCAGTTTTTCTTGAGCATCTTATAAGGCATATTTTCCTCTTAGGAGGAAAATCTTCCTAGTGGCTCTCAGCCAGTAATTGGTCTCTTGCCACAAAAAGGGAGACAAATGACTTTTTCATGTAGAGGAGGCAAAGCGCAGATCATAAAATGCAGGTGAAGTTACATGGAACTGAGTTTAAGTCACGGATTGTACAGTAGGAAATGATTAAAAAAGAAAAA
>NW_012115888.1:1276565-1309719 GCF_000951035.1 Colobus angolensis palliatus | reverse complement strand
CTGTGTCCTTCGCGCTGGGAGTTGGAGACTGCAGCTGTTCCTATTCGGCCATCTTGCTCCGCCCCCCAAAACCAGTTATTTTTAATTTTGAAATATTGTCAATAGAAATAAATGACCAAAAATGTTTTTAATTAATCAAATTATACACTAGGCAGATTCTTATTAGAGCTTTAGATTTTTATCCTATTAAATTGTGATACTTGTATAACCTTTCCATGTTAGTGTGAAAAGAGGCATAGGAAATAAAATAAATTTTCAAACATAAGGCTTTTCTCTATTAACTTTGAGTCTGAAATGCTGAAATACAGATTTAAGTACACTTAATCTGATATAACATAGCAGTATTTGAAATATAAAAATAAGAAAGAAAAGCATTGGATAATGAATACTCCGTAAAAAAATTTATTCTTTTGAGATTGATCTTTGTTTCAATGTTTGCTATCGAAAGACATGTTTGCAAATACTGGTAATAAAGTAGAAAACTCAATGCATAAAGTTCTGCTCTTGTGCAGTTCACTGTATAGTGAGAAAAAGTGCTAAATAAAAAACAAAAAGATAACCAAAGGCATGCATTGTAAATCAGCTGATAGTTACTAGAGTGGATAATGGAGCAAGGCCCAGGACCGTAGTCAGAGCAAAATTTCTGAGGTGGGAGATCATACTGTCATAGGAGAACACAAACAAATAAACACACAAACAAAATCTCCCACTGTGAAAAATATTTGGAAACTTTTAGATTAAACATTAAGTTTGTTCCTTTGTTGTAGGATCTCTTGCAATTATTGAGATGCTAATATATATTTTAACTCTTCATCAGAAGAGAGGCATAGAATAATGCACTCACTTCTCATAATGATCAGTTTTTCTTGAGCATCTTATAAGGCATATTTTCCTCTTAGGAGGAAAATCTTCCTAGTGGCTCTCAGCCAGTAATTGGTCTCTTGCCACAAAAAGGGAGACAAATGACTTTTTCATGTAGAGGAGGCAAAGCGCAGATCATAAAATGCAGGTGAAGTTACATGGAACTGAGTTTAAGTCACGGATTGTACAGTAGGAAATGATTAAAAAAGAAAAAGAAAAAAGTATTAAGTCTGCTCTCACAAGTACTGGATAAGAGGCTAGACTGTTTAATATTTATTATATGGGAAGTAGGACAAATTCAATAACAATGAAAATAAAAAATTCTAACTTGTTATATTCTTGGTACTAGGAGCTATAGGTTGATAAAAATTGTACCTTTTCTTCCTCTCTTGCATACAGAAATAATTGAGAGATAAGTCACAAAAGTTAGAAAGCGTGGAAGCAAAATATCAACTCTACTACTGATAGAGGCTGGATGGGAGTATATAGCTTCAGCAGGCAATCACAATGGGTTTTCTGTCACTTCACCCAGAATTAGCATACCTAGATAGTCATTAAGAAAAAATGCAAGACATATCTTGGCCACATCTGTGGGGTGAATACTGCCCTTAACCATACCACCATATGGCTGAGAACAGATAAAAAGCAAAACAAAAATACATTATCTGCAGGCAGAAACATTTAAAAGAATGTCAGAAAGACTGAGCTGAACTTGTTTTGTCCTTTCTCTTGAACTCATTGATGCGGTAAGTGGCTTTTCCTCCTTTGGTGGCTGTGAATCACACCAAGAAAAGTCAGAATGTCCCTACCTGGTGGTTTCTGGCACTTGACTGTGGCAAGTACAGGAGCTGACCACCAGGAAGCCAGCAGTTCACTCAGCAAATCCTTGCTCCGATAAGATACTCAAAGAGAACTGAAGGCTCTACTGCCACACTCATGAATCAGATAAGCCACCCCTTCTTTCAAAGAGAGAGAAAAGAGAAGACATCCACTGTCCTGCAGAGTAGAAATTCCCCCTTTCCTATGACTACATGGAGGCAGATATGTTTTGCTCAAAAGTTGTCTATGGAGCACAAAGTGTTGTTTATTTATTTATTTTTTTTAATGGCTGAGTGTATTAGGGTTTTCCAGAGAACCAGAACCAACAGGAGATCTCTATCATCTCTCAATTAGATGGATAGATGATAGATAGATAGATAGATAGATAGATAGATAGATAGATAGATAGATAGATATAGATGAATTTATATAGAGAGAGATCTCTATGTAAGTATAGATCACTCTCGATCTCTATCTCTCTGTCATAACATCTTTGAAGACATAATTGGTTAAGTCAAGTTGAGGGGATTAGGGTGAGCCGTAATCCAACATTCTTACATAAGGATTGGTGTCCTTATACAAAGGAAAAGTGTTGACACAGAGACAGACATGCATAAAGAAAAATGATGCAAAGGAGGGAGAAGATGGTCCTCTATAAGCCAAGAAGAGAGGCCAGGAACATATTGTTTCCTCATAGCCTCAGAAGGAACCAACAGTCAGAACCTCAGGTCTGGACATCTAGTCTCTATCACTGTGAGACTATAAATTTCTGTTGTTTAAGCCACTCAGTTTATACTGCTTTGTTACAGCAGTTCTAGAAAGCTAAAGCAGATGGTAACAAGCCAGCTTCAGAGGCTATAACCAGTCAACGAAATAGCAATTATAGTATTGAAGCAAAGAGAGGTAAGGAATTTTAAAATGATAACAGGGTAGAATTTTCCATGACGACAACAACAACAACAACAAAACTAAAATGGAATCAAAGTTTCTTTGCCTAAAACATTTTCCCATTGATTTTGCCTGATAACTCTAATGGTTAAACAGTTCACTTGAAAACTTAATATTTCAATAAGTTTCATTTTCCTTAATATAATTTATTACATGGCTAACTAGATTCCTAACAAAACAAAAACTGTGTTTTGGTTTATGTCAGTTGGTTTTCATTTATGATTTTCTATATGCTCTTTAAAAAAGAAAAACCTTTTCAGATGGTGAAAAGTCAGACACACATGAACTGATTTAGCCCTGGGGAGATAGTGGTTCAAATTATAATAACTAATAAGAGGTTCCTTTTGTGAATCAGTCAAACCATCAGTTTCACAGAGCTCTATGACAATACCGTAGGGTCATGAAGGTGTTGTATCAATAGTTCTCTCTGTATTACTCAGGGTTATCCAGAAAAAAATAATAAAGGAATAGCTGTTCTAGGCAACTCATACTTGGGATATTAGTGCATTAATAATTAATTCATCAGATATTTATTAAACATCTATTAAATACTTGCTAAACTTTGAGCAATTGACTGTTTTTACCTCCATTGTAAACAAAGAGAATTTTGCCACCAGAGAATGGCCTAGTATTCAAGGAGGCTTATAATCACCTTGTAATGAAGGACACTTTCAAATAGAGACTAGCAACGTGCACACACCACCTGACTATGCTTTCTCCCATTTGCATGCCGTCAACAGAATCATATTCATTGATTAGGAAAACTGAATGCTTAGGAGGGCTACAAAAATTTTCCATAGTTGCTAACCTTGCTCACTTACTTCTCATCACTGAATATAAACAGATAACTCAGATTAACAAATTGTAAAGACCTTTGAATATGGTAAAAATAAAAAACAACACACAAAAATCAGGACAAAAATAATCCAGAGAAATAAAGAGGTGATATGGAAAAAAGAAGAACACGTAACATAAAATGTAATTAATATGAACAACAGAATTGAAAGCATACCACATCTGTAACTCAGTAAAAAAAAAAAAAAAAGGTTGCAATAAAAAATAAACATTCAGTAGGCTAGGAGTCTAACAATGTAATTTTGAATATTCAACAGTGAAACAAACAGTAGCAGCAAAGTGCGAGCAGAGGAGCTATGTCTGATTACTAATGTAATGAACTAAACGCCAAAATCATGAGATAATTATGGAACAGAACACAAAAAAATGTGAGAGGACATTTAAGACTAATAGACAAGAGATGCAAAAGTCTCATTGGCTTTTCATTTATCCATTAAATATTCTTGATGACCCTTCTAGATGCCAGACATTATTCTAATGGACCCAAAGAGACAATGACTCTTACTATCAGAAAGCTTATATTGTAATGTGAGTAGCCAGACAGTTAACAATAGATACACTAAATCAGTAAACTACACAGAATGTTAGAGAGTGGAAAAGGAATTAGAACAGATGAAAGGGATTTGCATGTGATAAAACAGGAGGCAGTGTGCATTTTAAATAGGGTGGTGTGATAAGTTTCATTTGAAAGGTGACAAGAGCGATATTTGAGTAAAATTTGTGGTATTGAGAGACTTGAGAGATATAGCCATGTGGCTATATAAGGATAAATTTTTTTTCCAATTTCATTGAAGAATATACAAAAATAATAATGAGGAATATTTCTTTGAGCTGAGATATAATCTTCTGTTTAAAAAAATCAATCTCATATCAAATAGTATCAATAGGAGGAAAACAAAGCCCATACCCAATTACACATTGATGATACAGAAAAAAAATGAATAAAAAACAAAATTCTGATAACCATGAAAGAAAAATACCAATTCGCTTATAGAACAATATGAATCAAATTGGCATCATAACTCTGCAGCATTGGTTTCTAGGAGATACACGCACAATAAAATCAGTGACAATGCAAAAAAAATCATATGTGCAAATTATAAGACTCTTTAAAAATCAGATATAATAGCGCAAATTAAATACATATACATACATTTTGAGGCAGTCTTGCTGTGTTACACAGGATGGACTGCAGTGGCTCAACCAAAGCTGACTGCAGGCTCAAATTACCCTCCTGTCTCAGCATCTTGAGTAGCTGAGACTGTAGGCCAAGCACACATCACCATGCCTGGCTAATTTATTTTTTTATAGAGATGAGGTCTTGTTATGTTGCTTAGGTTGATTGTGAATTCCTGGCATCAAGCAATCCTCCCATCTCAGCCTCTGCAAGTGCTGGAATTACAGGCATGAACCATCGTTCTAGACCTAAAGATAATTTTAACACATGTGATGGAAGTGAGAAGGTTAAAAACTACAAGTACATCCAAAAAGTATGTATACAGTTATTAATGAAAAACAGAATGAACTCATGAACTCATAAAATTTAGGAAATTGTGACAATTAAAGGAAATATTAACACTTAGGTGTAATTCTTGAGTCAAACTCTCCAGGTAATCAGCTCGGCTTTATCACTTACGAGCTGTATAAACACTATATCCTTTTGTGCATCAGTTTTCTTATTTACAGATGAGAATAATAATAGTCCATGACAATTGGTGTGTGCATTAAATTAGATAATATATGTAAGGCATTTAGGATAGTGTCTGTTGAGCTATATGTTCTATGTGTGTGAATGCTCTGTCTCCTATTCTGCCTCATTCTTCTGTTCCATCCTTTACTTCCTTCTCATGCTTCTCTTCCTTCTCTGTATTTCATCTCTTTTTGTTTCCTTCCCCTTCTCCTTTTTCTTGGCTCACACAAAGAGTGAGAAAAAAGGTTGATCTAAGCATGTTCAATTTATCTTCTCAAAATCACCACTCAAAATGTTGCTTCCTCATGCCTTGCAGAAGAATAAGGGAAACACAATGAAGCCGAAAATAATCACTCACCAATATTCCTTTAGAGGAAGTTGAGTGGAAATTCCACACTGAACATAAGAGCTGAATAAATGTCCTTGGCTAATGAACATCTCAGTAAATGCCTAGATAAAAGTTGATGTAATTCAACATTTTATATTATGATATGGGGTGTATATGTGTGCATGAGCATTTTTGTATATAATTATGTACTTTGTCTATCTAAGAAAATTAACCAAATATTGAAACTATTAATTGATTTAGTAAATTGACTAAATGCAAGAATAATAAAATCTATCAAATTAAACAAAATTTATATTCTTTCACTTCTCTTTCCCTACTTTAGAAATACCTCCAAAACAGAATGTAAGCTCTCTTATTACAATGTGAAGAAAATATGCAGATAGGTAGGTAGCAGTATGGAAAATAATAGAGATAGATAGACAGATAGATAGATACCAGATTTACTGCTGATAATCCTTTTATCCTGTCTATTCAGTATGTATGTTTTCTGTAAAGTATTGTTTTACTCCAATGGAGAAGATAAGTTACTTATATGAAATAAACAAAGAAAATTTCCTGCCATACTTCCTCTATTGTGCATCAACTTTTACATATTTGATACAGAATTGAAATTAAATATCATATTTCATTTTGTTATTGGAGATCTTGCCTTCTGTATTATACATTTATGTTATATATCTGAATGCCAATAAGTCGATAAAACTCTAGCATTAAGGGAAAATGATAAAATAAACTTTGTAGGAGTTTATTTTTAATTTACCCAATGGAATTGAACTAAGATATCTGCCCAAAAGGAACTATGATAATTTTATGATGTGACCCTGAGAAGGAAGAAGGATTTTCTTAAAAATTATACATGTAGAGGAATGAATTACATATGATCAAAATATTATTTGTATTTTTTTGTAAACCAACTTCTATTGAGAGTCATAGATATGTACTGAAATTTTATATATATTTATTGAAATAAAAATTTCTCTCTTAAGTTAAACTTCTACAAACTTAAAATGTGGTAGGCATAGTAATATAATTTAGGATTATGCTTTGCCAACCGACATTATTTGTGATTAATTTCATAAAATATATTGAACTTATCTTTTACACTATTAAAAAAAGTCTTTATTTATATGGATAATTCCATTTGAAGTTGAAGAGATGGGATGGTGACCTTCCAGGGACAGAGTATTATTATACTTTCAAAGGACTGGATAGATTATTCTTAATTTTTTTATCTAACAATAAACTTACATGATGCTGTGGAAGATAAATGTAGCTCAGGAATATATAAATAAATTAATCAATTAATTTTGCATAATCACCGCATTTAAAGTGTTGTGCCTGAAACAGTTTTAGTGTTGTTTTCGCATAATAACCTAATCCTATTCAAAGATAATAATTGCTTAAAGGATCCTGAATCTTAAGAGTAAACCAAATCTTATCACCTCCCTCTCAACAAAACCTATCATCTAAAGGTAACGTGAAAAGACATACCAACAGGCATACTAATTAGGCTTATCTGGCTTGTTGTACCGGTTGAACATATTTTCCTATGCCTATATGCCATGAATACATTATAAAATAAATTTATTGATTTCATTTTTATAGTTTTTAGGGTTCATTATTTGTAAACATTCATATAAAATGGATACAGATAATCGTTTTTATGTTGTCATTTATCTTTTCCATTATTTTGCAGAATATTTTATTTTATGTACTAAATTCATTGTTGTATGAAAAAAATATATATATAGTTGTTTTGCTCAGATTGTCTTGTCATATGCAAGAATGTATGTAGGAAAAACCCAAATCTTAATTTAAGATTTTAATACTCTCACTATTTACATCTGAAGTGATGATCTATTTAGAAATCCATTTTATGAGCATTAAGTTTTGAGTTTGGGGAATCTACCCATTTCTCCCAACATTTGCTTGAAATGCATACCAATTTTAGTAGTCATTGCTATCAAATCTATGACTTCACATGTGTAAATTAAAGAGAGCTTTCAAATGCTGATATCTAAGCTGTGCCACAAAATAATTAATTCAGAATCTTATAGAGCAAGGTACCAGTAATTTTTGAAGCCCAAGTAATTCAATATACAGCCACATTTGAGTCAGTGCTAAGAAGTGCCTGTAAATATTGTGTATTCATTTTCAGCACCATGAAGTGAAAACCATCTAAACATAATGACCATTCAGCACTTTCGCACAAATTCTTTTTTTCTTTCCTTTATATGATTTTTGTATTACATACTATTTTTTACACATGACCAAGATCACACACATTTAGATGTGTAATATGGATTAAACAATATTTTTTATTAAATGTGTATTAAACAATATTTATGTATTTAATGTGTATTAAACAATATTGTTTGATATAACACACCTAACTGTGTGCTATAGTATGTAACAGTAATACCCAGAGGTGCTGAAAGTTTGAGTAGTTGTCAATGTTGGCAGCATATTGGAATTATCCCAGGAGTGTTTACAATCTCAGATATATTCAGGTGATTGTGCTGCATAGCAAGACTGAAAACTCTGCCTTTGATCTATACTGATGCTTACCACCTGTGCTATGTCATTTTTTAAATCATTTACAACAAAAAACTAAGCTTTCTATTTTTATTTTATTGGCTGGATTTAAACTTCAAGCAATTGGTTTGCTAAGAAAATTTAATTACTATACGTTTATCAGGCACACATTGATATGCCAAGAAATATGGCTGGATTAAAGAATCTTTGGATGTTTCAATTTTAAAGAATCTACTTCATGTGGCTTTATAGATACTGATCCATGGTATTCTAGCACTTAACTTTGCATTGTACGATTTTAAGCCAATCATTTTTTTGTTTGTTTGTTCAGGTGACTTTTTAGGGGAGGGTGCACTTCTGACCCATTGTGGCATTTCTCACCTTCTTCTCCATTATTCAGTAACTTCACTAAAATACAACCTGGTGTTAATTATTGTGTTTTTATTTATTTGATTAATTTTTAGTGATGGGGTCCTGCTCTGTCTCCCAGGCTGCAGTGTGGTGTTGCCATCAAAGCTCACTATAGCCTCAAACTCCTGGGCTCAAATGATTGTCCCACTTCAGAATCCCAAATGTTTGGGACTACAAGTGCATGTTACCACCCCTGACTAATTGTTTAACTTTTGTAAAGACAAGAATCTCTCTAGGTTGCCCAGGTTGGTCTCAAACTCCTGGGCTCAAGTGATCTTCCCACTTTGGCCTTCTAAAATGCTGGGATTACAGACATGAGCCACAGTGACCAGCTGCTAGTTATTTTTTAATCCCTCAGCTCTGTCATGCCCTCAGATAGTACGTTTTTATTAACAGGGCATCCTGTCTTTAAAACCATATTTCTGTTTCATGTGCTCCATCCTTACAGTATTTAATTCAAGAGAAACGATTATGGAGATGTTCACAGTTTCCTTTTTTTCTTTTTTTTTTTTTCCTTTAAAATGATTTCATTTTAATTGAGATGTATTTAAGTTCACTAAGTTTTCTTATACTCCTCCCTACTTTCAGCAATTCATTTTTAACTTTTTTACTTCTCCAGTGTAGCTTTCATTTTTATAATTTTTTTTTTAGTTTTCTTTTCTTGAGTGCTGCCAGATTTTTATTCTATTTTTTAAGACAATATTTCTTGTGTATCCAAGCTCTTGTTTTCAAAAACTCTATATCTTCTTTAATACTGTTAAGTTCATGGATAAGAGCTGTGGTAAGTTTTCTTCTGTTTCATTATATAATTTTTATGATTTTCATTTTCATCTGCAAGTATGTTTGTGTTTCTTTTCCTGTTTTCTTTCCTTTTTTTTTTTTTTTTGGTAGTATCAGTACATATGCACCATTCTGATTTCTTTATAATTTTTACCTGTTTTGCTGGAAGGACTTATGCACAGTTGCAGTATTTACTAAATAATTGTGGAAGTGACATGAGTTATAAGAAAGCTGGGGAAGCATCCATTTCATTTTATAAACCTGGTTTTGGAATATTTTCTCATTCAATTTATTCAACAAATAGGTACGTATAGAACAATGTATTAGTTTGCTAGTGCTACTGCAATAAACTACCATACAATAGGTGGTTTAAATTACAAAAATTTATTGTCTCATGGTTTTAGTGAATAGAAGTCCAAAATGAAGGAGACAGCAGAATTGGTTCCTGCTGAAGGGTGTGAGGGAAGAATCTGTTTCAAGCCCTCTCTTCTCAACTTGTAGGTAGCTATCTTCTCCTTACGTCTCTTATATCATCTGTTCCTATGCACAACTCTTTGTTCACATTCTCCCTTTTTGTAAGGACATCAGGCATATTAGATTAAGTCTGATCTAATAACCTCATTTTAACTTGATTACCACTCTAAAGACCTTATCTCTAAACAACATCACATTCTATGGTCCTGGGGCCTCCTAATACTTCAACCTACTCATTTTTGGGGGCTACAAAATTTAACTCATAACAAGCAATGACTTGTTTCAGACTCTCTTTAAGATTCTTGTGTTCCAACAAAGAGAAACAACCATAAAAAAAAAAAAAGGAAAACAACAACCCTACTTTCCTGGATCTTACTCCAACTTGGGGGAAAGGACAATAAACAAATAAATTAATGTATATAAAACAGATCAGCTACTGTTAATAAAGAAACATAAAGCCAAAATGTATATATATGGATGGGGGTGCTGTTTTGTATCGATGTTCTGGAAAATTCTTTCTGATACAGTATCACTGAGTATGTTATCTAACCATACCATGAGAAATAGCCACAGATATTTAAGGTGGAATTCCATCATAGGCAGAAGAACAGACAGAGAGGTTCTGAAAGAAGAATCCCTATTGTCTATAAAGAATATCAAAGGCTTCTCTTTTGCAAGTCTGGAACGAGTAAGACGAGACTGATATAAGAGAATTTCTGGTTCTCTTCTGGTTAAAGGAAGCCAGATCTTGCAGTACCATGTTGGCCATGGTGACTTATTTAACTTTCATTCTAAGTGAAATGGGAAACCACTGCAAATTTGGGTAAAGAAAGAAGATAAATAACGTGACTTACATCTAAAAATATTTCTTTTACTCTGGGATAGTCAAATAACTAACCAGAACAAAGGTGAAAGATAGGACACCAATTAGAAGGTTTCTGCAGTAGTCCAAGTTGAAAGATGATGGTTGCTTGGTTTCATAAAATAGTGGTCCAGCTTTTGAGTATAAATCAAACTGTAGATATATTTATAAGTTGGAGCCATCGGTATTTTCTCTTACATCGATTTGCAGAAATAAGTGAAAGATGACTCAAAGAGATTAGACTAAAAGAGTTGTCAATCAGATGGTTATTATTGAAATATAACAGGCAGGAAATAGGGGCTGGTTTGGGTGAGGAAATCATGTGTCTAGTATTTGGAAATGTTAAATTTGGGATGCCTGTTTTAGCTATACAAGACAGCTTGCAGATTTACACCCTAGTTTAATGAGTCCAGATTTTAGGAGAGAAAATTCTGTGTACTAAATGACTTGAGGAAATCAATTCAGAGAAGACAAAATTCAACATGAATCATTAGTTTTAAACTAGTGTACATTTTAACAGATTGCCAAACTTCACCTCTAAAGTTTCTTAAATATGCCAAAGTTTGAGAAGCGCTGGTCTAGACAATTTTCACTAAACATTCTGTAGCCACAATAACCTCTTGAGTGTTTTGTTGACATTTAATAGTTTTGTATATCTAATATTTTTGTAATGCATTTTTCTATCTAGAATCTCTCGTAAGTACTTCCAAATTATTCTCTCATCTTCTTATAGTAGTATTTTGTTTCAATGTGCAGTTCAAGAAACATTAGAAATATTTGGAATAAAACTTTTATGCCAATGTAAATAACTTATTACATTCATTTAAATAATTATATAAAGTAACCACATATCCTGGTAATTGATGCTTTTTATTTACAGACTGTATCCCAAATAGGAGCTATATCATTTTACAATCTTCATGGTATCTGAGATCATCCTTAATAGAAAGCACGAAATATATAATTTTTAAATTAGCATGCAGTTTGTTATGTTACAAAAAACTTCACATACTATTAAAACTCAAACATACTTCCAATCATAAAACAATAGTGCTCGATAGTCATATTAGTCAGTTTTCACACTGTTAATAAAGACATGCCCGAGACTGGGCAATTTACAAAAGAGAGAGGCACATTGGACTTACAGTTCCACATGGCTAGGGAAGCCTCATAATCATGGTGGAAGGCAGAGGAGCAAGTCACATCTTATGTGGATAGCAGCAGGCAAAGAGAGAGCTTATGCAGACAAACTTCCGTTTTTAAAACCATCAGATCTCATGAGACCAATTTACTATCATCAGAACAGCATGAGAAAGACCTGCCCCCATGACTCAGTCATTTCTCACTGGGTCCCTCCCACAAAACATGGGGATTATGGAAGCTACGAGATGAGATTTGGGTGGCCACACAGAGCCAAACCACATCATTCTGACCCTGGCACCTGCAAAATCTTCTATCTTCACATTTCACAACCAATCATGCCTTCCCAACAGTCCCCTAAAGTCTCAACTCATTCCAGCATTAATTCAAAGGTCCACAGTCCAAAGCCCCATCCAAGACAAGGCAAGTCCCTTCTGCCTATGAGCCTATAAAATCAAAAGAAAGTTAGTTACTTCCTAGGTACAATGGGTGTACAGGCATTGGGTAAATACAGCCATTCCAATTTGGATAAATTGGCCAAAACAAAGGGGCTACAGGCCCCATGCAAGTCTGAAATCCAGCAGGGCAGTCAAATCTTGAAACTCCAAAACGATCTCCTTTGATTCCCTGTCTTACATTCAGGTCACACTGATGCAAGAGGTAGGTTCCCATAGTCTTGGGCAGCTCTGCCCCTGTGCATTTGCAGGGTACAACTCCCCTCCCCATTGCCTTCATTGGCTGACATTGAGCGCCTGTGGCTTTTTCAGGTGCATGGTGCAAGCTGTTGCTGAATCTACCATTCTGGGGTCTGGAAGACTGTGGCTGTCTTCTCACAGCTCCACTAGGAAGTGCCCAAGAGGGACTCTGTGTGGAGGCTCCCATCCCATATTTCCCTTCTGCACTGCCCTAGCAGAGGTTTTGCATGAGGACCCTGCTCCTATAGCAAACTTCTGCCTTGGCATCCAGGCATTTCCATGCATCTTCTGAAATCTAGGCAGAGGTTCCCAAACCTCAATCCTTGACTTCTGTGCACTCTGCAGGCTCAATACCACATGGAAGCTGCCAAGACTTGAGGCTTGCATGTTCTGAATCCACAGACTGAGCTCTGTGTTGGTCTCTTTTAGCCATGGCTAGAGTGGCTTGGATATAGGGCTCAAAGTCCCTAGGCTGCACACAGCACAGAGACCCTGGGCCCAGCCCATGAAACCACTTTTTCTGGATAGGACTCTGGGCCTGTAATGCGAAGGGCTGCCACAAAGGACTCTGACATGCCCTGGAGACATTTCCCTCTTGTTCTTGGTGGTTAACATTCAGCTCCTTGTTACTTATGCAAATTTATGCAGTTGGCTTGAATTTCTCCTCAGAAAATGGGTTTTTCTTTTCTATTGGATTGTCACTCTGCAAATTTTCCACCATTTTATGCTCTGTTTTCTCGTTTGAAACTGAATGCCTTCAACAGCACCCAAGTCACCTCTTGAATGTTTTGCTTCATAAAAATTTCTTCCACTGTGTAGCCTAAATCAGCCCTCTCAAGTTCAAAGTTCCACAAATGTCTAAAGCAAGGGCAAAATGTGCCCAATCTCTTTGCTAAAACATAACAAGAGTTACCTTTGCTCCAGTTCCCAACAAGTTCCTCATCTCCATTTAAGATCCACCTCAGCCTGGATTTCATTATCTATATCACTATTGGCATTTTGGTCAAAGCCATTCAACAAGTCTCTAGGAAGTTTGAAACTTTCCCATATTTTCCTGTCTTCTTTTGAGTCTTCTAAACTATTCCAACCTCTGCCTGTTACCCAGTTCCAAAGTTGCTTCAACATTTTTGGGTATCTTTTCAGCAACACCCCACTCCTGGTACCAATTTACTGTATTAGTCAGTTTTCATGCTGCTAATAAAGACATACCTGAGACTGGCCAATTTACATAAGAAAGAGGTTTATTAGACTTACAGTTCCACAGGGATAGGGAGGCCTCATAATCACAGCAGAAGGCAAGGAGAAGCAATCACATGTTACATGGATGGCAGCAGGCAATGACAGAGCTTGTGCAGAGAAACTTCCGTTTTTAAAACCATCAGATCTCATGAGACATTTCACTATCACAAGAATAGCACAGGAAAGACCCACCCCATGATTCAATAATCTCTCACTGGGTCCCTCCCACAATGCATGGGAATTATGGGAGGTACAAGATGAGATTTGTGGGGGGACAGAGAGCCAAACCACATCCATAGTACTTTTTGTATATTCTGAACATCTTGATATGGAAAGGTTAAGAGATTTGGGGAAAATAATGTAAACAAATATTTACTGATAAATCCATGATGAATATCTAAATGTTTTGATTCTTATTATATTTATTAATTCTTGAAGTATAACAGAACTCACAAACTCTAAAATAAGTATGGCCAAAAGTAGCTGGTTAGCTCTATGAGAAAATCTTCTATTTTTGCTTAGAGTTTTGTCCATAGGGACTGGAATCATACCTTGCCCATAGTATAAATGACATTGAGAACTGAGTGAATTCAAGATGCACTTATATGAAACTATAGCACAAAATGAAATCTGTATCATATAATGCTTCCCTCCTCTACTCCCACCTCTACACTCAAAGGAAGTTTATATTGAAATTTGAATAAAAAGATTCCTGGAGGATCCGAGCAGAAGCACAATCAGTGATAATGAGTAACACAGTTATCCACTAGTTTCTAAAATGTGCAGACAATCCTGTGTCACAGGATGAAGGGTGGAGAATTTTACGTATTGACCATTACATCCTGAAGGGCACTGAATAATTCACAGATAAAGAGATTTAATTATTCCATATGTTTCTGGAGGACAGACGTCACCACCTCAGTTGGATGTAATTGGGAGTCTCTTTGAAGGCCTAAATGTTGAGGTCAAAGAGAAAATGTTTCTGGACTTAGAAGTCCCTTTTCATTCCTTCTGATTAATTCTACTAGAGGAGCTGAATATTCCCCAGAGGAACTGACTTGCCTCATATTAACCCTGGCCTCGATGTTTTTTCTTTTCCTAAATGATCAAATGACCATATATATTAAGAAGTTATTAGTCTGACATTGTTTCTCAAAAGTAGAAATTATCTTAAATTAATGCAAATAAATAAATTTGCTACATCAATGGAGTGAATAATATGAATGGTATTGTCACATTGTGTCCCTCTGGATAGTTACAAGAATATAGGACAGCTTGAGTTTCAAATAGTGGTTCACCCAATTGTCTTCCAGGACCTTCCCCAACCATCTACACAAATATAACTGGATTTACAGCAGATCTAATTGCTGAAATTTTTAAGGAACTTTTTTAAAACTTCCACAAATGTCTGGGTTAGAGCAGAATATATACGCAGAACACATTGTTGGCAATTTTCCATCGTGGAAGTTAAATTGTTTGACTGTTATGAAAACAGTTTCTGTGAAATTTTCAGACTCATTTGAATTATTTCTCCTTACAGGATAGACTCTTTTGAGACTTTTATCACGTCCTTCCTTGACTAAAGAAAAAGAGATTAAGCCATTATTTTCTTCATTTATATAATGAGATAGAAATACTGTCGGAACTGCCCTGAGATTGCACTTGTGAAAAAAAAATTAGATCCGATACAAAAAAAAAAAAAAGGTGTCTGTAGCTTTATAAAAACAAGTCTTTAATAATTCTTAAGGGATCATTTGAACTTCCCAGCTTAGAAAATTGCTGCTTTAATTTTCTTTCAGGGTACTTCAAGCTGAAATTTATAATTCTTAAATCTTAAACAGAAGTTACATGACACTACCTGCAATTTTTCTAATTAAAAACAACCAGATTCACATGCTCTGAACTTGGAAAATGAATTTGTTACATGACTGTGGCAGCAAGAGATGCACAGTGCTGCATAAACAGTGGGGAGTTGGTGTATTCCCAAAGTTTTTCATTTATTGGGTTTTACTTTCCGTAGTTTAATGTATGAAATAAAAGAAATTGTAGTAGGTAAATTAAGTCAAGGTCTCTAGAGAAAGAAAATTCTAGATTTTTAATCTGGCTGCACAACTAATGATCTCTATGACTGTGTGTCTCAGTTTGCTTATTTTGAAAATGAGGATGTTCATTTCACATTGTAGTTTGGATGATTAATTGTGATTATTGCATATAATGCACTCAGCATAGTATGTGCTCAAAAATAAAGTATCATAAGGCCTAAAACATCCAAATAATCAAGTTACATTTGTCAGAGTTCTTTCATTCATACGTCATTTAAATCAAATTCAGAATAGTTAAACAAACAAACAAACAATACAGTAAGTATTCATATACAGAGATTTGACTGGTGGGATTTTAGCAGTATAGATCATGCCAGCACAATTTTATTCTATTCATCCCTCACTTGGGTCTTTGTAGCTGTTGGCTTCATTTTCAGTAAAGATGTCTCTATATTATAGTAAACTTCTTGGTCATTTGTTCAGGCTTATTTGTTTCTCAGAAATTCTAGTGCACAGAACTCCCCAATGTCTAGAAAAATTCTGAATAAGAGCTTTGGTTGGCCTGACTTGTGTCAGGTCTCGAACCTAAACCATCACAATGGTCAGTAAATGGCTGTTCTCTGATCTGCTTCATGAGACCCTGTGCTTCACGTTACATCAGGGGAGAATCAGGTAAGCTTCTTTAAACCACACAGGAGAGATTCTGTTACCAGGAGATGGGATGGTTAAGCATGTAGGGAAGAAAAAAAAATCTAGCTAGCTCTCTATTTATTTATCTATCTCTATCTGTCCACAAATCCTAGGCTTCTCTTCCAATTGCCATCAATCATTTTGGAGTAATCAATAATTTAAGAGTTTTAAAAAGGGGTACTGAGAACAAAATATGATCAACTTTGATGCTCTATTGGTAGATAGATGCAATACACTAAACAAGAAAATATTAAAACACAGAAAAGTACCTAATCACATATTCCATTACCTGTGAGAATGATAATGTCACACAACTAATGTAGCTTTGGGAAACTTAACTGATAACATGACAGTAAAAAGGATAAGATAACAGTTTTGTAAATTAATTTTGTCCTCATGGAAGTCCTAAAAATGTCTAGCAGAGCCCCAGGTATCTGCAGACCCCACATTCAAAAAGCCTGCGCGAGCACATCATGTCACCATATATGGGAAATACACAAGAAATCTCTCCCTCCCCTCCAAACATACAGCCACTTCTGTGGATAAGGTGGAACATATTCACTCTACTCTAGCCAACTCTAGCAGTTTTAATTGTTATAATGCCACCGACATAATCTTTATAGCCTTCAAATTTAAAAGTCATAGACTTATTCAGCATATTTAACCACTTTCTATTTCTGTACATAATAGATCAAACCCACTTTGTATTATATAATTTTTTTCTTTTTTTCTTTTTTCTTTTTTTTTTTTTTTTTTACTATTTGGGCCTTGCCTCTTCTTTCATGTCTTCATTGCATTCTATATTTGAACAATACTAAAGAAGATGATCAGAAAAATGTGCTCAAAGACCTTTACTTGAAACCATGCTCTGGCATCTCCTATAATTCATTTCACTGTTTCTCACCATAAAGTTCACTCTAACAAAACTTTTCAATTTATGGTATTTTGTCTGTATCCAGGAGATGGGTTTACTTATAATTTACATATGTCCCTTGATACTTTCAACATGGATTCAAATTCCCAATTAAACTTAAAAAACATCAGGGGAATAAACTCAAAGGATATTTGTCTTGAAAGATTGCCCTAGAATTCTGCAAACGACCACACAATTTGTAAACTGGGATCACTAATTAAATGTGAAATACATGCATGTCCATTTGGATGATTAAGATTGTAACTGTAGGACCTCACTTACAAATCCAATTCTGCATAGTTTCTTTCACATTTCAAATTAAGAGAAACAGTTCTATTTTTAGATTTGTGTCATAAAACTTTAATAGTTTCATTTCTAAATTTCAATGGAAATATTTATGATTATTTGAGTCTGCATCTGCACACAAAAATCTGTAAGTTTGTAAACTGAATATGTGATGTAAAATTTCTTATATTTGTAAAAATTTGCATTATGTCTCATACAGCTCAAGTGCTTTGTAATAAATTATATGACACAGTCTTTAAATGTACGTAATGGAACATATAATACAGAAAAATCTATTTGAAAGTTTTTCTTAAACATTAATGTTAATGAGAAGGCGACATTTATTTATTTATTCATTTATTTTGAGACAAGGTTCTGCTCTGTCATCCAGGCTGGAGTGCAGTGACATGATCATAGCTCATTGCAGCCTCTACCTCCTACGCTCAAGAAATCTTCCTACCTCAGCCTCCCAAGTAGCTGGGACTAGAAGCATGTGCCACAATGCTCAGCTAATTTTTATATTTTTGGTGAAGACACTTTTGCCATGTTGCCCAGGCTTGTCTCAAATTCCTGGACTCAAGCTATCTTCCTGTCTCTACTTCCCAAAGTGCTGAGATTATAAGCATAAGCCACTGTCCTTGGACAAAAAAAAAAAACAAAAACAAACAAACAAAAACAACAAAAAAAGTATTTCTAATTGTTGTAGTAATTAAAGGAGCTATGTACATGTAAAGCACTCAGAAAAGTGCCTCAAACTTGAGTAGTATATATGTTGGCCACTGATATTAAAGTAAATATTGGAACAATTTTAGGATTCTTAATTATTTGAAAAATAATAAACATACTATATTTTACTTTAATTTTTATAAGTATAATTCAGATGAATGAGCTACATTAGTAGTTAAAATAGATGCTAAGTGGAGGCATGGAAACATTTTAAGAATCCCATATTGTGCACATTGAATTTGGTGGTATAAAACTTGTATCATCCACGGTGTAAAACTCATCTGGAATGTTTAATGAGGGCTGGGTGCGGCGGCTTACGCCTGTAATCCCAGCACTTTGAGAGGCCGAAGTGGGCGGATCACCTGAGGTCAGGAGACCAGCCTGGCCAACATGGCGAAGCCATGTGTCTACTAAAAATACAAAAACTAGCCAGGGCGTGGTGGTGCACGTCTGTAATCCCAGCTACTCGGGAGGCTGAGGCACGAGAATCACTTAAACCCGGGAAGTAGAGGTTGCAGTGAGCCGAGACAGTGCCACTGAATTCCAGCCCGGGTGACAGAGCGAGACTCTGTCTCAAAAAAAAAAAAAAAAAGAAAAGAAAAAAAAAGAAAGAAGGAATTCTTAAAGAAAGGACATGGCTACCATACCACGGAGTGGGAGTGGAACAAGAATAGGTAGGACTTCAGTAGGCTAGGATGGTTTCAGAAACATTGATGAACTTTAGTTAAGGCAGGCTTAGAACAAAATGTAATAAAAATTGTAATATTTTTGTAATAAAGGATAATTGGCAGAAAAACAATAAACTGCCTTGTTGGTTTGCTAATAATTGTATATAGTTCAAGATAAAGTATTAAAAAGTAAGGGACATTTGAGAAATGTTTAATATATCTATTTCAGAAGTTAAAATTCTAAAGAGTAAAAAATATTATAATTATCTTGGAGATGAAGGGGAAGCGGTAGGTCCTATAATTTGCAAAAATTATATGTTCCAGAACAATTATTGAGGAAATGAGAGATTGTGCCTTGTGAAAATATACATTTTCCTCTATCAGGCCTGGGAAAGTTATGCCTGATGTTGGCAAATTCTTGTGCTGGAGGGAGTGGAGGCAATCTAAGATACTGTTGAGAACCTTGAAGGCTCTTTAAATTTTACCCTTTTTTCAAGCTAGCATGCAAACCTGTGACAAATTTACGAATGCTGGTAGAAGATATGAGACTCCTTGGTCAGAAACAAAGGACTTTATTATTCACAGCAATAGGATTAGCCATAGTAACAGCATTGTCTTGCATAGTTTACCGAACCTTAATTTTTAGAAAGTAAGGTGAAGGGAACCATGTGACAATTGCACACACAGAGGACCACTTTGGGAAAAGGATTTTATAATGAGCAGTAAATATGCATATCCACTGCCCCAGATGGAGACATTATCTCTATATTCCATAGATGTTTACTCTAAAAATATCCTTGAAGATGTAGCTTGGAACAAAGTGGTCAAGGCCTCTATTTGCAATACATGTATGAGACACCTTAAGGATTTGTCTTCCCCTAAGAGGCGGATGTTACTGGTCTCATCAGCAATATTGAATACCAAAATGCTAGGATACAATATCTTAAAAATATTTTTAACCCAGTATTTAAATTCCAACAAAACTCAAAAAAGCTAGTGTGAAGGCAGAATAGAGGTTTCTTTTTCAGTCATGAATAAAACCATAAATTTACTTCTAATATAACAAATTCTTAAGATGAGTTTAATCATCAACTATCATTACAGGAAGCAAGTAATTGATGTTTAAAACTGACAAATCAAGAGCACTATAAATACATCATTTAACAATAAAGACACAGGTGCCAAGAAAATCTTAACAATTTGGAATTAATTGCATTTTGAAGGTAAGTCTGGGGGTTTGGCAGGTATATGTCGTTATAGGTATAATACAGGTGATACAGATAGAGACAAACATATAGATGTAGAAATAATATGGATGTTTACATGGACATGAATGTGTATGCGGGCATATTTGTGGACAAGTTCATATATACATACATGTATGTGTGGCTGTTCCAGTGAATGTTTTACAAATTTCATTTTTTTAATGGTATAGATTTTCTTAAGAGAATCTCACTTTTAAAATATTTTATGTTATTAGCCTATTATGTTTTATGTTTTATCTATCCTGAGAATGTAGGTTCCCTGAGGGCAGATCTTTGAAATACCTTAAGAATATAGAACATGAAATGAGTACTTGTAGAATCACTAAATTCAGCAACCAAGACAGATAAGATGGAAGATCATATATTACATGAAAGGTTACTCATATTTGGAGCTTTTAAGAAATATAAATGTCCTCCAGCTCCGTTTTTAGGCACATTAAACAAGGCATCTGCATGTATGTTTGAAAATTTCTCCAGATGAATCTGATGTACATTAGATTGTCCGTAACACTAATAGATAATAGAAACATTAAATGATTGTCATTAAGAAGTATCAAAAATAGAATACTTAAATAGTAGGCCTAAGGGGAATGCTCAAGAAAGAAAACAAAAACAAAAAAAACTTTTTAAAGTCACTACTTGGTAAATCAAAATATTCTTTTGGAACCGAAAAAATAAATTGTGAGATGCTAATAACTGATTAAAAACATTTTAGCTTTCAGTATATGTATTTTTGAATGATCTTTTTTCAGTAGGAGCAAGGCATCATTAAACCTAAAGAATACAAGGTAATAATAAAGTTCCTAAGATGTGGTGACACAGATACTCATTAATGAGCTGTAGAAAATTTTGCTTATGACAGTGCGTGTGATGGTGATAATAAACGAATGTCATCCAGTGGCACCTAATTAGCGTGATTAAACAACTTTGGTACTCACCAGAGAATTCATTGAATCAATGTGCTCCTATTTATACATAGAACATGTTTTTTATTTGGGATCAATGCCTTGCCTCTAAAGCACCTTTCATAGAGCTTTTTCCTTCTTTTTACTCTCACGTATCTGACCGGTCTGCCATCAGGCAGTTGCCTGTATAAGCATGAATGACCTTGGAAATTATGTGGCACCCTGCAAAGCATTTGATGGGACTCTTCACAGTGAATTGATAAGACTGAATATCAGGAGCTCTAGCATAGTCTGAAACCCAAGCCGTATTCACTTTCCCTTAAATAACCTTAGACAACTTAAATGATCTTGAAGATTCTAGAGTGAATACATGCAAAAATGAATGCGTATATTACATCACTAGAAAAATTTCTCTGTGGAAAAAGGTCACCAGCTGTAAATTAAGGCTTAGGCTAAATATTCATTAATAACAAGTACAACTGAAATCCCATTATATAGTTCTATGTTGGCATTTATAGAAGCAACTTTGCATAATAGATAAGGGTAATTTATGTGCATCAAATTTAATAAAATTATGTGATAGTATTCTGCAAATGATGAAGAGTTATATAGTCATACGTATCCCTCAAGTTTATCATAAGTTCAATATCAAACTTATTTATGCACCTAAATTTCACATAGGCAAGTTTTAAAAATTTGCAAATCTTTAATCCCAACATTTTTATACAAAAATGTTTCCTTTTTGAAAAGTTGTTACATTATTTACTTAACAAAGGAACATACTTTAAAAATTAAATTAGAATCTATAACTATTAGCACAAGTTGAACTTAGGGAAAGAAAATAAGACAATAATTCCGGTCTTTTAGAAGTCATGTGCCATGTATGCTCACTTTCTTCAACTAGAAAACTAAAATCTACATCTCTTTGTTGCCAGGGTTATTTATAAGAGTCAACTAACCATGGTTACATACCTTTAAAATTTTTAATTTGCAAAGTATAATACACTTACGTATTTTGTGAGATAAAATATAAGTTTGAATGTAGCACTCTACTGAGTTCAGTGTTGAGCAAGTAAGGCCTGATTATATGTAAACTCTACCTTTGATATAATCATTTTTGCTTTTTGAATTTAAATTTGATTCCTCTCCAGTGAACATTCATGTTATAGAAGATTGAAATTTTGTTCTCCCAAATATTGAAAATATTTCAACAACAAAAAGAAGACAGCATATCTGAATGGAAAGAGCCAGAGAATTAGAGCAGAGGAGCTTCACAAGGTGTTTGCTCCATACAATATGTGGCAAAACTTTTCAACCTATAATTTAAGAAAATAACATTTATTATCAAAAGTTTTCTTTAATTAAAAATTAAATGAAATAAACATGGAGACAACCTGTCTTATAATGGAGGTAACTGTCATAATAAATGATGACTGAGCCTGAATTCTGTGTTTTTTAACTGGGTACATACATGCATTTAGTTATTTGAAATAAAAACGTCTGGCTTGATCTCTTCAAATTAGACTTTACTTTCCATTTTAGGCTTTAAAAAATAGTTGTAAACACAATAAGAACACTTATTTGATTAAGTCAAGGGATAGATTCTAAAGCTCTAGGATCATAACTAGCTACATCTGGCAGCTACCAATGTTCTAATTCCTTTCCTATCTAGTCTAGTTCTTTATTATTCTTTCTGAAATATGACCAGTGGTATTCAAAATAACTCCGTTATTATTCCTTTTTTGTTACACTCCTCTAGTTAATTAGATGATTTTCCAATTTTCTCAGTAATACTAAAGTGATAAGATTGCTTTAGAGTTTCTAAGATTTTTTTAGAAGGAATAAAACCATGTAACCATGTAAATTAATGTAACCATGTAATTTAATAAGATTAAATTATTTATCTTATTAAAGATAAATATTTATCTTTAATATATTAAAGATTTGCAAATTTTTAAAACTTGCCTATGTGAAATTTAGGTGCATAAATAAGTTTGATATTGAACTTATGAAAAACTTGAGGGATAACCATGTAATTTAATAAAAAACCATGTAAATTAATAAGACTAGTAAGATGATACTTTAGGCACAATGTCCAATATATGTGAGCCATATATGTAAATTTTCTAGTGTTCGTATTTAAAAAGTAAAAAGAATTCTACTCAGGAGGCTGAGACAGGAGAATCCCTTGAACCTGGGAGGCGGAGGTTGCAGTGAGCAGAGGTCGTGCCATTGCATTCCAGCCTGGGTGACAGAGCGAGACTCCGTCTCAAAAAAAAAAAAAAAGTAAAAAGAATTATGTGATAGCAATATTAACAATACATTTTATTTAATCTTATATGTAAATGTATTACTATTTACCCATAAAACCCATACTAACTCTATTAAAATGATTACTTTACCCTATTCTTTGAAATCTAGAATTTACCATTAGAATAGTTTTCAACTGAGACTAGTCAGATTTCTGATACTCAAAAAACACCTGTGGCTACTAGATACCATAGTACTAACTTATTGGTGATGATAAAATATCTGAGATTCTATGGCTTTTAGTTTATTTTATCTACTTTTTATTAATTTATTTTAGTGAGATTGCATTTAAATATGTGATTACATGGTATGCCTATATCTACAAAAATTCTCTGGGGATTAGAGGCATAGCTAGGATTCATTAACTGCTATCTTGAAGAAACATTTAAATATCCTTACTTAGATATGCCAATTGTATGGCTTTATTATTTTATATTTTAATGAATCTTGAATTGTTGAGCTTAACTTGGATTAGAGAAGCATGACAAAAATCTTGAGATCTTTAGAAGAGATTGGTTGTTTCCACATTTCTTCTAACTATGGCCTTATTGGATCCTAGCACAAGTGTAAGGCAATGGAGTATACCGTTTCCTATAATCTTCATTTAAAAAATACACAAGGTCTCCATCATATGGTTGTAGGTACTATGGCCTTATATTAGACTGAGTCAATGAAACTCTTTGACTAAAGTGTTCCTTTCCAGGGGACATTCATGTTACAAAAGATTGAAATATTGTTCTCCCAAATATTGAAAATACCTTGTTCCCCAGAAGAAGACAACATATCTGAATGGAAAGAGCCAGAGAATTAGAGTAGAGCAACTTCACAAGTTGTTTGCTCTATACAATATGTGACGCAATTTCTCAACCTATAATTTGAGAAGACTAATGTTTATTATCAAAAGTTTAGTTTTAAGTTTATTAAATTAAAAGTCCAAGTTCAACATATGAAGTAAAAATTTCATATTTAAAGTTAATTGACTCGTATATTTTTTATCCTACTTGACTTACTGAAAATGTGGACCTGCCTGGCTACTCCATTCCTGATGAAATGCTCTCCTTGGCTTTCATGGTCCTATGTTGCTTTTCTTCTTAGGTCTCTGGTGTTTCTTTGGTATTTTTTGTACTTGCTCCTCTTTTCTGATATTAAATATTAGTATAAACGTAATCATCTTTCTGTTTTTCATTTTAAAGTTTTGGGTAAAGATTTATTTTCAAGCTTCAACAATATCAAAATCTACATTTACAATTTAGATCTGAAAATGCATACTCCTATATTAAAATGCCCAGTGCATAGCTCTAATTTAATACCTTGCTGGTTTTTAAATATAAATGTGATTAAAACTTACTCCATCATTCCTTACCTCAGTCAATAACATGACCATCTTTGTGTCTATGAGTCGCCTATACTAGAAACCTATAAATCATTTTTGACTCATTTTGACTCTTTTCTGGAAAACATATATTCATATGCCAAGCCCAATATAATCAGATGTTGAGCCTCATAATTATCAGTTATTGACATCAGATTTTCCACCCATCTAGCTACATTTTTCCAGCAGTGTTCTCTTTCTCCGCATAAACTATTTCAAACATGTCTTATTTATTGGCCTTTACCTCTGGGCTATCCTGTATGATCTTCTTGTTTTCCATTTTGATGAGCTCCTGCCTGTTCTCCAGAATTCAGGCATAATTGGAAAACTAAATACAAATGTGGTTATGACACTCTCTTTATCTCCATAACACCAATAGTTGGGATTCAGCTTCGATGCCACGTCTTCCAATAACTGAAGGGCCTGAATAATATATTTTGCTAAAGCATTAGTAGTAGTGTAGGTTGTATTATGTACTCTGTCCAGAGAAAGCAGAAAAATGGATTGATGTTATTTCACTCTTTCCCTCTGTTTATTAGTTTATTCTCACACTGCTATAAGGAACTACTAAAGACTGGATAATTTATGAAGAGAAGAAGTTTAATTGACTCACAGTTCTGTGGGCTGTACCAGAAGCATGACTGAGAGGCCTCCGGAAACATACAATCATTGCAGAAGGTGAAAGGGAAGAAAATATGTCTTTACGTGGTAGCAGGAGAGAGAGAGAGAGAAGGGGGAAGAGCTACACACTTTCAAAACAAGCAAATCTCAAGAGAACTCATTAATTATCACAAGCACAGCAATGGGGTAGTCTTCACCCATGATTGAATCACCTCCCACCTGGCCCCTCATGCAACACATGAGGATTACAATTTGACATGAGATTTGGGTGGTGACATAGAGCCAAACTATATCATTTCACCCTTGGCTCCTCCCAAATCTCATGTCCTCCCCACATTTCAAAACACAAGCATGCCTTCCCCAAAGCCCCACAAAGTCTTAACTCTTTCCCACATTAACTTAAAAGTCCAAGTCCAAAGTGTCATGTGAGACAAGGCAAATCCTTCCACCTATAAGCCTGTAAAACAAAAACAAGTAAGTTACTTCCAAGATACAATAGGGGTACAAGCATTGGGTGAATGCTCCCATTCCAAAAGGCAGAAATTGGCCAAAATCAAGGGGCTACAGACCCCATACAAGTCTGAAACCCAGCAGAGCAGTCATTAAGTCATTACATCGTGAAGCTACTTTTCTTTGACTCCATGTCTCAAATTCAAGACACATTGATGCAAGGGGTAAGCTCTCAAGATCTTCTGTAGCTTGGCCTCTGTGGCTTTGCAGGGTACAGCTCCAGCTGCTGCTTTCATCAGCTGACATTGAGTGTCTGTGGCTTTTCTAGGTACATGTGCAAGCTGTAGGTTTATATATCATTCTGGGGTCTGGAGGATGGTGGCTCTCTTGTTACAGCTCCACTAGGCAGTGTCCCAGTGGGGACTCTATGTGGAGGCTCCAACCCAACATTTCCTCTCCGTGCTGTCCTAATAGAGGTTCTCCATGAGAGCTATGCCCCTGCAGCCAACTTTTGCCTTGACATCTAGGCATCTCCATATATCCTCTGAAATCTAGGCAGAGGCTTGAAAACCTCAACTTTTGCCTTCTGCGCACCCATAAGCTAAAACACCACATGGAAGCCACCATGGCTCGTGGCTTGCACCCTCTGAAGCAACAGCCCAAGCTGTACCTTGGCCCCTTTTAGCCATGGCTGGAACTAGAGCAGCTGGGACACAGGGCACCATGTCCCAAAGCAAGCGCAGAGCACTGGGGCTCTGGACTTGACCCACAAAACTATTTTCTCCCTCCTGTGCTGCCAGGCCTGTGATGGGAAGGGCTGTTGTTAAGGTCTTTGAAATGCCCTGGAGGCATTTTCTCCATTTTCTTGGCTACTAACATTCAGCTCTTCTTTATTTATGCAAATTTCTGCAGCCTTGAAGTTCTCCCCAGAAAATGGGTTTTTCTTTTTTATAAGGTGGAATTGCAAATGTTCCAAACTTTTATTCTCTGCTTCTGTTTTAAATATACATTCTAGTTTCAGGTCATTTCTGTGTTAATGCAAAGGATCTAGGCATTTAAAAAAAACCAGGCCTCCTCTTGAATGCTTTACTGCTTAGAAATTTCTTCTGCCAGATACCCTAAATCATCTCTCTCAAGTTCAAAGATCTACAGAGGAGAACAATGTCACTGGTCTCTTTGTTAAAGCATAGCAAAAATGACTTTTGCTCTAGGTCCCAGTGAATTCCTTATCTCCATCTGAGACCACCTCAGCCTGAACTTTATTGTTCATATCACTATCAGCATTTTGGTCTAAACCATTCCACAAGTCTCTAGGAAGTTCCAAACTTTTTCTTATCTTTCTGTCTTCTGATCCTTCCAAACTGTTCCAACCTCTGCCCAT
The DNA here is from genome assembly GCF_000951035.1 of Colobus angolensis palliatus. Taxonomy (NCBI): domain Eukaryota; kingdom Metazoa; phylum Chordata; class Mammalia; order Primates; family Cercopithecidae; genus Colobus; species Colobus angolensis. The sequence continues at coordinate 1,282,433 of NW_012115888.1, read as the reverse complement.
TACCCAGTTCCAAAGTCACTTCCACCTTTTCAAGTATCTTTATAGAAATGCCCCACTCCCAGTACCAATTTTCTGTATTAGTTCGTTCTCACACTGCTATAAAAAACTACCAGAGACTGCATAATATATGAAGAAAAGAGGTTTAGTTGACTCACAATTCCACAGGCTGTAAAGGAAGCATGGAAAGAGGCCTCAGAACTAAGTTACAATCACGGCAGAAGCTCAAAGGGAAAGCAAACAGATCTTCACATGGCACCAGGAGAGAGAGAGAGAGAAGGATGAAATGCTACACACTTTTTTAAACAGCCAGATCTCATGAGATCACAAGAACAGCAAGGGGGAAATCCATCCCCATGATCCAATCACCTCCCACCAAGCCTCACTTCCAACACATGGGGATCACAATTTGACAAGAGATTTTGATGCAGACACAGAACCAAACCATATCACCCTCCCTGAAGATTAGGCTCAATTCCACTCTTTGCTGATGCTGGTAATTTCTGAGACTCAGTATTATTGCTTTCCCTTCTTTTCCCAGATTTTGTCTTTCCAACCTGCAGCTTAGTGAATGGTTTCCTTGCCCCATTCAGTGATGAAGCCTTAACAGATGTACTGGCTTTCTTGTACCAACTTGGACTACTCGAGAGGAGAAAGAACCTTTGAAAATATCTCTTCTGATGAAACAAACAAGGTAGACTCTGTGGGAGTGATACTATGTGTGTCTGTGAGGGTGGGTAACTACTTTATGCCCCTTTCTGTGTAAACACAGTACACTTCCATTTCACTCAATGGTGACACAGATACTCAATGAAACATCTTTCTACCTGAGTTCCAATGGAAGTGCAGCACCAGCAGCTTTCTATATTTTTAACTACAAACTAATTGAATATTTTCTTTTTGAAATTATTTTCAACGACTTTAAATCTCTTTCCAGGTATCGTAGAAGAATTTCTTATTTTCACATTGTGACTTGTGAGACCTTCACTTATATTATTTCTTACTGGTGAACTATCTGTTTATATCATGTTCTGTGACTCTTTTGAATCAACTGTCAAAGCAAAAGTTGAACAAGACAAAGTTAAAGTGAAAGAACACTCTGCAGAAGGCTCCTACAGGAGGGCTGAGAGGCCGGAACTCAGTCTGAGTTGAACTTCCATGAAACAAGAAGCTGGAGTATTTTTAAGAAATGGGGTTTGAAGGATCATAGACCATGTGTGTTGGCTTTACCCAGGGAAGAAGAAAACTTTTTCTTGTGTTCATGACAGGAGGTGGCTTTATAACTCAGAGCAAGGTGCTCACAAAGATAGACTTCCACCCTCTTATAGAAACAGAGAGATGTGGATACTTTCTGATGATGACATTTCAAAGCAATGGCTCTCAGATTCTTGTGAAAGAGATCCCTGTGTTGTAAAACTGTCAAAAAACCTTTTCCCCCAATATTTACATCTCAAATAAGATAAGAAAGAATTTATAATATGTGAAAGCAAAATAGAATCCCAGGATCCCAAACTCACTGTGCCAAAGAAAAAATTAAGCTTGGGAACTGAGTCACCAATACTGTTTTTCTTTAATTCCCAAACAAGTAGCTGTAATTTCAGAACTCATCGTTATAGCCTCATTTCCTCTCTCCTATCTTTTCACATGTTTACTTTATTTTATGTAAAATGTAGATTCAAGAGTAAGAGATTGTGCACCATTATTTTCCTCTATTCCCCCTTTACACATGTAAAATATAAATTTACTGAAGCTAGTAAGACTCACGAAAGCTAAAGTTGTAGGAGCAGATAGGTGGCGATTCTTTTACTTTTCATCATAAAGGGTCTAAAACAGCACCCCTATAACAGAAGACAGGTTAACAAGAGAAAAACATAACATAATTATTGCATGCACGTATGTGCACACCAATATGGAAGTCATACAAAACATTAAAACATAAGAAAAGGGCCAGATGGTTGATGCTTGAATGCCCTTTTAATTGGGGAGAAGGGAATAGGGGAGCAGGAGTAAAAGATTTTTAGGGAAAATAAATGGATCTGGAGACCAAAATTAAGTTGTAAATATTTTTCTTTAGAATGTGAATGAGCCTCTGAGGAAGATGTTATCTTGTGAAATGTCCAGGTGTGGTTGCATTCCTCAATTTTCTTTTCTAAGATAGATAATAAGATGTCAGGAAGGGGATGGAAGGCAATGTTGTTCCTTTTTTGGCATTTGCTTTCTAGGTAGATAGGAAATTTCATACAACAGCCTCATCTTGTGCTTTGGGAGAGAAAGAAGACTGAGGAACAGAGCAGGTGAGAAGAAGGTCACATAAGCCTTGCAGCTGCTTCTGCAGTTCACCACATCAATGCACTATATTTTGGGATATGGGTTTCTGGACCCCAGCCCTATCTTGGTTACCATAAGTCTTAGATTTTGACCCATAAGAAAAAAATGGAAATTGAGAACATTTGTCTCTCTCTGAAAAAAACTTTTCCTTCCGTATCTTATACAGAACCAACAACAACAGAAAGGTATTTTTTTCTTTCTGTTGTGGTCCTACATTAACAATGCAATTTCAAAGTCAGTGAACAGATGGTAAGACAGAAATCATACAAAAAAAGACAGAAAGAAAAAAGATGGGACACTATGGCGGCCCATGCCTGTAACCCCGGCACTTTGAGAATTGCTTGATGTTAGGAGTTTGAGACCCACCTGGGCAACTTAGTAAGACTCTATCTCTACAAAACAAAACAAAAACAAAAACTTAGATATGGTGGCAAGTGCCTATAGTCCCACTACTCCAGCTACTTGGGAGGCTAACGTGGAAGAATGGCTCAAACCCAGGACTTCAAGGCTGCAGTAAGTTATGATCCCACTACGGTTCCACCTGGGCAACAAACCAAGACTCTGTCATGCACACATACAAAAAGAAAGTCGGGAAAAAAAGAATAAAAGAGGGAAGGATAGGGAATTGTGTGGTTTAAAAGAGGTATCTACTTACAGAAATCATAAAGTGGCATCCACAGAACTTACTGACTGACTGTCATTGCCTATTTAACAATTTCCCTTCTAATGTTGATGTTAAAAGCTATAAGGGCCAGACCTATTTTGTCCATCATTTTGCAAATAACCTGGAGTCTGAAATACAGCAGCTGCTTCACACATGTTAATGAATGAGTGAAACTAGTAGAAAACTCCTTATAGGAAGTAAAAAATTAGATACTTGTTTTGGACATGTATGGAAATGTAAAAGCTTTCTTTCCTCTCTACCTCGTTTTTTGTTTTTTGGTTTTTTTTTTCAAATACAATTAAATATAAGGCTTATTTTGTAAAATATTCTTTTCTCTGAAACACCACAACTCTGCCAGCTTTCCATTTATTTTTAAATTTTAATTTGTTCTTAGTCCCCATTTCCTGACAGATTGTTTGACAATATCTCTGACAAGGTAAAGGAATCAAAATTTGTGAGGATAGTCTGTCTCTCTTATTTCTGATTTGTAAACATTTTTTAGCACATCTGCAGAGTTACCACAGGAAGAAAACCTATGTCTTCTTCCTTGAATGGCTGAATCTGAGACAGCAACTTGAAAAACAGAGTTACACGTTAAAAGCAAGAACTATTCTAATTAGGTATGTACTAGAGATTGTATTACATCCACAAGGAAATATCCACACAAATACTGATCAATTATAAGCACTCTCTTAAAATTAAGATTGCCAGATTTAACAAATAAACATACAGGACACCGAGTTAAACTTATTTTTCAGATGAACAATAAATAATATGTTAGTATATGTCATGAAGCCTTTATGATTCTTTTATTTTGGAATATCATCTTGCTTTTATCTGAAATTCAGATTCAACTGCGTGTCTTGTATTTTCTCTGGCAATGTTACCTAGGATGGATCTTCAGGAAACCAGTCTTTTGTGATGTGATTCAGGAGATTCAGAATAAGAGTAAAATTTTGAGACTTGAACTTGCAGCCCACTTTGATCCAGTAATATGGAAGATAATCAGTTTGCAAATTCAAAGAAGGAAGATGAGTACTTTATTGAGAATATCTTTTTACTCCATTAAGTATTTTTAGTAGTACTATATTAACTATTTTTCTGATAGTAAATGTTTCTAGGAGTGCTGATTATCCATCATTCTTCAGTTTGTACTGAATTCAATTGAAGAAGTTGTGGAGGCTGTTGGATTATTCAGTATAGTCTGGAAAATGCTGCTGTTTTATTCCGATTCATGCAATATCCAGTTGATCATCCCTCTATAAGAAATGAATTTTCCATAATTTTTTATTATCTTTTCAGTATGTTCAGCATATTCTTGAGAAATATAATATTTCATGGCAAAATAATTATTTACATCATAGAAACATGTTTTTTTTTTTTTTTTTTTTTGAGATAGAGTCTCGCTCTGTCGTCCAGGCTGGAGTACAGTGGCGGGATCTCAGCTCACTGCAAGCTCCGCCTCCCGGGTTCACGCCATTCTCCTGCCTCAGCCTTCCGAGTAGCTGGGGCTACAGGCACCCGCCACCTCGCCCGGCTAGGTTTTTGTATTTTTTAGTAGAGACGGGGTTTCACCATGTTAGCCAGGATGGTCTCGATCTCCTGAACTCGTGATCCACCCGTCTCGGCCTCCCAAAGTGCTGGGATTACAGGCTTGAGCCACCGCGCCCGGCCGAAACATGCATTCTTTATTAGCTGTGGAAGAACAAAACATATGACAACTATTAAAAATAATACACTTTTTGCTGGGTGCAGTGGCTCACACCTGTAATCCCAGCATTTTGGGAGGCCAAGGCAGGTGGATCACAAGGTCAGCAGTTCCAGACTAGCCTGACCAACATGGTGAAACCCCCGTCTCTTACAAATACAAAAAAAAAAAAAAAAAAAATTAGCCAGGTGTGGTGGCACACACCTGCAGTCCCAGCTACGTGGGAGGCTGAGGCACAGGAATCACTTGAACCCAGGAAGTGGAGGTTGCAGTGAGCCAAGACCACGCCACTGCACTCCAGCCTGGGTGACAGAGTGAGAGTCTGCCTCTAATAATAACAACAATAATAATAATAATATACTTTTGATAATTTTCTATAGACTCTCTGTGTTTTTTAGCTTATTTAATTGAATTATTTCAAGTTAATAGCCATATTAGCGATATCATGTCATTTAATGTGAAAGACGATGATTTTATTTATTCAAATGAGATATGTGTGTGCATGTGTATGTGTACATGTCTCTGATGAACCTAACACAACAATCTAAGCGGTAAAATGGTTTAATGCTACCCAACTACATAGAAGATAAGCTTCTATTTACTTGTATTCAATACGTATTTGTACTCACAAAAAGTAATACATGTTTTGGTGCTGAATGTTTAAACTAAATATTTTTTTTGAATTGGGTTTTTTGAGTATTCTTGGATTAGGCTTAATATTGTCTATAAAACAGTAAATTCACCAATGTCTTAAAATGAATGCAGCTAATTTTATTTCCTTATGCTACTGAGAACAAATAACCTTTAGATATTTCTTCAAATTCCAGAAAATATAAGTTATGATGCTGTCCAGGGTCAGAATGCAGCATTCTTCCCTGATGGATTCTGATAGTGTTACATAATGAAAGTTTATGTGCACATCCACAATGAAGTGATGTATTTCCAATTATTGCCAAGACGAAAGTGCACAGAGCACTGGAGAAGTCCTCTGGGCCTAATGTCTAATTATAGGTACCATATTTATTTATATATCATTTTCTCAGTAGTACCAGGACATCTCATTTCGGGTAGATAGATGGATGGATGGATGGATGGATGGATAGAGATAGAAGATGGATGGATGGATAGATAGATAGATAGATAGATAGATAGATAGATAGATAGATAGATA
>NW_012115888.1:1211161-1276515 GCF_000951035.1 Colobus angolensis palliatus | reverse complement strand
GATAGATAGATAGATAGATAGATAGATAGATAGATAGATAGATAGATAATAGATAGATAACAGATTATTTTTTGAGATGGATCCTCGATGTCACCCAGTCTGGAGTGCAATGGCATGATGTTGGCTTACTGCAACCTCTGCCTCCCAGGTTCAAATGATTCTCTTGCCTCAGCCTCCTGAGTAGTTGGGATTACAGGCACCTGCCACCATACCTGGCTAATTTTTTTTTTTAATTTATTTTTTTTTTAGTATCGATGGGGTATCACCATGTTGGCCAGTCTGGTCTCAAACTCCTGACCTCAGATGATCCACCCACCTTGGCCTTCCAAAGTGCTGAGATTACAGGCCTGAGCCACCACACCCAGCCCACAAAATATATTTTTGATGTCAAGTACAGCACCCTTAAATTCTTTGTGCTGAAAATGACTCTCTAGTGAAAATCCTATTTAAAAATACATCCTCTAAACATAATGTTCTATATGCATAATATTTTGCTGAGAACTGTGAATCTCCACAATTTTTAGAATTTTAAGTAATTTATAGAGCTAGAGTTCTTGGGGCTTGCTAAAGAATAAGAAGGGCTCAAGAATGACACTAGGAATTATTATGTAATCAAATATATCAATGGCAATTGAATGTGAGAAGAATGGGGGAATGCATCTTCAAAAACAAACAGAATCAGGTATTCTGTTTTAGCAATATTACTTTTGAGATCTCTATTAAACATCTGGTAGGAGATATTGTTGCATTTTTGCTGGTCTGCACCAAAAGATTAATTTAGTTTCAGCCTCCGATGTGAAGTACTTGTTCAAAACTTTAATCTGCTCCTTGGCAAAATATGTTTTCTAGAACTGTTTGTTGCTCTCACAGAATAATTTAGGTTTTACTAGTTCAATTACTTGTAAGGAATTCCTAGGGAAGACATAATTCCAAAGTGGTTTGGTTTTGGTTTATCTATTTTTTAATAAAAAATCACAATGCAAAGATTTTCTTCTTTTCAATTGCCTCAAAGACAAGAACATTTTCACATAGCTTTTATCTGTGAATCTCAACATGGGCTTGTCTTCTATTTGTACACTTAATCAATGGGGTAGAATCAGAAATGTTACTCTTGTTCTTCCTTTCTGACACTGGGCTCACAACACTGAAATTTCTCCAAGGCTGCTCTCCTTCTCTTTTGCATGACTATTATAAAATGCAAAAAGCTTTTGACAACCTGAATAAATATTTTATAGTATTTTTTCTTATTTCTCGCAGTGGAGTTGCTACTTCATTCTCCATAGTCTTGTAAACTTCAGAGATTTCCAAGAGCAAACGGAAAATGCTGTGGTACCAAGTTTGTAGTGAAAGCATCCACCATCATTCCAAATGTATAATGTTATGAACAGAATAATAAAGACCACATAAATATTTTAACAGTAACTTTGGTCTAAGCACAATTTGATGTTTAAATAAAAACTGGTATTATTTTATTAAAATTAAAATTATAAACTATATGATATGGGTTTTAAAAACTACAACATTATACATTAATGCAGACAGTAAAGAGTAAAAACAAGTTAGAAATCTGTTATCTTTTAGAGATAGCCAACACCTAACCCTCTCCCTAACTTGCAAGGATAACCTATTGGTGGTAACAAATATATGCTGAGAAGGTTTCATGACACATAATCCAGATCCTTTATTTTTCTGTAGACCCACAGCTAAGGTACAATTTCAGTCAATCTGATTATCCTGCTCAGGATTTTGAATGTTGAAGGCATTTTGCAAAATATAGTTTGAAATGTTTCATAGTAGCAGTTATACCCTTTGACCCTAGTGCTCGAGTGCTGGTGTATTTCCTTCAGCCCATCTCTCTTGGTGACATACCCCTGTGCATAATTTGACCGATTGCCTATCTATCCAAGTTATGGATTTCTCTACATGGCAACCCTGATCACCATATACACGAAGAGTTAATGGCACAGTAAACACAATATTTTTAATTAAGAAATTGAAGTCAGTTTTGTAATTGAAAATATTGTGTTTATTGTGTCAATGCAATGTAAACATGCATATATACACAAAGTAAAAATATTAACAGCAAGATGTTACATCACCAACATGGTTTTTATTACGGCTTGTAGTTTTTACAGTTTGACATTGGGCAAGTAACACTGAAATGTTAAAATGGTCTTAATAATATGTAGCATCTGCTTTAAATTAAATAAAATAATAGGTTTCAATGTAGAGTCACATCACATATTATTAAACATATAGAAAAATTACATCTTTGTAGGCTAATTAACATATTCTATCAAAACTTTAAGGGTAGGCTGAGTGTGTGCAGTGCCTCACACCTGTAATACCAGCACTTCAGGAGGCCAACATGGGTGGATCACTTGAGGTCAGGATTTCAAGACCAGCCTGACCAACATGGCAAAATCTGGACCCTACTAAATACAAAAAGTAGCTGGGCATGGCAGTGCATGCCTGTGGTCCCAGCTACTTGGGAGACTGAGGTACAAAAATCTCTTGAACCCTGGAAGTGGAGGTTGCAGTGAGTTGAGATTGCACCCCTGTACTCCAGCCTGAGCCACAGAGTGAGGCGCTTTCCCCACCCCACCAAAAAAAGTAAGAACTTTAAGGGTATTTTCCCTACATATATTTGATCCAGTAACTTTGCTTTATGGAATCTTCAAGAGAAACAACAAACAATAAAGCACATAATGACAGTGATAATAATAATCATGATACATTTGAGGCAAACTAAATAAAGCAGTGACTAAATCATCTGTCATACTATGGAATACAATGTAATTGCAAAAAATAGACCAAAATTATTAATTTTCTATATGTATGTATGTGTGTGTATAACAATGTGAATGTATTTCCAAAGCAAGTTGTACAGTATTGACAAAGTTCTAATAATAATATGTGTAGTATCAATGTTTACAAAATGAAATTAAATCTAAGTAATATTCTATGTTTTTATGGATACACTTATGTTTGTCTATGCATAAAAACTGTCTGAAAGATACACTTTAAAATAATAATTGTTTCCTCTAGTGAGATTGTGAGGTCACAGTCAATGTTGAAGTTTGGGCGATCTTGAAGGAAAAACCTTATTAAAAAGAATAATCCATTTACTGCCTGCACAATTAAAATTGAATTTAATGAAGAGGGAAAACTAATTATTCAGAGATCATGTTTTATTGAATTTGAGCAAAAGGTAATGTTACTATTTTGAATGCAAGCCAACACATACACACTTTATCTATTTAAATAAATCTAATCTAAAACTAAGTGTCAACAGTCTCTATATCTGTAATGGGTACTCTGCATTTAATAGAAAACTAATTAATGCACAACTTAAAATTGCAATCAAAAGGAAAACAATTAGTTGAATTGAAGTTTATAGAAAATAATGATAATTTAGTGAAAAATATTTTATAGCAAGTGTAGTCAGCCTTGATTAACAGAATTTCTATTTATATAATTTCACTAAACTTAAACATTATAAAACAACAACCAAAAACACATCCTACCATCCTACAGGTTTTATGAAAGTCAGTATTCAGTTATGGACCAATATTTTGTTTTCTGTTTGTGGAAGAAAAAGTCACATAATTATTTCATTTTATTTTGTTTTCTGTATTGGAAAAACTTTCTTTAAGAAGACTATTCTTGACTTCAAGTGAAATTATTCACAGTAACTATCACCCTGTAATACTCCCAAGAAAGAGTGCCAATGGTGTATATTTCAGCCTACTTGATAGATTTTGGGCATATCTTGCATGCATAATTTTGTCATTTAACCATTGCTTCAGATATTGTGTTCAGTGGGTTCTAGATAATTGTTAATTTTTGTTGTCTTCCCAAGACTTTAAAAATTGTATTATTTAAATACTTTCATTCTACATAGTTATTTAAATATTGTTATTAAAAGTTCCTAAAATGCAATCTCAGAGAACTACAGTTGAGTACCTCGAGAGTAGTCATAGACTTGGTGTACAAGGAGTTGTTTCTCACTTGACTGCTCTACAGAGCTATAGTTCTCGAAGTGTTGTTCATAGATGCTTGTGAAACTCTAAGACTCATTCAGGTAGCTTGTGTGCTAAAATTACTTTCAAAATCATGCTAAGACTTATTTTTGGTATTTTTTATTGTGTTGATATTTGGACTGATGGTATAAAAGCAATTGTAGGTGAAACTACTAGTACCTTACTATGGCTCACAGTGCTGACACTGCCTTTGCATTTGCAGGAAAGATTTAAAAAGGAGAGGAGGATGGGTAGGAGGAGAAAGAAGCAGCCACCGGTTTCAATTAGGCATTTGTTTTAGCAGAAACAGCAGCAACAACAACAAAACCAGCAAAACCCTTAACTTTTGGATAGATACATTTTTAATACATTGAGTGATGAAATAAAATGTATTCATAAAGCATTTTGCTGCATACCAAAGTACAATTGTCTCTCAAAGAGAAAATGCTTCTGAGATTTTTTTGGACTACAAACTAAAATAGCCACTTTAGAAAAATGGAACACTATTTTCATTTGAAAGAATGACAGATAAACTATGTTTAATTGGATTTCTGCATTTGGTGATAGTTTCTTGAAAGTAGATGAAGTGAACCTGTCACCAGTAGGAAAACAAGGGTTCGTAGTCCATGATAAAATATGAGCTTTCAAGTTAAAAAATTAGAATTTTACAAAACTCTTATTTGCCACTATGTGGTTGACAACTTTCAAACTTGAAGGATTTGCTCATCAAGTCAGTGGAGATAATAATTGAGTTTAAAAATATTATTTAGGCCGGGCGCGGTGGCTCAAGCCTGTAATCCCAGCACTTTGGGAGGCCGAGACGGGCGGATCACGAGGTCAGGAGATCGAGACCATCCTGGCTAACACGGTGAAACCCCGTCTCTACTAGAAAATACAAAAAGCTAGCCGGGCGAGGTGGCGGGCGCCTGTAGTCCCAGCTACTCGGGAGGCTGAGGCAGGAGAATGGCGGAAACCCGGGAGGCGGAGCTTGCAGTGAGCCGAGATCGCGCCACTGCACTCCAGCCTGGGCGACAGAGCTAGACTCCATCTCCAAAAAAAAAAAAAAAAAAAAAAAAAATTATTTAATAAAATACATCAACATTTGGAAAACTTATATAGCTCAGTGAATGAATACTTTCCAAATAACCAAGAACCCGATGATACAAAATTATGCACAGATTAAAGATCCGTTAAAAATGCAAGGCAGAATAACATTTTTTAAATTATTGTCTAAAAAGTTTGTTTACATGTTTTCAGATTCCACAATGCAATTAATCTTTAATAAATTAATGCTTGTTGAATGTCATAGTGTCAAAATTGAGTATCTATATTTATCTGATGAGACCTGAGCACCATATATTAAGTTAGACCACGACAAGATTTGAGGCAAATTAAAGATTTGATCCAGACAGTCATTTTCTAACCACTACGTATAAATATCAGGTTCAGTATCAGTTATTTCACTGTCAGTGCAACCTGAGAATTAAAGTTCTTATTTCCTCAGGCCAGGAACGTTCAGCCTGAAGTGCTTGAGTTTTGTGGGGCTACTTCTATGGCTCACACAACATCTTCCTTTGTTTCCATCTTTTAGAGACTAATTTTATTATAGAAACATATACCAGTGAAGACTTCACTTTTTTTTTTTTTTCCAGACGGAGTCTCCCTCTGTCGCCCAGGCTGGAGTGCAGTGGCGCGATTTGGCTCATTGCAAGCTCCGCCTCCCGGGTTTACGCCATTCTCCTGCCTCAGCCTCCCCAGTAGCTGGGACTACAACCGTCAGCCACCTCGCTCGGCTCATTTTTTTGTATTTTTGGTAGAGACGGGGTTTCACTGTGTTAGCCAGGATGATCTCGATCTCCTGACCTCGTGATCCGCCCGCCTCGGACTTCACATTTTAATGCTGCATACATGCTGATCAGTACTCTGATAAAAAATAAAGCATGATGAAAAATATAGTGATTGATAAGGGATGCCGGTGTTTTTTTTTTTGACGGAGTTTCGCTTTTGTTGCCCAGGCTGGAATGCAGTGGCTCAATCTCGGCTCACAGCAACCTCCACCTCCCAGGTGCAAGTGATTCTCCTGCCTCAGTCTCCCGAGTAGCTGGGATTACAGGCATGCACCACCACGTCCAGCTAATTTTGTATTTGTATTTTTAGTAGACTAGGTGGACAAATAGTTTCTCTGAAGAGGTGACCAGCAAGTAAACAAGCTCTGAAAATACCTGGGTAAGAACTTACCTGGAATTGGGAGGTAAGTACCTGTTTGTCATGTTTGATAGAGAGAAATAGGCTCAGTTGTATCAACCAAAGTTAATTAAGCAGGGAATGATAAGAGATAGGGTGGGAGAAGTTGTCAGGTGAGAGATCATAAAAGTCCCTAGGGGCATAAACAAAAATGTACATAGAAGGGTGATATATTTTGAATATCTGTTTCCTCTAAATCTCATGTTGAAATGTGCCCCCTTCCCGCCATTTTGAGGTGGGGCCTAGTGGGAAGCTTTTGGGTCCTGGGTGCAGACCCTTCATAAATGGCTTGGTGCTGTATTTGTGGTAGTGAGTGAGTTCTCTATTAGTTCACATGAGAGCTGGTTGTTTAGAAGACATGTAACACAGCTTACCGTGCTTTGCCTCCTTCCATAACTGTAGGTTTCCTGAGGCTCTCACCAAATGCAGATGCTGGCACTATGCTTCTTTTCTATCTGCAGAATCATGAGTCAAAATAAACCGCTTTTCTTTACAAATTATCCAGCCTCAGATATTCCTTTATAGTAACACAAGTTTAATTATCCTTTGTGTTAACAAAGGGTAATTAAAATTTAAGATGGAAGTCAAATTTCTTTGGCTCAATTCTAGCTCTATCCTGTATTACCAGTGTCAGGCTGTTTAACCAACAGCACTTCTATTTTTTTCTTGTGTCCTCCTGAGAGTAACCATCATATTTGGAGAAAGAGTATTTGTAAGTATTTATACCTACTTAAAACTCTGCATGACACATGGTAAACATTACAGACACCTTAGCTGTCACTGGTAGTAATATTAAATGTAATGAAGATTATTAGCTATTATTACTATTAATGATTGTGATGTAAGAACTATCAGAGAGTGTTAAATGGGAAAATGTCATAACCTGATTCAAAATTTAAAATAAATCACTCTGGCCTGCATGGAGAGAAATGGCACAGTGAAGGTAAGAGAGGAAGTTGGTAGAACACACAACAGGCTAATGGAATAATCCATGTGTACAATGACGGCAGTTCAACAGATAGCAGCAGTAAAAGGGGCATTGGTTAGATTCAGGAAATACATTTGAAGATAGCCTATAATTGGAAAAAAGGTACCATTTTATATGCTTATTTGTTTGTTTGTTTCTGGCTTTTTTCTCTTTTCTCTAGCTTGCTGCATTGCATATCTAGTTGTCTGGCCTATTATTTTACTTGAATAGTTGACTTCAAACGCAATATTTATTTTTCAAAATGTGTTAAATCTAAAAATAAAATATCACATTAGTTATACTCAATTTTTATAATTTCTAAACCTTTGTTTCAAAATATTTAGTCCCCAAGTAATTAAGAGTTCTCTAAATCTCATGTGCCTCTTATTATTGTCATGTGTATGCTTTTGTCCCCTGAAATAAATTAACCTCCTGGTCCACATATGCTCTCTAAGCTTTATATTAAAAGTCTGCATTTCCTGCACACAACTACTCCTTCTCTCTGGGGCAACACATCTGGTTCATCCTCTTAATCTGAGCTTTCAAACTTTTATGTTTCAAACCTGGGGATCTTGTTCAATTGTATATCCTGATTCAGAAGTCCTGGACAGTTGCCTGACAGTTTGCATTTCAAACAAGCTTCCAGGTCCTGTCAATGCTGCTTGTCTGTGGAAGACACTTTGTGTAGTGATGCTCTGAATGTCCCCTACATTTTTAATGACCTTCTATAATATCAGAGGCTGGTTTCATTTATGTAGGTTTTCATCTATGGGCTGAAAGTTAGCCAATTAATACACAAATCTTTGGTATACACACAGAAGCCAAGGGCAGCAAAGTTCTGTTCAAGCATATGCTTCCACTGAATTTGTGTTTCTTAAGGACAATTTTAATGTCAACATACATTATTTATAAATAATTCTTGGCATACAAATTTCAGTATTCATATGAAAAGGACAGGTTTTCTAAACAGAGTATACTAATGTTTATTTTTTCTTTTCCTAATATTGTGGGTAATGCCTAAGATTGATAGTGAAGGGCAGGCCGAGGGACTGTTATCCTCAGAAAAGAGGGTCTTACAGTGCAAGGACCATGAAGTTAAAGTGGTACAATTGATGAGGTCAAAGCCCTGATTTATGCTCACTTGGTCATTCCACTTAATTTGAAGTTATGTTTTATAAACTTAAAGTCATGTTTGTTTATAACACATTTAGTATACACATTGCTTTGTTCATTCCTGGGCACTGAAATATTTAGTAGCAGAAGAAAATGGTCAAGGGCCATGTGCTTTGAGGTTGGTAAGAGGTGTTTATAGTTTGAAATTGTTTTCAAAAGCTTCTATCAGTGCCTTGGAGGAATGCTTGTCACAAAATAATGGTTTAATTTGCTCCCAATGAAAAAGATGAAGAGGAAGGCAAGCGAAGAAAGGATATGAAACTAAATGAAGTAAAACACTGAATATCTCAACTGATTTTTATTATTGAGGTCCCCCCTTTCATTGTTGTAGAAACATTATTTCCAAAGATGGTTTGATCTTTGTAACATCTCATTGGGTCTCCTGAGAGTCAGACAGAAATATATCAATATAATAAGAAATCATTATGAGGCTAGGCGAGGTGGCTCACATCTGTAATCCCAGCATTTTGGGAGGCCGACATGGGTGGATCACCTGAGGTCAGGACCAACATGGTGAAAGACCATCTCTACTAAAAATACAAAAATTGGCCAGGTGTGGTGGCTTGCACCTGTAGTCCCTACTAATCAGGAGGCTGAGAAAGGATAATTGCTTGAACCTGGGAGGCGGAGGGTGCAGGGAGCCGAGATCACCCCACTGCACTCCAGCCTGTGTAACAGAGAGAGACTGCGTCTCAAATGAAAAAAAAAAAAATCATTTTGAGTCCTTTGAAAATACTTGAAGCAATAAGCATCACATTTAAAGAACATAATATAGGATGCATTAACAACCTTCAGATTTGTTTTCCTCTGATTTTGAAATATTTTTTAAATGTCAGTAACTCTTTTGACAAAATACACATGCACACTCATACACACATATGCACACCAGAAAGCAACATATGCACACCAGAAAGCATCATGTCCACAATTATATGGAATCAAATTAATAAGGGAAACTTAAATAGATTTTGAAACTAGTGAGTTTTTAATTGATTCACACCAGCAAAATTTATTAAGAAGAAATAGGGTAATCATTTTAGAGTTTCAGTACATGTATATTTGTGTCTTTATATCTCAACAAAAAGCTGTGCCTTTCCAAGCATCCTTTCTCTCGTTATTATTTTTTTAATTATTTTTTTCTAAGTTTTCATTTTTGGAGGAACATAGTAGGTGTATACATTTGTGGGTTGCATGAGGTGTTTTGATACAGGCATGCCTTGTGTGATAATCATATCATGGTAAACTGGTATCTGTCACCTCAATATTTATCCTTTGTGTTATAATACAATTATACTCTTTTAGTTGTTTTAAAATGTACAATTTTCATTTTTTACTATAATCGCCCTGTTGTGCTAGCAAATACTAGATCTTATTCATTCTTTCTAATATTTTTTATACCTATTAGCCATCTCCACTTCCCCCCAACCTACTACTACCCTTTCCAGCCTCTGGCAACCATCTTTCTACTCTCTGTCTCCATGAGTTCCATCGTTTTAATTTTTAGCTTCCACAAATAAGTGAGAATATATGAAGTTTGCCTTTTTGTGCCTGGCTTAATTTACTTAACATAATGACCTTCTGTTTCATTCACGTTGTTGCAAATGACAAGATCTCATTCTTTTTTATGGCTGAATGGTTCTCCATTGCATATATGTACCACTTTTCTTTATCCATTCGTCTGTTTATGGACACTTAGGTTGCTTCCAAAGCTTGGCTATTGTGAATAGCGGTGCAATAAACATGCAGTGCAGGTATCTCTTCCATATGCTGTTTTCTATTTTTTTTTGGTATATACCTAAAAGCAGGATTGCTAGATTGCAGGGGGTAGCTCTACTCTTAGTGTTTTGAAGGACCTTCAAACTGTTCTCCGTAGTGGTTGTACTAATTTACATTCCCACCCACAGTGTATGAGGATTCCCTTTTCTCCACATCTTCATCAGCATTTGTTATTGCCTGTATTTGGGTAAAAGCAATTTTAACTGGGGTGAAATTATAACTCATTGTAGTTTTGATTTGCAATTCCTCTGATAATTAATGATGTTGAGCACCTTTTTATATAACTATTTGCCATTTGCATGTATTCTTTTGAGACATGTCTATTCAGATATTTTTGCCCATTTTTAATCAGATTATTAGATTTTTTCCCACAGAGTTGTTTAAGCACCTTATATATTCTGAGTATTAATCCCTCGTCAGAGAGACAGTTTGCAAATTTTTTTGTCCATTCTGTGGGTTTTCTCTTCACTTTGTTGATTGTTTCTTTTGTTGTACAGATGGTTTGTAACTTGAAATGATCCTATTTGTCCATTTTCGCTTTTGTTGCCCGTGCTTGTGGGATATTGCTCAAGAAATCTTTGCCCACTTCGATGTCCAGGAGAGTTTCCTCATGTATTATTTCAGTAATTTCATACTTTGAGGTCTTAGATTTAAGTCTTTAATTCATTTTTATTTGATTTTTGTATACAGAGAGAGGTAGAGTTCTAGTAGTTTCATTCTTCTGTATATGGATATCTAGTTTTTCCAGCACCGTTTATTGAAAGCACTGCCCTTTCCCCAACGTACATTCTTGGCAACTTTGTCAAAAATGAGTTCATTGTAGATGTATGGATTTATTTTGGGGTTCTCCGTTCTGTTCCACTGGTCTATATGTCTGTTTGCATCTCAGTATCATATTGTTTTGGTCATCATAGCTCTGCATTATAATTTGAATCAGTTAATTTGATTCCTCCAATTTAGTTCTTTTTGCTTGGGATAACTGTCTATTCTGGGTCTTTTGTGGTTCCATATAAATTTTGGGATTGTTTTTTCTATTTCTGTGAAGAATGTCATTGGCATTTTGATGGGGATCACATTGATTCCATAGATTCTTTGGGTAATGTGGACATTTTAATAATACTGATTCTTCCAATCCATGATAATAAAATATTTTTTCATTATTTTGTGTCTTCAATTTTTTTCATCAATGTTTTATAGTTTCCATTGTGGAGAACTTTCGCTTTTTTAATAAGTTGATTCCTGGGTATTTTACTTTATCTGTAGCTGTTATCAATGGGATTACTTTCTTGATTCCTTTTTCAGATTATTCATTGTTGATATACAAAAATGCTACTGATTTTTGTATGTTGATATTGTATCTTCCAACTTTACCAAATTTGCTTATCGGTTATAATAGGTATTTTTTTTGGTGGAGTCTTTTGTTTTTTTTGAAATATATAATCATATCATCTGCAAATAAGGATAATTTAACTTTTTTCTTTCCAATTTGGATGCCCTTTATTTCTTTTTCTTGTCTGAATGCTCTAGCTAAGACTCCCAGTACTGTATTGAATAACGGTGGTGAGAATGGGCATCCTTGTTGTGTTCCAGATCTTAGAGGAAAGGCTTTCAGTTTTCCCCCATTCACATGATATTAGCTATGGACCTGTAATATAAGGCTTTTATTATGTTGAGATATGTTCCTTCTATACCCAGTTTTCTCATGGTTTTCACCAGAAAGAGATGTTGAATTTTATTACATGTTTTTTTCAGCATCATTAAAATAATCATATGGATTTTGTCCTTCATTCTGTTGAAATGATGTGTCACATTGATTGATATGCGTATGTTGAACCATCCTTGCATTTCTAATATAAATCCCCCTTGCTCATTGATATGGTTAGGCTTTTTGTCTCCACCCAAATCTCATATCAAATTGTAATTCTCATAATCTCTGTATGTCAAGGGAGAGGCCAGGTGAAGGTAATTGAATCATGGGGATGTCCCATGCTCTTCTCATGATAGTGAGTGAGTTCTCATGATATCTGATTGTTGTATAAGGGACCCTTCCCCCTTTCACACAGCACTTCTCCTTCCTGCCACCTTGTGAAGAAGGTGACTTTCTTCCCCTTTGTCTTCCACCATGATTGTAAACTTCCTGAAGCCTCCCCAGCTATACTAGATTGTGAGTCAATTAAACCTCTTTCCCTTATAAGTTACCCAGTCTTAAGAAGTTCTTTATAGCTGTTCGAAAATGAAGTAATACAGTCATGATGAATAATCTTTTTAATGTGAATTTGGTTTGCTAGTATTTTTAATGAATGTTTGCATCAATATTGATCAGTGACATTAGCCTGTAGTTTTTGTTTGTTTGTTTGTTTTGCTTTGTTTTTTTGATGTGTCTTCGTCTGGTTTTGCTGTCAGGGTAATACTGGCCTTGTAGAATACATTGGTAGTTATTCTCTTCTTTACTTTTCGGAAAAGCGTGAGTAAGACTGGTATTAGTTTTTCTTTAAGTGTTTGGTAGAATTCAGCAGTAAAGCATCTGGTGCTAACATTTTCTTTGCTGGGAGAATTCTTACTGTGGCTTTGATCTCATTACTTGTTATTGGTCTCTTCAGGTTTTGTATTTTTTATGATTCAATCTTGGTAGGTTGTATGTGTCTAGGAATTTGTCCATTTCTTCTAGATTTTCTAATTTATTGGCATATAGTTGCTCATACTAGCTACTAAATATACTTTGAACTTCTGCTGTATCAGTGGTTATATCTCCCTTTTCATCTTTAATTTTATTTATGTGGGTCTTTTCTCTTTTTCTCTCAGTCTAGCTAAAGGCATATCAATTTTGTTTATCTTTTCAAGAAAACAATTTTTGTTTTATTAATCTTTTGTATTGTTTTCTTTGTTTCAATTTTATTTATCTGAGCTTTGATCTTCATTATTTCTTTTCTTCTCCTAATTCTGGGTGTGGTTTGCTCTTCCTTTTTAGTTCTTTAAGATGTATTGTAAGATTGTTTATTTGAAGTTTTTCTTCTTTTTTGATGTAGACACTTATATCTATAAACTGCCTTCTTAGTACTGCTTTTGCTGTATCCTTAGGTTTTGGTATATTGTGTTTCCAGTATCTTTTTTTTTTTTTTAAGAACATTTTCAATTTGCTTCTTAATTTGATCTTGATACAATGTCATTCAGGAGCATATATTGTTTAATTTCTGTGTGTTTTTATAGTTTAGAAAATTATTCCTTATTAATTTCTAGTTTTATTCCATTGTATCCTGAGAAGATGCTTAATATTATTTCATTGTTTTTTTAAAATGTTTTAAGACTTGTTTTGTGATCTAATATATGGTCTATCCTTGAGAATGATTTATATGCTGAGAACAAGAATGTGTATTCTGCAGCCATTGGATGGAATGTTCTGAAAACATCTATTAGGATCAATTTTTTCTATAGTTCAGATTAAATCTAATGTTTCTTTGTTGATTTTCTGTCTGGAAAAATCTGTCCGATGCTGACAGTGGGATGTTGAGGTCTCCAGTTATTATTATGTTGAGGTCTATCTCTCTTTTTAGCTCTAATAATATTTGCTATATATATCCAGGTGCTCCAGTTTTGTGTGCACATGTATTTACAATTGTTGTATCCCATTGCTAATTTGACCCCTTTATCATTATACAATGACTTCTTGTTCCCTTCTTACAGTTTTTGTCTTGAAATCTATTGTGTTTGATATAAGTAAAGCTAGTCCTATTCTTTTTTGGTTTCCATTGGCATGGAATATCTTTTTTCAGCCCTTTATTTTCTCTTTATAGGAGAAGTATGTTCTTACAGGCAACGGATCAATGTGTCTTATATTTTTTATCCATTCAGCCAGTCTACATCTTTTTGTTGGATACTTTAGTCCATTTACATTCAGTATTTTCTTAATAAGTAAGAACTTACTCCTGTCATTTTATTTGTTTTATGGTGTGTGTGTGTGTGTGTGTGGTCTTCTCTTTCTTCTTTTCTTCCTTCCTGTCTTCCATTTAGTGAAGGTGATTTTCTCTGTCAGTGTGATTTAATTTCTTTGTGTGTGTGTGTGTGTGTGTGTGTCTATGTATGTGTGTCTCTTGTATGTTTTTTGATTTGAGAATACCATAAGGCTTGCAGATAATATCTTATAACCCATTATTTTAAGCTGATAACAACACTGCTTGCATAAATAAACAACCAGAAAAGAAAAAGAATAGTAAAAGCTCTACATTTTAATATCATCCCCTTCCATTTCTTAACTTTTTGTTCTTTCTATTTTGTACTATCTATGCCTTGAGAAGTTGTTCTGGTTATTATTTTTGGTTGCTTCATCTTGTAGTCTTTCTTAAGATAATAGTAGTTTACACACCACAGTTTAATGTTATAATGTACAGTGTTTTCCTGTGTACTTACTATTACCAATGAGTTATGTACCTTCAGATGATGTCTTAGTGCTCATTAATGTCCTTTACTTTCTGATTGAAGTAATTTCTTTTTTATTTTATTTTATTTTATTTTATTTTTTTTATTATACTTTAAGTTCTAGGGTACATGTGCATAACGTGCAGGTTTGTTACATATGTATACTTGTGCCATGTTGGTGTGCTGCACCCATCAACTCGTCAGCACCCATCAATTCATAATTTATATCAGGTATAACTCCCCAATGCAATCCCTCCCCCCTCCCCCTTCCCCATGATAAGCCCAGTGTGTGATGTTCCCCTTCCCGAGTCCAAGTGATCTCATTGTTCAGTTCCCACCTATGAGTGAGAACATGCGGTGTTTGGTTTTCTCTTCTTGTGATAGTTTGCTAAGAATGATGGTTTCCAGCTGCATCCATGTCCCTACAAAGGACGCAAACTCATCCTTTTTTATGGCTGCATAGTATTCCATGGTGTATATGTGCCACATTTTCTAATAGGAACACTTTTACACTGTTGGTGGGATTGTAAACTAGTTCAACCATTATGGAAAACAGTATGGCGATTCCTCAAGGATCTAGAACTAGATGTACCATATGACCCAGCCATCCCACTACTGGGTATATACCCAAAGGATTATAAATTATTCTACTACAAAGACACATGCACACGTATGTTTATTGCAGCACTATTCACAATAGCAAAGACTTGGAATCAACCCAAATGTCCATCTGTGATTGAAGTAATTTCTTTAGCAATAGGACAGGTCTAGAGTTGATTAAAAAAAAAAAAAAAACCCTCAGCTTTTGTTTGTCTGGAAAAGTCTTTATTTCTCCTTCCTGATTGACAGATATTTTTTCCAGACGTAATACTCTAGTGTAATTTTATTTTTCTTTCAACATTTTAAATATATTATGCCACTCTCTTCTGATGTGTAAGGATTCCACTGAGATGTCTGCTGCCAGATGTACTGGAGTTCCATCTTATGTTATTGGTTTCTTTTCTCTTGCTGATTTTAGGATCTTTTTAAAGTCCTTGACCTTTGAGAATTTGAATATTAAATGCTGTTAGGTGGTCTTCTTTGAGGTAAATCTCTTTGGCATTCTGTAATCTTCTTGTACTTGGATATTGATATCTTTCTCTAGGTTTGGGAAGATCTCTGTTATTGTTTCTTTGAATAAACTGTTTACCCCTAACTCTTTCTCTACTTCCTCTTTAAGGCCCTCTCAGATTTGCCATTTTAAGACTATTTCCTAAATTTTGTAGGCATATGTCATTTTTTAAATTCTTTTTAAATTTTGTTTCCTCATGTATTTTCAAATACCCTGTCATCAAGCTTACTTTGTTTTTTCTTTCACTTGATCAATTCTGCTATTAAGAGACTAGTATGCATTATTCAATATGTCAATGGCATTTTTCAACTCCAGAATTTCTGCTTGACTTTTAAATGTTATTTCCATCTTTTTGTTAAATTTGTCAAATAGAATTCTGAACTCCTTCTCTTTGTTATCTTGACTCTGTTTGAGTTTCTTCAATACAGCTATATTGAATTCTCTAAATGTCACATATCTTTGTTTCTCCAAGATTGGTCCTTGGTGCCTTATTTAGTTTGTTTGGTTAGAACATGTTTTCTTTAATGGTCTTGATGCCTGTTGATGTTTGTTGGTGTTCAGGCACTTATTGTAGTCTTCTCTATCTGGGCTTGTTTGTACTCATGCTTCTTGGGAATGCTTTCCAGGTATTAGATAGGACTTGGGTGTTGCAATCTAGACATGTATACAGTAACAGGGCACCCCAAAGGCAGTAATGCTATGGTTCTTGAAGACCCTTAGAGGTACCACCTTGATATTCTTAGATAAGATCTGGAAAAAGTCGCCAGATTACCAGAAACATAATCTCATTGTCTTCACTTGCTTTCTCCCAAACAAACAGACTCTCTCTCTGCGATGAGCCACCTGCTGCTAGGGATTGGGTGACATAAGTGCTCCTGTGGCCACCACCCTTAAAACTGCACTGGATCAGACTTGAAGCCAGCACAACACTGGATCTCCCCCAAGGTCTGCTATAGCCATTACCTGGCTACTGTCTATGTTTTCTGAAGGCTTTAGGGCTCTACTATCAGCAGGAAGCAAAGCCAGTCAGTCTTATCTGCTTTCTTCTCAGAGCAGTGAGTTCCCTCTAATTTCATGCAGGTCCAGAGATGACTTCTAGGAGCTAGGAACTGGAGCCAACAACTTTAGAAATCTACCTGGTGTTTCATTCCACTGTGACTAAACTGGCCCTCAAACCATGAGACACAGTCTTTCCCACTCTTCCCTCCCCTTTCCACAGGCAAAAGAGCCTCACCACATGACCAACACCACCAGAGGCCAACAGGGAGTACTGCCAGGCTACCACTGATGTTCACTTAAGGCTCAAAGCCTCTTCAGTCAACTTTTGGTGATTGCTTCCAGGCCTGGGACTCACCCTTCAAGGCAGTAAGTTCTCTCTTCTGGCCCAGGGAAGGTCAAAAAATGCCATCTAATAGCCAAGACCTGGAATAAGGGAATTCAAGAGTCTGCTTGGTACCCTCCTCCACTGTGGCCAAGCTGGTATCTAAGGTGCAAGATTAAGTCCACTTTACTTTTCACTTTGCTTTTCTTAAGAAGGAGTCTCTTACCACAGCCATCACGACTGGGAATGTGCTGGGTCTCACCTGAAGCCGTCTCAGATACTCACCCAAAGCCCATGTTGTACTATCTCAGTATTACTGCTGGTTATTCAGGTCCCAAGGGCTTTTTAGTCAACAAGTAATGGTTTTTGCCAGGACTGGGTCCTTCCCTCCAAGGTAGTGGATTTCCTTCTGGCCTACAGCGTGTCTAGAATTATCATCCAGGAACTAGCACCTGGAATTGGGGCTTCACAACTTTGACTGATGCCCTATCCTACTGTGGCTGAACAAGTATCCAAGATGCAAGAACAAAGTCTTCTTCATTATTTCCTGTCATCTCCTCAAGAGGAAGAAAGGGGCCTCTTTTGGAGCCATGAGCTGCCTGGTGTTGGGGGAGAGGTGGTACAAACACTCCCTTAGCTGCCCTGACTGGTGTCTCAGTAGTTGGCATGCCCTCCAAGTCCACTGGCTCTGAGCCCAGTTCAGCTCTAGGAGTTGTGGACTAGATTGCCTTTCAGTTTATTTGCAGTCCTTGTGGGCTAGACTGACTTTCCAGTTTATTTACATTCCCAGAGCACTTCAGTTCACATTTGCAAGTCCTGCTGGAACTCAAGTTCTGACCACTGTAATAGGCAATTCCCCTCTGTCTAGGGCTGGTCTGAATTCTCTCTCTGTGGGCAGGTATCAGCTGAGTTAAGCCCAGTTTTCCTTTCCATTGTGACAGGGCACCACTGAGTTCAATGCAAAGTCTTACAATTGCTGCACTCTCCCTCTCCCAAGTGCACAGATTTCTCTGCAGCATAAGGGCACTGTGGGATGATGGGGGAAGGGGTAGCATTGCCAGCTGAAGACTGTCTTTCCTTTCCTCTCCAGTGCCTCTTTTAAAAATATAAAGTCAAAACCAGGCACTGTGAGTGCTCACTTTATTATTCTTACAAAGATGTGTGTGTGTGTGTGTGTGTGTGTAGCTACTTGTTGAACTTGGTGTTCCTGTGGAGGGCAGAATTGTTGGGGTTTTCCATTCCACCATCTTGCTCCACCTCTTCTCCAGTGTGTCTTCCATTATTTTCTCTTCATGGTGCTAAACAATCTCTAGCATGGCTGTTTTGGCAAGACAAAAGCTCATGCAGATATTTTATTGTGCTGCTGGTACTCTGGAATGTGTGCAGAATCACCGTGGGCATTATCATCATCACCACCATCACCAACATGATTAACAGAAAGAAAAATAAAACCAAGAAAACTGTAATATGAAAGGAGAATCTGAAGATATAAACTTTATATAATAGTTATGGAGTCAAACTGGCATAATTGCAGTGTTTTATTAGTTGCTACTAAGCCATTTACTTTGAGAAACACACATGCTAAATGACATAGAGGAAAAATAACAAAGTGATTTATGTAGCTAATTTAAATTTTGCATCTGTTTTTCAGTTAAGATTAAGAATATGGAATTCAATTAAATGCAATTATATATACTTTTAATTTCATGTATATGCAAGAGTTATGAGCTTGTCTGTTACACTATCATAACTGCAAATATAAATAGACCTAGAAACTATAAATTCGGAAATATTTCAAATACTATGAAACGTTTGCTTTTAAAATGTCTAGTACCATAATTATTAAGGCTTAGGCAAATCATTATTTAAAAGATCAAAAATTATGTATTTTATTTAAAAAAGCTTTTGCTGATATAATTAGACATTTTGGACTATGGCAATGCATCAATGCATGTTTGTTGTGTGGGTATGTATGGGGATATGCACATACTACAACATATTGAACATTTATATAGATTTTACCCTAAACTAAAAGTAGCTGTATAGTAGTAATTGAATAAAATTTAACTATCATTTCCATCATGACTGTGACATACTTTTTAAAAAGCATGAAGAGTGGAATAGAGACCTATTTGAAAGTGTTAACCGGCAGATGAGTCACAATAAAATTTTTTTAAAAATAAATTGTTTGGTTAGAAAGTTAAAACATGATTAATGTTGAATAATAACTAATAGAAATAGAGTGAGAAAGTTTAACTCAGAAAATTGAGTAAATAATTTAAAACAGTTAAGAAATAGACACATTCACAATTAGAAATGGGGTCCTTAACACATCCTTGTCAGACACATAACTGTATGAACTATTGACCATAAATCAGTAGACTATTGATCTAATCAATATTATCAGCTAACAGGATATAATTGACATGCATAGAATATTTCAACAAAAAACAGAGGAATACACATTTTTCATGAGTATATTCATGAGAATATTGAACAAGATAGACCACAACCCGAGTGATGAAACAAAACTCAACATTTCGAAGAATTAAAATCCTACAGAGATTTATATCTAACCATAAAAAACTCAAACTAGAAATCAATAACAGAGAGATAACAAAAACTATCTAAACACTTGGAAATTAAACACCACACTTATAAATAGTTCATGTGTCTAACACATGGGAAGCCTCAAAATAAATTTTTAAATGCGTAAAACTTAATAAACATGGGGACAAACATTCATCAAAGTATGTGTGATGTGGCCAAGACAGTTCTGGGAGGAAAATTTACAGCACTAAATTTTACAGTAGAAAAGAAAGTTATCAAATAGATAATAGAACTTTATTTCTCAAGAAATACAAAGCAGTAGAGAAAAAATTCACTCAAAGGCAGCAGAAGGAAAATAATAAAGATAGCAGTAATAGTTGAAATTGAAAATATAAAAACAATAGAGAAAAATCAGTGAAATGAAGAGTTAGTACTTTGAAAGATTCAATAAAAGTGTTGAACTGCTAGCAAGACTGCCAAAAATAGAGAAGATAATATCATTAATGTCATGAATAAACTGGAGGTATTACTATAGATTATGCTGTCATCAAATGGATAATAAAGTGATACAGTGACTAACTTTACACTTATTAATTTGATCAATTAGAAAAAAATAATCAATTTCTTAAAACCACAAACCACTGAAGCCAGACTCAGGATGAAATAGGTACTCTGAGTAGACCTGTCACCAATAAAGATACTGAATTTGTATTTAAGAAGCTCCTGAAACAAGATTTCTTCTGGCTTGGATAGTTTCAGTTGAGAATTATTTCAAATATTTAAGGAAGAATTAACACCAAGTTCATACATTCTCTTTCAGAAACTAGAATTGAAGGATTTCTCAAGGTTTGTAATTTTATGAACCCAGTATTTCCCTGTCCCAAATCAAAATTAGCTAAAATAAGAAAAATCTAGACAAGTATCTTATGAACTCAGACACAAAAGCCATCAAAGAATATCTGCAAACTGAATTTAATAATGTATAAACATCATCATAAACTATGATCAACTTAGATTCATTTTTGTAATGCAAGTCCAGTTCAATATTTGAAAATTACTCAGTGTAATCTACCACATCAACAGACTAAAGGAAATTCCTATGATTATATAGATTGACTAAAAAAACCCTTTTGTCAAACTCCAACACATGTCAACAATTAGAAATAGAGAATTACCTAAATGTAATATAGAGTGCCTACCCAAAACAAAACAGAGCAAAACAGAAATCAAAAAAACTGCATCTAAAATTATTTGTAATGGCAAAACCCTGAATCCTCCCTATACCTCAAGTTTAGAAACAAGACAAATATGTCCACGTGTATGAACTTTATTTAATGAAGTACTGGTAGTTCTTTCTACTGTTGTAAGGCAAGAGAAGGAAACAAAGAGCAAGTAGATTGAAAAGATGTTGTCTCTCTTTGTAGATGACATAGTTGTTTATGTAGAAAATCTTAAGTAAGTTACAAAAAATCAACTGTAACTAAGTGATTACAACAAGGCCATAAGACCCAAGGACACATGACAAAATATACAACCAACAAAAAAATCATCACGTCTCTATACTAACAATAAACATATTGAAATAAAAATTTTAAAAATAAATGTATACTTCCTCCAAAAAACATATACTTAAATATAAACTTAATAAAACATATACAGGAAATGTCAGCTGACAAATGTAAAATAATGATGAAAGAAATTTTCAAAGTGCTAAATAAATGAAGAGATATATTGGGTGAATAGATTGAGAGATTCAGTAGAGTAAAGATGTTAATTCTACCAAAGTGATCTATAGGTTTAAGCAGGTGCTACCAAAATCCCAGCAAGGGTTTTTTTTTCTGTAGACAAAAGACAAAAATATTTTGAAATTTATACAGAAAGTCACAGTCACTAGAATAGCCAAACCAATCCTGATAATGGAAAACAAAGTAGAAAAAATTACCCCACTCAATGTAAAGTACTATATAGCTATTAGTAATAATATAGTCTGGTCTTGGTGGAGGTATAGATACATAGCTTAATTGAAGAGAAGAAAAAACCCAAGTATATCTAAATCCACAAACATATCCCTAACTAATTTTTGACAAAGTTCCAAAGGCAATTCAATGCAGAAAAGATAATGTTTTCAAATAATGGTTCTCAAGCAATTGAACACTTATAGATCAAAAAAAAAAAAAAAAGGCAAGTAAAAAATAAACAAGAACTCAGTCTTTAAACCTTTCTCACATTTTATACAAAATTTAACTCATAATAAGCCACAGATTAAATGTCAAATGTAAAAGTGTGAAACTTGTAGCTAAAAATATAGAACAAGTACTTGGAATCTAGGACTGACAGAATCCTTATTGTTTACATCAAAAGCATGAACCATAAGGGAAAAAGGATAAATTGGACTTCATTGAAATCGGAATATTTCACTCTATAAAGAGTGAAAGAAAGCTACATATGGGAAGAAAATGTTTGCTAGCCATGTATTTGGCAAATGAACAGTATCTACAATATGTAAAGAATTCTCAAAAGAAAACAACCCAATTATGAGATGAGCAAAAAACAGCAAGATACATTTCATTGAAGAAGATGTCCCAGTGGGTAGTAAGCACATGCAAAGATGTTCAACATCATCAGACACTGGGGAAACCCAAGATGAACCATATGTATACACCCATCAAATGAACCATACATACACTAATCAAAATGAACCATGGATACACAACGATCCAAATGGCCAAACAATACAAAACAAAATCGACAAATACATAAAAAATCAATGCCAATGTCAAATGTGAGTTAGGATGTAGAGGAACTGGACTCAGACATTTCTCATACAGGGCAAACTAGCCCCAAAGCAGAGGTTAGCCTGTGAGGGTTCTTGGCCTTGCCCAGGAAAGAATTCAAGGACAAGCCAGATGTAGAAGAAAACAGTCTTATTGAAGAGGCGGTGTTACAGTCTGGCGGAGTTACAGCTCCACGACTGCTCTTGCAGAGCATGGCTACCCACTAGTCAGACAGCCACAGCTCAGGGCAGCTTTGCAGTCATATTTATACCCACTTTTAATTGCATGCAGATTAAGGAGTGGTTTATGCAGAATTTTCTAAGAAAGGGGTAGTAACCCCAAGAGGTTTATTGGGTCATGACCATGTAAAGAGTCGGTAAAAGCTAGGTGTTGCCATTGGAATGATAAATTGACGTGGTACATTGGTGGGAATGTCTGATTAGAAAGTTGCTTCTGACCAGGCCCTGTTTTAACTTGTCCTCAATCTGGTTCTGTGTCTGAGCCCCACCTCCGGAGGTGAGACCTGCTTCCTACATCATCTCTATTGAGAATGTGAACTGGTACACCCACTCTGGAAAAAATGTTTAACAGTTCTGCATTAAAACTAAGCATACAATCTAGCGAATTGACTCCTGGAGATTATTCCTAGACAAATAAAACTTACAACAAAAGCCTACAGGTGAATGTTCATAACAGCTTTATTTGGAATAGCTCAAAACTGGAAAAAAGCCTATATCAAAATATTGTGCATCCATGCCACGGATTCTTACACAGCCAAAGGGAGTGAACTATAGATGCACAGTTTCGATGAATCTCCAGAGAATTACATGGAGTCAAAAAAAGGCAATCCCAAAAGGCTTCATACTTTGTGATCCCACTTATGTAATATTCTCGTAATGATAAAATTGTAGAAATTAAGTACAGATATGTGATTGCCAGGTAGGAGGGACATAGTTGGGTTTGAGATTGACAGGGAGTTGAATACGATTTAAAAGAGCAATACAAAGATAATTGCAGAGATGGAACTGTCCTGTATACATTGACTGAGGTGATGGATGCAATAAATTACATGTGACAAAATTTCACTGAGTTCAATATATACACAAATATAAAAACATGTAAAACAGGAAAAAAGTGTATCAATGTTCTTGTACTGGTTGTGATATGCCCTGTGGGTTTCAGGATGTTATCACTCAGGGAAACTAGGTAAAGCATAGGTGGAATCTCTGTGTTATTTTGTATACAGTAACTACCTGTGAATCTACAAATACATCAGAATAAATATTTACAATGCAAATTTTAAAAAGAAAATAAAGCTATGTGCTATAAATTTCAAAGTGATATGTTAAAAATATAAAACAAAATAGTCAAGAAAACTAGCCAATCACAGTGGCTCATGCCTGTAATCCCAGCACTTTGGGAGGCTGAGACGGGCAGATTACTTGAGGTCAGGAGTTTGAAACCAGCCTGGCCAACATGGTAAAACCCCGTCTCTACTAAAAATAAAAAAAAATAGCTGGGTGTTGTGGCACACGCATGTAGTCCTAGCTACTCAGGAGGCTAAGGCAGGAGAACTGCTTGAACCCCAGGAGGCAGAGGTTGCAGTGAGTTGAGATCAAGCCACTGAACTCCAACCTGAGAGACAGAGCGAGACTCCATCTCAAAAAAAAAAAAAAAAAAAAGGTCAAGAAAATTAACCTACAGCCGAATATTCTTCACTAGTTGTGGTAAAAGATTAGCGTGTGGTATATGATAAAACCTCAAATGATTACCACAAACTAAGGTTCGGCATATGACAAACTTCTTCATTCAGGATTTTATATAGATTGGTAGATTTTGAAGCATGAAATTAAAAAAAAAATACTCTATCTGAAATTGCTCACTTGATACTTAGTATATATGATTTGATTATGTTTTAAAATATTGAGTCGAATATTCCACGTTTCACATATCCTGAGAGAAACTGGCAGCAATGACCGTATTCCATTGAATTACTTTTATAGTATTCACTGTCCCTGAAAACAAATGTTGAGTAATATAATGTTGTTCCAAGTATCAAGGATACTCTTTGCTATAAGGTACACTTCAGCCTACCAGGGAGCAGTTGTAAGATTGTTCTTAATATACTAACAAGAATGAACAATAGCCACTCATTGATAATAAAGGTATGGAAAGAGAGAAAACAGACATTAATATAACACGTGCATTCCGATATCCCTTTCTCTTCTGAAATTTGTTTTTTAACCTTAATTTCATCTTCCTTTTTCCTTCCATCTGTTTTTTAAATCATGATTCCTCATGTTATCACTGCCGTTATCTATCTCTCTATCTCTTTTCTATCTCTCCATCTTTTCTCTACTGGGAAATTCATATGACTTTAAAAATGAAATTTAAGGTTTTACTTAAATAGTTTTTGCAAAATAATATTTTATGATAATACTTGGAATATTCATAAATAACAATTCTTTGTACAAAGTAACACAATGTGCTGAATAATTTAGTTTAGATTTTTTGAAGTCAATTCACAGTGATTAGGTTATGATTATACATTAATAGAAGAAAGTAAAAAGAGAAATTTTCATTTCTTTTTTTCTTTTCTTTTTTTTTTTTTTTTTTAGAGAGTCTCACTCTGTCACCCAGGCTGGAGTGCAGTGGCGCGATCTCGGCTCACTGCAAGCTCCGCCTCCCGGGTTCAGGCCATTCTCCTGCCTCAGCCTCCTGAGTAGCTGGGACTACAGGCGCCTGCCACCACGCCTGGCTAATTTTTTGTATTTTTAGTAGAGACGGGATTTCACCGTGGTTTCGATCTCCTGACCTTGTGATCCGCCTGCCTCGGCCTCCCAAAGTGCTGGGATTACAGGCGTGAGCCACCGCACCCGACCGAGATTTTCATTTCTACGAAAGATATGTTCAGAAGTTTATATTATGCATACAATCAATGCTCTTTCCTAGATGAGAAAAATAATTACAAACCATATGGTTAGCATAAAATAAGAAAAGAATACAATTAAGATTTATTTTTCAGTTTGAACAGTAATAAATTTATTCCTTATTTCCTTTACAATTTAATTTGTTCCAGATGGTTCCAATATGTCTATTTTTACTCTAACTCTCATTTCAATGGAACAATGTAGTTCTGCCACACAATTTTTCAACTTGCTTTTGTTTTCATGTTTTGAAACTAACTTATTTGATGTTTATCTATGGAAAACTCAGTATTTTTAAAGCAAAAATAGAATAACATATTTCTCATTAAAAAGAGTAATTTTAAAATTACTTTTAAGCTTGTGCCCATCCACGGAATAAATATTTTATAACCTTTTCTCAGATCAAAAGAGTACATATTAAAGAATTCTAGAAAATACTGGAAAATGTACATCATAATGCCAATAATTGCTGTATTTCCCTGGAGATATTGCAGGTGAATATTTTTTATCCTCTACATTTCTACTTTTCCCTTGGCTTTCTACATGTTTTAGCTTGCTAAGATAATCATAATCAACCAATCATAATAAATGATTGTGCCAAATATCAAAGATGTCTATCAATGAGGAAAAACTTTCTTTTCAAAAACAAAAATTTACAAAAAAGTCCAAATGGCTCAATAATTGGCAATAGAAATTGATAGTTAATTCCAGATAAAGAAATACAACTTTTTAAAATTGTAACATGAATAAACTTTACACATAAATATAACCTGTACCAAAATGACTTATTTTACATTTAATGAAATCAATACATCTTGTATTCTTTTTATATGTCAGTTTCTATATGTCCTATATATGCGATATATATAATTGTTTACATATAAACAAATTGAAAATACTTCAATAGTTGAGACAATGGCAATATGAGAAAAATGAATTACTAATAAAAAAATTGCCAAATATTGGGTTAGCTAACTTCGTACCTACAAACGGAATCTATGACCTCAATAGAGGTTTGCAAACATCTAGTGTTCAAGTGATTGCACATATTTTTCAAGTGTTAAAAATTAAAATAAAAGCTTAATTATGAAAAAAATGTATATACACATATAAGTATATATATGCACATGTGTACATATGTATATGGATATTATATGAATAACATTGGTTAAAAAGAGTCGGTTCATTTAAAAAGTGAATATTATGTTTAAATTAAGAAAGTAGAATACACAGACACCCTTTCTTTTTGGGTGAATAAAAATATCATCTAGAATATATTTAGTATTTGTTTTATGACTGGTGAACTTGACTAATTTAAGATTAATAAGAATTGATTTATCTTTTTAATTTTGTCTAGCTATTACAAAGAAAGTGGTGTGAAATTTTCCTTAGTGCCATAAACAATTAGCAAACAGGACAAGATATACGAAGAAAAACTTACTAGAAATCAGGTGGAGCTGAACACTGATTCCTGAGATAATAGAAAGAAATAAAATTAGTGCAGTGGTTTGCTGGTAAAACAACTGGTTACATACACACACGCACTCTAAAACAAAAACCAAACAAACATCAAACATGCCCTGGTCTTTAGTGTTTGCAGTTTTTACGTTACAAATAGTCACAACATGATTGAATATGTTTCCAATTCATGTTTCCGAAAAGCATGTGGTGCATACAATCAGATCTTGAGAAAGTTATGAGTCGTCTCCAGTACACAGCTGAATGAGCTTTATAGTTATTCTAGTTTTTGACCTGAAGACATTTTTCAGATCACAATGTAGGGTTGCTCAAAGCATAGGACGGAATCCTGACAGAGCCAAGAAAAAAGATAATGTATTTTGCAGAAGCCAAGTTGGCTGGATTTTGCAGGACAGAGTCCCAGAAAGGAAGAAGTTGTCTAGAGAAAAAGCTCCAGAAGTTTGCATAAAGGTCTCCTCAAGTCTTTAACTGAGTAACTGAGCTATATACCCAAGGGCAAAACACCATAAAGTGACCACTGGGATCTGTAAGCCGAAAAATTGCCAGACGGGTCTAGAAGCCATTCAGATTTTGATGACAGTAAAGAGCTCATGTCAAACATAATAGTGACCCGAGGAAAATTACTTCTTGAGAGTAGAGCCAACATAAGTCTAGAGTAAAGGCTAGTCTAGACTAGTCCTTGGAAGGGTTATCAGCAGGTTTCAGGAAGATAAGGTTGATGCATAAATAGCTTAGAACCTGGCAAAACAAAATCTCCCATGTTCTGCAGGAATATAACACAACTTAGATATTGAATAATCTAATATTTGTAATATGACATTTGATATAAAATTGCTAGACAAGTGGAAAAACAAAAATATGTTACCTGTTACCAGAAAATAAAGTCAAGCAGGCCACAGAAACAGGCCAAAAAATGTATATAATTATGGACAAGGATTTGAAAACCACCATTATATATATAATTAGGCATGTAAAGCAGATGTTGCATATAATGGGAAGAGAAAAGGCAATTATTAAAAGTAAAAACTTCTACAGTATCTGAAAATACAAAATACTAATGTAATATTTGAAATTTAAAAATAATAATTACATGAGCTTAACAGTAAGTGGTACATTACTGACAAATGGTCTGTAAATCTGGTGACATAATAAAAAAAAATCTAAAGCACACTGAGGGAAAATAAAAATGTGGAAAAAAATAAACTTAGTCCCAGTGACTGATAGGACAATATCAAGCAGAGTTTCATAGTGTAATTAAGCTCCAAAGAATATAAGAAGCATTTAAAAAATATTTTCTAACTTACTTGAAATGGGTTGTAATGTAGCATTTTCATAAAAATGTTTCATCACTATTGTCACATTTGTTTGAGAAATATTGATATAGAATCCTTTTACATAATATTTTTACTTTTCAGCTCTTTGTGTTTATCTACCCTTTTCTAGTTGAAGTTATTTATTTCAGTTTTTATTATTTCTATGTTACTCATCTTTATGAGTTTACATTTAATATTGGGCTTTTACAATTAATGAGGTTTCTGGACATTGGCCTTGGCAAAACATTTATGACTAAGTCCTGAAAAGCAATTGCAACAAAAACAAAAATTGGCAAGTGAAAACTAATTAAATTAAAGGACTTTTGAGCAACAAAAGAAACTACCACAGGGTAAATGGGCAACCCACAAAAATGGGAGAAAGTATTTGCAAACTATGCATCTGAAAAAGGGCTAATATCCAAAATCTATAAGAAACTTAATTCAATGAGCAAAACTCAGATAACCCTATTAAAAACTGAGCAAAGCACATGAACAGACACTCCACAAAAGAACACATACAGCTGGCCAAAAATCACGAACAAATCCTTAACATCCACTAATCATCAGAGAAATGCAAATCAAAACCACAATGAGATACCATCTCACATCAATCAGAATGGTTATTATTAAAAAGACAAAAATAACACACGGTGGGAAAAGAGAACACTTATGCACTGTTGGTGGGAATGTAAACTAGTTCAGCCACTGTGGAAAGCGGTTAGGAAATTTCTCAAAAAATTAAAAACAGAACTACTATTTGACCCAGCAATCTCATTACAGAGTATGTATATCCAAAGAAAACTAAACTGTTGTACAAAAAAGACACATGCACTCATATGTTCATCGCAACACTATTCACTGTAGCAGACATGGAATCAACCTAGGTGACAATGAATGGTGGATTGGATAAAGAAAATGTGGCACATAGAGACCACGGAATACTACACAGTTGTAAAAACGAATGAATTCATGTCCTTTACAGCAACATGGATGGAGCTGAAGGTCATCGTCCTAAAGAACCTGATAAAGGAACAGAAACCCAAATGTCACATAGCCTCACTTATAAGTAGGAACTAAATATTTATTATTTATGAACATAAATATGGGAGTAATGGACACTGGAAACTACTAGAGTGGGTGGGGGCACAAGGGTTGAAAAAATGACCTATTGGGTACTGTGCTCACTATTTGGGTGACAAGATTATTTGTATCCCAAATCTCAGCATCACCCAATATACACGTGAAACAAACCTGAATGTATAACCCCTATATCTAAAATTAAAATTAAAACTATAAAAAAATTAAAAGTACAAGAATTAGGATTTCTTAATTTTGTGCCTGCTTATTTTTCTTTTTAAGTAACACATATTTTATGCATTAGAAATTCTACTTGGTTATTTTTTCAGGAAGTGTATTTTTTACATTATTTAATTCCTCAGTTAATTAATTTTCACATTTGGCTCTTTTCTGATACATTCAAGAAGAAATATATATATTCCTCATAGTAAATCAGGCCTTGTATTTCCAAAGTCTTACTCTAAATTTTCCCTCGAATAATTACTATTTCTTCATGGTTTAATTTTTGTGTATTTCTATGAAGAGCAGCCTTGGTTTTGGATGCCATGAAAGGTTCATTATAGCTGGGCGCGGTGGCTCAAGCCTGTAATCCCAGCTCTTTGGGAGGCCGAGATGGGCGGATCACAAGGTCAGGAGATCGAGACCATCCTGGCTAACCCGGTGAAACCCCGTCTCTACTTAAAAATACAAAAAACTAGCCGGGTGAGGTGGCAGGCGCCTGTAGTCCCAGCTACTCGGGAGGCTGAGGCAGGAGAATGGCGTGAACCCGAAAGGCGGAGCTTGCAGTGAGCTGAGATCGGCCACTGCACTCCAGTTTGGGCGACAGAGTGAGATTCCGTCTCAAAAAAAAAAAAAGAAAGAAAGAAAGGTTCATTATATTGCACCTACTTTATATTTTTAATCATTCATATTGATTGATAATCTGTCCTTCGCAGAAATGAGTTTTCAAAAAGTTTATGGAAATATGTATTATGAAAAAAACTGTGCATAAATCTCAAGTTTTTGCACAAAAATAAATGTATACTAGCTTGTTATAACATGTCTAAAAAGGATCCAGTCGAAGGCACTGAGAAGAACAAGACATCAGTTTGAAAAGAGCCTCTATCAGAGCAACTTGAATTATGCTAAAATTGAAGTAAGAACAAACATCAAATTTATGGTGAAGCTTGGGTAGGAGAATGGTATAATTGCTGATGCTCCACAAGAAGTTATGGGGTTAAGGTCACAAAGAAATGAGCAGTTTATGGCCAGGTGCTGTGCCTCCGCCTATAATCCCAGCACTTTGGGAGGCTGAGGCGGGCAGATCACGAGGTCAAGAGATCGAGACCTGCCTGGCCAACATAGTGAACCCCATCTCTGCTAAAAATACAATTACCTGGGCATGGTGGTGGATGCCTGTAATCCCAGCTACTCGAGAACCTGAGGCAGGAGAATCCCTAGAACCTGGGAGGTAGAGTTTTCAGTGAGCTGAGATCGCACCCCTGCACTCCAGCCCAGACTCCATCCCCCGCCACCCTCCACAAAATAGCAGTTTACAAATGAATAACTCATTTTAAGGAATGAGACAACATTGAAGATGAACCTTGCAGTGGCGGACCAGGTACCTCAATTTTCAAGGAAAAAAATAATCATGTTTGGCCCTACTTCAAAAGTACATTGTAATGATTAAGAGCAGAACCAATATCCAACATCACAGATATCTCAATTGGTTCAGCTTACGTCTTTCTGAATAAAAAATTGAAGTTGAGCAAACTGTTCACTCGAGAGGTGCCAAAATTGTTGCACCCAGGTCAGCTACAAATAAGAGCAGAGTTTTCAATGGAAATTTTAAACATGTAAGATCAAGATCCTGAAGCATTTCTTTGAAGAATTTTAGCAGATGAAACATGGCTTTACCAGGATGATCCTAAAGACAAAGCACTACCAAAGCAATGGCTAGTAAGAGATGAAAGTGGTCCAGTCATAAGCAAAAGTATGCTGGTGATGAGCAAAGTCCATGGCAACAGTTTTGGGGATGTTCAAGGAATTCTGCTTGTTGACTTTCTAAAGGACCAAAGAACGGTAACATCTGCTAACAATGGGAATATTTTGGGAATGCTAAAGGTTCAGCAGAAAAACACCTGAAAAAGCTTCACTAGAGAGTCCTTCTCCATCATGACAATGCTCCTGCTCATTTCCCTCTTCAAACAAAAATAATTTTGAGAAAGTTTCAGTGGGAAATCATTAGGCATTCACCTTACAGTCTTGATTTGGCTTCTTATGGCTTCTTCTTGCTTTGTAATAGTAAAAAACCTATAAGGGCACTCATTTTTGTTCAGTTAATGACATGAAAAAGACTACATTAACATGGTTAAATTCCCAGGGGTCTCAGTTCTTTAAAGATGGACTGAATGGCTGGTATCCTTGCTTACAAAAGTGTCTTGAACTTGACGGAACTTGTATTGAGAAAGTTTTTATTTTAATTTTTTATCATTGAATTCAATTTTCCCACAAAATCTTTGAGTCCACTCAAAAAGTAATCATGTTTACTTTTAAACAGTTGCATTAAACTTTGTAAATAGCTGTCACATTCCCTTTTAAAAGTCAAAATCACATTTCTTTGGATGAAGAAAAACTGTTAAGAACTGGTTAACCTTTTCCACACCATTGGCACTGGAGAAGCCCTTCAGCCCACCACTGCACTGTGGGAGCCCTTCTCTGGGCTAGCCGAGGCCAGAGCCTTCTCCCTCTGTTTGCCGGGAGGTGTGGAGGGAGAGGTGCAGGTGGGAACCAGGGCTGTGCCTGGCACTCACGGGTCAGTGCGAGCTCCCGGCAAGCACAGGCTTGGTGGGCCCTGCACTCAGAGCAGCCAGCCAGCGCCAACGGCTCCGGGCAGTGAGGGGCTTAGCGCCTGGGCCAACAGCTACGGAGGGTGTGCCTGGTCCCCCAGCACTGCCAGCCCACCTGCACCATGCTGGAATTCTCACTAGGCCTTAGCCGCCCACGGGGCAGGGCTCAGGATCTACAGCCCACTATGTCCGGGCCCCCCGTGGTAGGCGCCTGCAAGGCCTGAGCCTCCCTGATGGGCACCGCCCCCTGCTGCACAGATCCGGGTTCCATTGACTGTCTGAGGGCTAAGGGGTGCAGTCGCGCCAGGCGGGACTGGCAGGCAGCTCAGTCCACGGCCTCGTGGCCCTGGTGCAGGATCCACCAGGGGAAGCCAGCTGGGCTCCTGAGTGGGATGGGGACTTGAAGAACTTTTATGTCTACCCAGAGGATTGTATATGCACCAATCAGCACTCTGTGTCTAACTCAGGATTTGTGGATGCACCAATCAGCCCTCTGTGTCTAGCTCAAGGTTTGTAAATGCACCAATCAGTGCTCTGTGTCTAGCTAATCTGGTGGGGACTTGGAGAACCTTTATGCCCAGCTAAAGGATTGTGAATACACCAATCAGCACCCTGTGTCTAGCTCAAAGTTTATAAACACACCAATCAGCACCCTGTGTCTAGCTCAAGGTTTGTAAATGCACCAATCAGTGCTCTGTGTCTAGCTAATCTAGTGGGGACTTGGAGAACCTTTATGTCTAGCTAGAGAATTGTAAAGGCACCAATCAGCACCCTGTCAAAATGGACCAATCAGCAGGATGTGGGTGGGGCCAAATAAGGGAATAAAAGCAGGTTTCCCGAGCCAGCAGGGGCAAGCTGGGGTACTCTTCCAGCCAGTTCTGTGCTGTGGATGCTTTGTTCTTTCACTCTTTGCAATAAATTTTGCTGCTGTTCACTCTTTGGGTCCAACTGATGCCTTTATGAGCTGTAACACTCACCACGAAGGTGTGCAGCTTCACTCCTGAGGCCAGCAAGACCACCAACCTACCAGGAGGAATGAACAACTCCAGACGGGCACCTAAAGAGCTGTAACCCTCACTATGAAGGTCTGCAGCTTCACTCCTGAAGCCTGCGAGACCATGAACCCACCAGAAGGAAGAAAATCCAAACACATCCAAACATCAGAAGGAACAAATTCTGGACACATCGTCTTTAAGAACTGTAACACTGATCACGAGGGTCCGCAGCTTAAATCTTGAAGTCAGTAAGACCAAGAACCCACCAATTCTGGACACAACACCACAAGATGTATGTGTGCTAAACCACAGCTATTATTGATTAGGAATTATTCCGGTCACTCTGCGAATTCTCACAGATGTTTGACTCCGTTTACTGATTGTTTGTGTGTTTGTTTTATTCCCACTCTCTTTGAGAAGCAAGCAGAGTCTCCTGAGATGCCATGTATCTAAGGTGATTTGAAGAACAGCCTAGTTTTATCAGCTCTACCATTATTGCTTTA
The DNA here is from genome assembly GCF_000951035.1 of Colobus angolensis palliatus. Classification (NCBI taxonomy): domain Eukaryota; kingdom Metazoa; phylum Chordata; class Mammalia; order Primates; family Cercopithecidae; genus Colobus; species Colobus angolensis. The sequence goes on along the minus strand of NW_012115888.1, from coordinate 1,243,042 downwards.
GAGAAAACTGTAACCCTGAGAATCTTTTGCTTAAAATTTCTTGAGTTTAGAACAAAACAAAGAATGAGGAAAATAGGACTACATCATGTTTCCTATTTTAACTGTAGTTTTCTTAATTTATGAGCCCCGATTTGAAAGCTTGCAAATTTAAATGTGCACCAAAAAGTCAATTCTACATATGCTGGGAAAGTTGGGAGCTATAATTCTTCATTCAGCAATTCAAATCAAGCCAGAAGCCATTCTAGAAAGGAAGCCACATTTTAAATTCTTCTATTTAAAATTTCTCTGTTTGTATACAGATGTAGCCCTGATTGAATGGCACTCAGTTTTAAATGAGAGTATATCGTAAGTTACTATTTTACCTTTGTTCTGTGCCAATGATATGGAGCCACTGACTAGTTTGGCAATTGCAAATGTAGACAAATATACTCTAAAATTATATCATTTAAAGTAAAAAAAAAATACACATACCTCAGCTCTCAATATTCTGTTTCAAGACTGCTATGTTAGAAAACCAGTCCTGCTTTGTCCCCATTTATAAATTTTGTGAATGGATATGACATCACACACTCCCTTTAATTAGTTTCAATTTTTGAGTCACTAAATAATCTGTTACTTTTTATTATTATAAATGTCCAAATAAAGTTATTTTATTTTTCTGTAAATTCTTAAGTTGCAAATAACATCTACATATGTAGTTTCAGATAAATTTCTAGTAGTGACCATTTAGGTTTATTCAGAATGTAAGAATATTTAATAATAGCTTATCTAGAATTATCCTAGTAGGTTGAATTAGAGAATGTGTCTTTCTTTCAGATTTCATTAGGGACTTTGAAACTTTTCTGTTTCTAAGCTATCTGCTATAGTGATATGGAGAAACATTTGGTCACCTGAAATTTGTTAAGGGGATCATTGCCGAAAACCAGTCATGACAGTCCATTTTAAGTGAATGAATATATTCGCCAATATTGTGGTTTTGTATCATAGCAATATTATAGTTTACTTTTAAAAGGTGAATACAACTTTCTGTATTAATAATTATAATTTCATTGAAATTTATTCACTATAAATTCACCCACTTTAAGTGTACAATTTATTTTTATAAATTCATAAAATATATATATTATTTTGTAAATTTATAGAATTCTCCAATCATCCCCACAAACCAGTTTCAGAACATTTCCACAACCACAAAAAGTTCTGTCATCCCGGTTTGCGGTTACTCCGTGCTCTAGGCAAGTATTAATCTACTTTCTTTCTCTAAAAATTTGCTTTTTCTGAACATTTCACGTAAGTAAAATTATATAACATGTAGTCTTCTGTGTCTGTTTCTGTTCATTGTGCATAACATTTTTGAGGTTCTTCCACATTATCGCATGTACTTTGTTCATTTTTAATGTTGACTAATACAGTATTGTACTGTAGGGATATTACAATATCTTGTTTATGGACTTACAAGCTGATGGATGCATGGATTATCTTCAGTTTGGGGCTATTAGGAAGAATAGTGTTATAAACATTTACTTACATATCTTTTGGTGAATGTATGTTTTTATTTCTCATGGGTAGAATTCTAGAAGTAGAATTGTTGGTATAGGGTAAGTTTGTATTTAAGCTTTAAGGATATACTAATTTTCCAGATTGGTTGTGTCATTTTTCATACCCACCAGTGATATTTGGTGAAAATATAAATAAATTGAAATACTCAAATGCTGCTTGTGAATATGAAAAACAACTTTATTTCACCTTCCTTTTTGAAGAAAAATTTATCTCGATATTGATTATTGGTTAACAGATTGTTTTGAATATGTCATTTACTCCACTACACTGTCTCTGGTCATGCTGCTTCACGTAAAAAGTCAGCTGTTAAACATGATGCTCCCTTCCTCCAGCCTCCTCCCCTAGCATGTAATCAGCAGTTATTCTCTTTCTGCTTTCAGTGTTTTCTCTTTGACTTTGACTCTCAATAACTTGACTATAATGGGTTTAGTTATGAATCTCTTTCTGTTTTCCCTACTTGAGGTTTCAATGTTTTTGAATGTGAAGATGAGTAGTTTTCATCAAATTTGGCAAAGCTTTGATGGTTACTTCTTCCAGTAACTTTTCTTCCCTCTCTATGTCTCCTTTCTCCTAGGATCATCATTAAACATATGTAGTTATGGTCGAAATGGTCTCATAGATCTGTGAGACTCAGTTAATTTTTCACCAAGTTTTTTGTCTTTATTCTTCAGATTGGATAACTTATTTTGATCGGTCTTTGAATTGAAGAATTTTTCAGTCTTGTACCTTAAATCTACTGTTGTGCACGAATAGTAAAGTTTTAATTTTAATTTTTTTCAGCTCTGGAATTTCTATTTAATTCTTTTCATAGTTTTTCTCTCCCTATTAAGAATTCCTCTGTGTAAATATATCGTTGTCAAACTTTAATTATTTAAGCATGGCTTCTCTAGCTTTTTAATATATTCACAGTAGTGTCTTCACAGTCTTTATCTGCTAAATCCAACACTTGTGGAAACTCAGAGACAATCCTATTTAATGTGATATTTTCCTGAATATGAGTAGCACTTTATTTTTTCTTTGTATATTTTAAAACTTTTAGCTGAACACTGGATATTTCTAATATTTTGTTGTAGAAATTCTGGATTCTGATAATTTTTTCTCCCTGAAAATTGTTGTATTCTCTTTGTTTAACAACTTGCCTTGCCTAAATCTGTGAAACCTATTTCTCATGTAGTATGCGGTCAGTGCTGCATGCTGGCTGAATTATTTGACTATGTTTGCCTTTATTCTTATAAATGACTGTTGGGCTTACTCTTATATCTTTATAGTTGAGTATTCAGCCAATGATGGAATACAGTGGACTCAAATGTCTTCAAATTTTTAGAAGTTTAATATATTAGTACTCATCTCATTGTTGTTTAGATTGATACTGGAAATTCTTAACAAAATTATTATTGTTGCTATAATTTGAATTTACAGTAACATAAAATGAAAAGAAAACTTTTCTCCAAACACGTTGCAGGTTCAATAATGTTTTACTTTTAGGTTTCCATTTTTTGAATGATTACAAAATATTTCCGTTTCTTCTGGTCATTTTTATCACTTTATATCAAACTACATGACCTTGAATATGTAGAAGAATAGAAAAGATCTAATTTATGTCAAACACAAATAGTACATGCCAATAACTTCCCAATAAGTGCATTTCTGTAGTAGTAATTTTCAAATATCTGTAACTAGTAATTAAAATCTTTCAGAAAGGGAAATATTAGTAACTGATGATCATATATTTCAGAGTAGTTTCTCACAAAGGGAAAATGATTAGAGACCTTGTGTAGAGAGAAAGAGAAAGGGGGGGTCAACTGGCAGTCAGAACCAACATTCTTGACATGGAATTAATATTTTAGACTGCTAGTCCCAGAAGAGTCTCAATCAAATAAATACAGGGCCATGAATAAGCTCAGGCCAGTCTAGCTTTAGAACAACCACACTAAACAGCTTAACTTGCAAACTGATAAGCAAATACTGAATTTTTGTTGTTGTTTTAAGGAATTAAATTTAAGATAAGTTTTTATGCAGTATTAGATGACTAATCCAGTTTGTCTCTTAAATAGAAATTGTCACTTATGAAGAAACCCAATTGGAATGTTTAAGTTGTGCTTTAAAGATGAAAACTTAATATATATAGAAAGCCAACTCCATTTTTATGAATAACAAATATATTAATTACAACTACAATTGATTGAGTTATCTCCATTTAACCTTTAAAGTGGAGTTACATAATACGTATACTCATGACCATCTTGAAATATTTGGAAAGTCATAGAAGAGCACACACTGAACATGTCATAAAAATCCTACTAGTATAATTTAAGTTACTTAATTGTAGTATAAGGCCGTGAAAGTCATCTGTTGAGTTCCATGTACAAGAACATGAAAGAAAGTGAAGGAGATCTTATCAGGGTTCCAGCAGAAGTATGAACACCTAAGATGGGTAATTTGTGGTGACTTAACACAATGGCTGTGGACAGGTACATGGGTAGAAAATTGAGAAGTGATGACATAGTCCCCCTTACTTTCGTAAGAATGGAAAGCCTTAGCTACTTCTAAATAAGGTGAGGAAGTTGCATTAAAAAAAAACTGTGTAAGTGACCTGGCAGGAAGTGATACAGGTTATTTAATTCCCTTGAATTATTCCTCCTTTCTGTCATCTTTTGCTAGTGCTGCCTGATGTAATTTGTGTTCCCACCCAAAATCCCATCTTGACTTGTAATCCTTGCAATCTCCATGTGTCAAGTGAGACACCAAGTGGAGGAAATTGAATCAGGGGGCGGTTCTCTCATGCTGTTCTCATGATAATGAGTGTGAGACCTCACAAGACCTGATGGTTTTATCAGGGCCTCTTCCCCATTTGCTCAGCACTTCTCCTTCCTGCTGCTTTGTGAAGAAGGAGTCTTTGCTTCCCCTTTGACTTCTGCCATGATTATATGTTTCCTGAGGCCTCCCTAGCCATGCTGGACTGTGAGCCAATTAAACCTCTTTCCTTTATAAATTAACCAGTCTTGGATCGTTTCTTTACAGCAGTGTGGTAGTAGGCTAATACACTGCCCCTTAACCAAATCCAACACGAAACTTAAAAGAAGATAACTATTTAATGTAGTCCATTCATAGTACTCAGGGCAAAAGTATAAATTTGATCTGAGGGGAAAATGAAAGATATATAGCACTGAGGTCTACTCAGCTTTTTATTATATTTTTTAGCACAAACAAAAATTGCTATCCTAGTTTGTATTTCAAAGATGTCACTTTATATAACTATGCAATTATACTCTAAGGATAAGCAATGTTCAATTTCATAATTTCTATATAGCTTTATTGCTGTCTACATCCCAGACTACTCATGTTACCAATTTACTTTTCTTCTTTAAATACCTCTTTAGATATGTATGTGAATCAGATATTTTGTCACTGGATGGTTACAGGTTATCATAATAAAAGCAGCAAGTAAATGACATAATTAAGAAGTTATTTTTAAAGCAAGATAAATCCAATTATTATGAACAATAGTAGCTGTTGAAAGATAAACATTAATGAAAGACTTCTAAAATATGCAATACATTGATCTAGAAGAGTAAAAGTGTTTCTCCATAGTAAACTTTAATACAATAAAGTAATTATTTTTAAAAATTACACATATCTTAGGTTCTTACACTTAAATACCAGTTTAGATGTTTTGCTTTCATAATGTGTTCAAGAATTGTTACATGTGAAATATAGTTGACTAACATTTCAAACTTCATTTCTCTTTATATGCTTTTATTCAATATTTAATTTTCTCATTTATTCATTTACTCATTAGTATTTTTCTATAAATATTTATCAAGTGCCTTTTAGGTGTCGGGGAATTTTCAGGTGCTTACAAAATCAAAGCCTACCTTCAGGGAATTCATTTCTTTTCAAGTTTTTCAAAAGCAACTGAGTTTCTACTATCAATTTTGGAAAGCTTTCTGTCATATTATTATACATTTTATTGTATCAATCATAGCACATGTTAAACTTTCATTGTGTTTTTGTATTTCTCTGCTTGGTTCTCACATGTGGGTTGCAAGGCCCCAGAAAATGGTTCATTGGGGATTTTTTTCTAAAATGTTACAGCTGTCAACAGACTGTTTAGTGTGTGTATGTGTGTGTGTGTGTGTCAGAGACAGAGAAAGGGCAAGAGAGAAAAAAGAAACAGAGAATCTATGGGTGGAGAGGTATCTTAGAGTATTGTACCTAATTATTTTCATATAGGTTTTCGGCAATTTTATCAATATGTATTTTGAAATGTTGACTTGTAAGTATTTAAATTATGATATCTTTATTGCTTGCCTGTAGACTCCTTTCCTTTCTCATTTATATAGCCCTAGAAACATCTTTTAAAATTAATTTATATTCACTAAATAGATTACTTTTAGGGATTTGTGATAAAAATGACTAAAGTTTCCAATTTAAAATGTCATAGCCAAAGATTTGTCATAAAAAGTTAGAAAATCGTTCTCTAAAAGTGATTTAATTGCTAATTTATCAAAGATGGCAAACTCCTTAGTTGTTTCTAACATAATTTGATCAGTACCTCTTTTAGTGCAGCATACTCTTTCAATAATTGTAAACATATAATTTATACATAAATGAGTGATTTAAGAACAAACTATTAAGGTAATTTAATTATAAACTATAAAGTCATGATTTGTAAAACTAAAAAATGCTTTTAGAACCTTCTAATCATTTACAGCTGTAGAAATTCGATGCTGATTCCAGATAGCACAGTGCTTATTCATGCATTTCCTCAGCTCTCTGATGGAACATCTCTACTGTGATGTTGCATCTGTTCACAAGTAAAGTTGGAAGACTCGAGGATTAGGTGACATTAGAAAACAACCAGAAGGAAAACGAACAAATGAGTCTGAGAAACTTTGGCTAAAAGCAATGCTATGCTAAATTTCTCCATGAATTTCTCTTTGATTCTAGTTAACAGTATTTTGTCAACTCAGTAGCCCATTCCAATTAAAAATAAAAAGCAGTGTAGCTTCGGGGTAGATTTCTACCTCAGACCACTGCAGAAGTTAGAGAGTAAAATTTAATACAATAGCAAAATTCACATGTAACAATTCTTGCACACATTATGAAAGCAAAACATCTAAAAAGGTATATGAATATAAGAACCTAAGATATGTGTAATATTTTCCAATAGTTACTTTATCATATTAAATTTTACTTTGTTACGCAAAGAAGATATCTGCTTAGGATATCTTCTTTCTCTTTCTGCTTTGAGATTGAGATTTGAAATTTGAAACAGTAGACACTTTTGTCTAAGCCCACAAGTCTACAGGCAAGATATAAATAATTGTACAAAAATTATATTCCCCAAAGGGGTCATCATACATAAAGCATGGATTATCTATCATAGAGGAATAAATCTTGAAACCAATATATTGTATATATATGTAAGGAGGCTTTAGATAAGTTTCAGTTTTTGTTTGCTTTGTTTTGTTTTTGTTTGTGTCTTCCAGGACTGCAGTACCATTGTTCCCTTCCAGTTCCTTCCTCGTGTAGTCCATCACTGAGGAAAAGCAGCACTGGATATCAAACTAACTTGGTACCATTTACTAGGAATAGTATACAATCTTTACTGTGTTTCAGTATATGACTTTACAGCACTGTTTTCTTCGTGTACTCTATTCTGTGCCATTGTTCAATATATAACTGCACGATCATACTGTAATAGTAATCTAGCTTTACAATAGGTCAATTAGTATTATAAATCCTCCAGATTTGTGCTTTAATCATCTTGGATATATTTGAGTCCTTACACTTATAATAATTACAGAATAAAATGGTTAACTCTCAATGAAATTTTGCTTGATATATCAATTTTGTAGATGAATTTATTTAAAACGGAAATGTTTACAATAGTCAATTCATGATTAAGGCATATCCCTCCACTGATTTTAGTCTTTATCTTCTTCAATAACATAATTGCATTTTAAAGGTACAGTTCTAATTATTCTTGTTTGCAGTGTCTTCTTAATGCTATTGTAAATATATATATATTTTTTTTACATTTCATTTCTATTTGTTTTCTGCTGGCAGATAATAATAAAACTGATTTTGCCTATTTACCTTGAATACAGAGATTTTGTTAAAACAGATTAATCCAAATAGAATGGTAGGTACATTATTATTTTATTTGCAAATGATCCTTATACCTTTGTATTTTTACACTTGCCTTGTGTCTAATTATAGGCTGAAACTGCCAATAGTTCAGCTTAGAGAATGACGTTTGTGATAGTTGTATTTATGTATTTATTTACTTCTTTATTCATTTATTCATTCATTTAATGTTTATAGGAGATATATTTTGCTAAATATAATTTTTAATTATATGATAAAAAAATTCAATGCTCTTTTCCAATACATATTAAAGTGATCATATAGTTTTTTTTCTGTACATATTTAGATTAAGATGCATTCAGGATAAAAGTCCTCTGTGTAATATTTGTATTTTGAATATCTACTCCAGTCACACCACCTGCTTAAATTTATGGTGGCCTCACTATTACTAAAGGTAGTAATTATTTTGATTTTTTTAAACACTAATGGAATAAAACTTTAATTAAAAAATAACAAAATAAATACCACTTGGCTATGATATATTGGCCTTTGCATATGCATCAATGTTCTATTTATTTATATTTTGTATACTTTTTAATACTGCTTCTTGAGAAAGATTGGTCTACAATTTTGCTCTGTTGAATGCGCTTATAAGGTTTTTAAATTAAGGCTATTATGGCCTCAAAAAGAAGGCAATAGCTTTTTTATTTATTTACTAAAGATGTCATCTGTGCCTTGATTTTTTTTTTTTTTTGCTAGAAGCTTTTTAATACTGAATTTAATTAATAAATACTAGATAGATACTAGATTATTTTTCTATCAGTTGGATACGTCATAATTTTTTGAGAAATATGTCTCTTTTATAATTTTAGTAGCACATTTTATTGTTTCCCTTTCCTCAGCCTTGGAGAGCTGTGTCCAGATTTGCTCTGAAGGCTTTTCTTAGCATTTGCTCACTGCCCTCAGCGCTCTTCATGCCTGTGCACCTGTGCGGTAGTGTGGCTTTCCTTCAGATCTACTTCTGCTCCAGCCTTAGGTACTCTCTCCAGGTTTCTCCTGGTTTTGCTGTCCCAAATTAGTCCTCAGCAGGATATGCAGGTCCAAGCCTCAGCAGCCTTTTATCTGTTTGTTAAAACTGGTCTCAGTTTGGCCACAAACTTCCATTACACTAGGCAGTTGAAGGCCAAGAATTGGCAAGTTGTGCACATTTTATTTACGTCTGTGGATCCTTAGGATTCTACAGCTTCATGTCAGAACACAGTTGGTCATTAAAAATGCATAGGGAGTTCAGCTGGTTCCTTCTTATCTCCTTTAACTTCTGCCTCCTCTCTGAGCTGCTCAGCCAAGGATGAGAGCAAATGTGTGCCTTTTCTTTTGCTTTCTCTCCTTACTCTTAAAATTTACATTATTTAGTATTCTCTGCAACCTCAGGCCCATTATGGGGTTTAAAATGGTAAGTTTTATAGGTTATTCTCATTATTCAGAGCCAAGGTTTTTTATTTCTTTCTACATCCTAAGTTGAAACAAAAGTTCTCATTCTACTTTTAAGCTTTTCTTTCTCCTTTTTTCCTTTGGCAGTCAGCAGTTTTGCTTGGTTTGGTTTCCTGCCCATAGGTATGGCTCTATTTGTTTATCTTGGTTGGTGTTTCTCTGCTGTATTCATATGTTGAATTTCTTAGATTTGTGGATTGTTGTCTTTCCTTATTTATGACTTGCAGATCAAAGGTTACTCTTTGTAGTGAAACAAGAAGTGAAATAAAGTTATTTAGTCTCATATCTATTGTTTTCCAGTGTAATCTCTCACTTCTGGAATTCCATGTATATGTATGCTAGAACTTCTCAACACATCTCGCATGCTTCCCACTCTGTTCTTCTCTTTTCTTTTCCTTTGTGCTTTTGTTATGCCCAGACCGTTTATTCCCCGAAGAAGACCACCAGAGTCCAGAGTCAAAGCCAAGCGGCAAGGATCTTTAATGCAAGTTCGAACTTGGTCCCTCCGTTTCTCAACATACAAGAGGGCCTCGAACAATGCATGTGCTCGCTTTTTATAGCCTGATGAAAATAGGACTTGTAAGGTTACAGAGGAACAGGGAAAAAGGGAATTCTTTAGGTTACAGCATTACAATTGGTTAACATATTAGGTTATACATTTAGCAGTTATCTATTGTTCCCGTGCTTTCAGTAAAACTACAAATGGCGGCGCCCTTATCGGGGATTTCCCAGGATTTCCCAAGCTGAGATATATGGTGTCTGTATTTGCACTGGGCCGTGTTTGTACTGGGCTCAGGAAATTGAGAGATATATGGTCTCAAGCTGAATGTATTTGCTGGGTCCAGGACTGAGGAATGTGCCTGATTTCTTTCACTTTCCTATGGGTATTTTCTATTACCCTATCTTTAAGTTCCGATGTTTTGTGTTCCAGGGTATCTGGAATGTTGAACTCACCCGTCTTGTTCATAATTTCAGATATTTTATGTTTCAGTCCTGTATTCATTTTTCAATATTGCATTTCGCTGTTGAAACTCTTAGTCATTTTTTGTTGTAAAGTCCATTTTTAAAATTTTCTGGAGCATAATGAACAATTTTTTATTTAATTCCTTGGGTAATAATTCTAATATCTGTATTTTCTATGAACTATTATCTAGCATTTCTCTTCATGTTGGTCATATATTTTTCCTCTTTGTACATATAATTTTTTAATGTATGCCAGATACTATGTATAAAAGAATGACAAATGCCTCCTCATGATGTTATGTTCTACCAGAAATATTTCCCATTGTTTTGCCAAGTAAATAGAAAGGGCTGATGATTTCTTTCCAAACAGATATTGATCCTTAATAGTTGTCCTGAATCTATTCTAAAGTGTATTTCTTATGTTCTAGTGAAGAGCTTGTTGCCTCTGTATCATTTTAGTACTTTAAACAGTCAGTTTAGTTGGGCACATTAGAAGTTCCAGCCAAACTTTTTAGCCCAATGTTTCAGATGGCTTCCAAAGTTTGTAGCTATGTCATTCAGGAGAATGCATGCTCAAGGCAGTAGTTGTTTACTAAGAACTCTGAGACTGTGGGAGATTTTGCCTAATTTTAGACCAAGCTTTTACTCTAGTTCCCCAGGCTCCTGTGCAGTACTAGAATAAAACAAATATCCTGTACATAAAGCCAGCCATGCATTGAGTTCCTTTTATTTTTAAGATTTGCCATGTCATATTTTAAGAAGATTGACAACTTTGTCTAGTCATGATGTTACCGAAAAGACATCTCAATCCAGACCCCAAGCAAGGGTTCTTGTGTCTTGTGCAAGAAAGAATTCAGGATGAATCTGTAAAGTAAAAGCAAGTTTATCAGGAAAGTAAAGGAATAAAGAACAGCTACTCCATAAACAAAGCAGCCCTAAGGGCTGCTGGTTGCCCATTGTTATGGTTATATCTTGATTATATGCTAATCAAGGGGTGGATTATTCATGTCTCTCCTTTTTAGATCTTTGAGGGTAACTTCCAGATGTTGCCATGGCATTTTTAAACTGTCATGGTGCTTGTGGGAGTATAGCAATGAGGACGACCAAAGGTCACTCTTGTCATCATCTTGGTTTTGGTGGGTTTTAGCCAACTTATTTACTGCAATCTGTTTTATCAGCAATGTCTTTATGACCTAGATCTTGTGCCAATCTCCTATTTCATCCTGTGACTTAGAATGCTTTAACCATCCAGAAATGCAGTCCAGTAGATCTCAGCCTCATTTTTCCCCATCCCCTATTCAAGACAGAGTCGCTTTGGCTCACATGCCTCTGACAATGACAGGTTATCAGTCATGCCTAGAAGCAGCAGCAGAACACAGAGCAGTGGAATAAATTTTATTTTGAAATTATTTAATCTTTTTTGGAATTTTAGTTTTTCCTAGTCTGTGCTTCTACTTGTGACTAAAAACATTAAATTTTTATATACACATACATTTATATATGACTTTATTTACTTGTTATAATGTCTGTATTAACCTTGTTATAGATATATTTGTAAACTCAGCTTCCATTTCTATAAAATGTGAATAATGGTCATCTTGCTGTAATTAGAAAGTGAGATAATTTACATAAGTTAATTAGACACATATCTTTCAGGTGGAAATTTTTCAATAAGAAATATCAACTGTGGATTTATAGTACATTTAAAATTTCAAGTTTACATTATACATTAAGTAGCTAACTGTCCTGAAAATTTTCCAATATCCTAGAGAGTTATAAACATTAAGTAGTTAAATGTTCTGACAATTTTCCAATATTCTAGAGAGTTATAACTATAACACATTTAAAAACTTACATTTTGGAAAAACAAAATTATCATTTTATGTTTTATGAAAAAACAATCTCTGTCCTTAGGGGAAAACCTTAAGTTAATGATAAAGATGAGAGAAAGTTCCAGCATAAAACAAAGAAACAAACATCCTCAATCTTTAGCCAAACTGTAGGCAAATCACAGGTAGCAAAGGCCTTATTTTACAGATCTCTTCTTTTTTATTATAAAAGAAATATTTGAGAACAGTGAGAAGCCCTGCTGGGAAATAATAGCTTTCAATTCAGAATGTATAAAAACATTTAATTCCTGGGACTTGCAGATCAAAGGTTACTCTTTGTAGTGAAACAAGAAGTGAAAGAAAGTTATTTAGTCTCATATCTATTGTTTTCCAAAATGTTTTCTCCAACTGAATTCATTTCTTTTTATTTTTTTCCAAGCAATTTCCCTAGAGCATATCCACTTGATGTTTCTCTGATGTGAATTTTTTATTCATTTTCTCTAGGAATGAATGTCTTTCAGTTTATTACTTTTCTTTTTTAGGGATACTAAAATTTTCACACTTGCTGAGATCTTTCTCTCCTCAGTTATTTTTGTTTGTAAGGGCATTTTTTTCCTCTAATTTCTCTTGGGAGCTCTCTTCACCAGTATGAATAGAAAATTATTTGAAGGAATAGAATTCTATGGTTGTTCTGTTATGCCCAGACTGTTTATTTCCCGAAGAAGACCACCAGAGTTCAGAGTCAAAGCCAAGCGGCAAGGATCTTTAATGCAAGTTCGAACTTGGTCCCTCCATTCCACAACATACAAGAGGGCCTCGAACAATGCGCGTGCTCGCTTTTTATAGCCCGATGAAAATAGGACTTGTAAGGTTACAGAGGAACAGGGAACAAGGGAATTCTTTAGGTTAAGCATTACAATTGGTTAACATATTAAGTTTATACATTTAGCAGTTATCTATTGTTCCCGTGCTTTTAGTAAAACTACAAACGGCGGCGCCCTTATCGGGGATTTCCCAGGATTTCCCAAGCTGAGATATATGGAGGAATGTATTTGCACTGGGCCGTGTTTGCACTGGGCCCAGGAAATTGAGAGATATATGGTGTCTGTATTTGCACTGGGCCGTGTTTGTACTGGGCTCAGGAAATTGAGAGATATATGGTGTCAAGCTGAATGTATTTGCTGGGTCCAGGACTGAGGAATGTGCCTGATTTCTTTCAGTTCAATGTCGCAAACTTGAAAGGGATATTCCAAATATATCCATGAAGTCCTCAAATTTTAGATGAAGCAGAGAATCAAATCCAAGGTAGTCTTATATCTTGGTTCTCTCAGGTAGGACATTTATTGTTCTTATTATTCAGTGAAAGCTGAAATGCAGTTATGAGTGTCAGGTTCAGATATGTGGCTAAAAAAAATCTACTTTTTGCTTTTATTCAAATATAATTAATAGTTCCTGTGAAAATAACTATTAAAAGCAAGTCCTAGATTTTTTCCCCTAATTTTTTCTGTACCTGTTGAACTTAGACAATGCAAATAGATTTAGTAAACAAATGTTTTGCACATACAGTAAATGCATCATAAAAATATTGTTGGAATAGATCAGTCTTCCATATTTCAAGTAGCTGTTCTTTATTCCTTTAATTTCCAAATAAAATTGCTTTCACTTTACAGACTCATCCTGAATTCTGTCTTGCATAAGATACAAGAACCCTTGCTTGGGGTCTGGACTGGGACATCTTTCTGGTAACATCATGACTAGACAAAGTTGTCAATGTTCTCAAAATTTGACATGGCAAATCTTAAACATAAAAGGAACTCAATGCACTGCTGGCTTTATATATAGGATATTTGTTTTATTCTAGTACTGCACAAAAACCTGGGGAACTAGAGTAAAAGCTTGGTCTAAGATTAGGCAAAATCCCCCACAGTCTCAGAGTTCTTAGTAAATAACTACTGCCTTGAGCATGCTTCCATTCTCCTGAATGACATAGCTACAAAATTTGGAAGCCATCTGAAATGCATTTTAAAAATATTGTTTGAATAGATCAGTCTTCCATATTTCATATTCAGATTTGGAGTACAATTGTATTAACAGGGCAAAATAAAAAGCCTTGTGAAATGCATTATAAAAATATTGTTTGAATAGATCAGGCTTCCATATTTTATATTCAGATTTGGAGTACAATTGTATTAAGCTGTCTGAATGTTTTCAATAGTGACACATTTAATAAAAAGCTATTTAGCCGGCCGTGGTGGCAGGTGCCTGTAGTACCAGCTATTCGGAAGGCTGAGGCAGGAGAATAGCCTGAACCCAGGAGGCTGAGCTTGCAGTGAACCAAGATCACGCCACTGCACTCCAGCCTGGGCAACAGCGTGAGACTCCATCTCAAAAAAAAAAAAAAAAAAAAAGAAAGAAAAAGAAAAAAAAGCTATGACACCATAAATCAGTAATGGTTCTGGTAAACAGTTATATAGCTTGCATATCATAATGCTACTAGTTTTAAATACATGGACACATGTACCATTATAACAGGTAAGGTCTTCTCATCCACTTATATTAGTTTGCCAACAGTTATATTTTCTTCGTTGTATTAGTCTTGACTCTCATTTTATATTTCCTTTTGTTTGTGAGCTGTAAAGTTTCTTTTAATTTAAAATCTTTTATCTATTTTTCTAGTGATCCACCAGCAAAATGTGAGCTGTAAATTTTTTAATAAAAAAGTTGAAAGTTCAAACAACAATAGATATAAACATGTATCCTTTCAGAAACTTTTAATCATTTATATTCTAAAGGCATTCTGTAATATTATTGTTTTTTCTAGAGAGCATCTTAACAAATCAAGCATTTCAACTGAGTGTGGAAAGAAATATTAGAGCATACCAGGATTTCATTTTTATCATCAAGAATCTACTACTTGTGACCAATATATATTTTTTAAAATATATTTTATAATATTTTTAAGGATTGAAAGAAGAGGCATCTAAATTCAAAAAGGATGATGAGCTAGATAAAAATTGCTTTTTTTCTTCAATATGAGAAGATATAAATCTTTGGTTTGGCTTCCAATAAACTTGTTATTGCTTCCAAACAAAATATTTCTCATAAGATTTAAACCTTGATAGGGCAAAATAAAAATTAAATGACATGGAACATAAACACTTTGATTTTATATATATTTCTGTAATATATATAACGTAAAAATCATGCTAATGATAGTGCATGTGAAATGCACATAGAGCATGTATTCTTTCTTATTTCTGACCCATATTTTCTATGAAAAGTTTAAATGTAATTTTAAGTATGCTCATTTATTTTCAAATTATGACAAATTAATCATTCAGTCTTCTGAACTATTCAGCTATAAAATCAAAAATATTTATATGGTGTAATGTCCCATTCTTGATTCTTCATATATACTTCTCATATCTTTCTACATATACTAAAGTCTCTGAAGATATGAGCTCTATATTAATACTTATTTATATTTGTTCACTATTATTATTCAGAGCAAGACATGACCCAGGGTAAGTAGTTGGTAAAAAGTATCAGCTTTTATAAATCTTATGTAAAGTATATTATAACCAATCAAACTCTTCCGTGATTATTTTACTCTAAATACATTTTCCAAATAAGTGTCATTTCTGCTTTTACAGTTGATTTTAGTACATAAAAATAATTTAATGACTAAATGACGATTTAGAAAAAAATCACAATATATTTTCAAAATGGTTTAGTAATCTACATTCCATTTTAGTGTTTTTGATCTTTAGATTATTTTGTTTAACACAAATTAGAAGAATATAGAAAACCCCTTGATACTTGGATTGCCTTTGATAGCCTCTTGTATGAAATATTAAAATCCTAAGATGGCCTCTATATGTTCCCCATGGATTATAAATGCAATTGCCTTTCTAAAACATGCTACTACCTTTACCATTTTCCATTATCTTTTTACTTTTTCATATATAATTGAATTAAATACAAATTTTAGTTTGTTGCTGCCCTTAAGTTTGAATTGCCTCACTGAGAAATTTCTTTATTCTAGTACGTTATTCTATATTGTGATAGCATAAAATCATAACAATTATGTTTTCTATCCTAGAGATACAGTTTAACTGACATATTTTGCTTTTATTAGGAAGTCAAAATAGTGAAATGAGAGTGAGAAAACCTTAGTTTGAATGTTTATATGATCAATAACTAATCATAGAAACTTAGGCAACAGCCAACCTTTGTTTTCTATATTCATCACTTGATGATAGTAATTCCTGAGACAAATAGCATAAGGTATAGGAATGCTATGTTAAGTATAAACTGCTAATTATATGCAGTTAATTTAAAATTTTCTTTATAACCACAGGTTCTTTTTTTTTTTTTTTTCTAAACCTTCCTCTCATCTCATTCAGATTTTATTTCAAAATTCTTAAGCAAGCCTCCAGGATCAAGGTCTGGCAACGAGGGTTGCCCAAGATATATTTATGAATATATTGAATCATCTCAGTATTCTCAAAATGGAATCTATTTTTAAAAATAAGCCAAGAAATCAGTGGATACTCATTTGTGCAGCATGTTGGGATCATACTATATCTATGCATTTGTCTTCCACAATTCATTCACTTGGCCTACCATGAAGCACCTGTGAGAAAGCTGTGGCTGAGCAGAAAAATTTGAAAGTCACAATTAGAACACACTTGGATTCATTAGATAGGCACTGGGTACATGACAATATGCCAATGAGGTAGCAATTTTATTTGAAAGAGTATTTAGTGATTTTATAATCAAAATGATATAGCCTCATTCAAGTCTTTGAAAAGCATAAGAAAAAAATCAAAATATGTAGTGCTGAGTGTGCAAATGATTGTGCAGAAAAGCATGTATTTATGACACAAAGTAATATATACTATAGGATTCTATTTGCATAAAATTCAACAACTAGCAAGATAAACTTATGGTGTTAGATAAATGATAGTGATTATTCTGATGATGGGAGAATGGGAGGGCCTCTTGACTGTTGGTTATTCTTACTTATATTTATTCAGATTTTGGTTACATTGAGGTGTACAGTTTGTGAAAATATTTATCTTTATTCTAATTCACTCATTTTAACAGCATTTATAATTTATGAAAATTAATTTAAACATTAAGCAAACCATTTTATTTTTAGAGTAGGGAACACTTTCTGAGTGAGACAAAAAAATGAAAGTAAAGGAAAAAATTGATTACTAATTATATCAAAATTCAACATTCCAGTATAAAAATATACAATAAAGAAAGAAAATAAACAAAAAAAGAACCTCCTACAAGCTTATATTATTATCTGGAAAATAGTTTTCAGAATATATAAAATAGAATCAATGGCTATAATGTAAACATATTGTAAAACCAATAAAGAAAAAGAAATATACACAGGTAAATATGCAACTTCTATGAACAAGCAATTCACAAAAGTAAGCACCCAAATGCAAAAAGTACATAAAAAAGAGAAAAATCTAAGTAACAACAAAAACCTAAAACTCTAAAACAGTAAGTTATGAAATTCTTTTTGGTGATGACATGGGTATAACTAAAATAACAATATTTTTTTTCTTTTTTACATTTGATATATTTTGCAACAAATTACTAAAATAGATATGGCTCAAATAATTTCATATGCATTTGAGTATATCCTAGATGAAAGTGATGATGCAGAAGGAATTTCACTTCTCCCATGATTTTCTTTTAAATTTGAATCTTTCTGACGCTTCAAAGCCCTTTAGCCAAGAGAAGACTTGACCCTTTCAAGAGTTTTCCTGATTAGATCAGTCCCATTGAGGATTATCTGTGTATCTTATGATCAACTGACTTAGAACCTTGATTGTATCTTCAAAAAGTCCTTCATAGCTATCCCTGGATTAATTTTTGAAAACATAAGTCCATATTTATAAATCAGGGACAGGAAACTTGACCATCTTAAAATTCTGTATACCACAAAGTTTCTTTAAGCGAACTCCAATAACTGGAGCATCTATAGATCTTTTTATAATCTAGAATTTTATGCCCCTTTTCTTCATTTTTGGGCATATTGTACATTTTCAGACCTGCCTAGTCATGTTTGATTGCATACTGGTCAATGTAGACATTTATTTGAAAAGACAATAGTTTAGGGGCAACAGATCATGATGTTATATCAAATAGTGCTAATGATTTTTCTGTTGATTATTTTAATATAATCAGTTATATGGATTGAATTGTGTCCCCATCTCCCAAATTTATATGGTTAATCCCTAACCACACAATGCCATGGTATTTGGAGATGGGAAATTTAAGAGAAAACTAGGTTTAGATAAGATTATGAGGGTGGAGTCCTCAGTATAGAGTTATAAGAACCGATGTAAGAGAGCTTTTTCTATCTCTCTTCCTCAACTATATAAGGACACAGAGAAGGCTGTCATCATCAAGCCAGGAAAAAGTATCTCACAAGAAACCGACTATGCTGGTATGGTGATCTTAGACTTCTAGCTACAGAAATGTGAGAAAATTAATTTCTGTTGTTTAAGCCCCCCAGTATATGGTATTTAGTTATGGCAGCCAGACCCAAGAGCTAAGAGCTACAGTGCCTCATGTGTAGTCACATTAGATGTAATCACACTATCCAGGTTCTCAAGATGCACTCAAAGATTCAATGGAGGTGAAACACCAACATTACTTGGTTTTCATAATGGGTCTGCTAATCTTTTGGATCGGTTAGTAATACAACAAATACATCTGATTATAATGTTTTCAACAAAATGCATTATTTTACATTCACTTTTAGGTTTCATATAGGCCCACTTGTTGCAATGAACATAGATTTATCATTGTCTTTTAATGTCATCATGTAACTCATTGATCTGTGACCTTTGATTCAACTGTGGAGGTCCTGGTTTTTACCTGAAGGTGATTCTTCTTGAATATGAGACAATATTGAACTTTCAGGCCCTAGTTTAATTTGATCACGTTCTGAGAACCTAACTGATTCTATTCTACTTTTGCATCATTATTAGATTTTTTACTGATGCATTTTGAATATCAGAGATACAGATTTTCATGGCATAATAGAATATATAGTAGGAGTAAGTTTTCCATAATTTCTACCTGAAATAAAATTAGCTACATAGCTCACATCTTGTCATTAATTGAGGATATCATTCCCTACTAGTACATTTTAGCTAATATTTAAATATTTCAGCTCAGTAATATTTAAGAAAACATTATTTGAGTATATAATTAAAATAAATGTGTTCACAATCAGTATGAATTACACATAAAATTATTCAATGGAAAGAAAAGCAGAGGAAACTCTTCATTGAGATTCCAATAACAATATAAGTGTAATGGACAATAATACTTGGTTTAAATTTTTTACCAAAAGTAATTTTAAGAAATGAGTAAGAAATATTACTATAGAAAAAGGAAAAATGTGCTTGCCACAAAGAAATGAATACATATTTTAAAAATGAATTACCAGAGTTTTATTAGTACAAATGTATTTAATATTAGATTTCTGTCTTTTCTTCATTGGTAAAAAATAAAAGTTAACTTGTATACCACATCCTGTGAAATTGCATGAATATACTGTGAGCCAACAAAACTGACGTTGAGACATTCATATTAACAGAAAACTATAGTGAATATCAGATTTTCATTGACAAATAATTTTAACATTCTTTGTTTCCTCACTGTGGTCCTAACATCTTTATTGGAAAATGGATTTTGTTCTTTACATAACTTTTTTTTTCTTTATTTTTTGCTTTGATAAATGAATTTTTAAATTATTTAACGAAAGCAGTGGATTGACACATTTATCTTGTACTATGTAATTTATGGAAGAATTAACACACAACCAAATAAATTAGATAAGGATCTGCTTTTAGTTTTACAACAAGATACTTTCAACAGAGAAGATCCTAATACTTACCTTATACTATACCTTACGGGCTGAAGTATACTACAAAATGAATGAAAACAGAAATATAACCTGACTATTGGCATTCATTAGTATGGAGTTAGTTGTAAAGTCTAACAAAGTGGTGAGACAATAAGAAAATTTTTATAATTTTTTTCTTAAACTGATTACATGGACATCATTTATGTTTATATCATTTCTTTTATAAATGTTCCAAAGAGGAAAACAAAGTTTTTTATAATGTCTATCTTTACATAATGCATAACTTGCTAGATTTCACAGACTGTGCTTTAGTTTTTCATTTCATGTAGTAAAAAGTCAAATGATTTGCCATTTATGAATATGTTCCACTCTTTGATTCCCTTAGGATATCTTAACATGTCTAGAGTCCTAGGCCACAGGGTGTGAGGAAGTTGCTAAAAGAAAGGGTGAGTGGGGGAAAAGTCACTTAAGGGATTTCATGTGGGTAATAACCATCCAAATCTGCTTAAAGTCATTTCATTTCAGCTGCTACAGCCCACTAGGATCACCATTACATTAGGGCTTTGTCCTGCTCCTATAACATTACAGTTTAGATACTTTAAACAGGTCATTTATTATTATTAATCTTAGGGGACTCATTTGTAAAATTGACATAATTCCAAGTCTGTCTCCTAGAAGACATCCAAACATTTGATGTATTTTTAAATGATTTATAAAACTATGTTAAAAATGGATGAAATATATAATAGTGTATTATTTGGCAATTATACCCAATACTCTTCATAAGTATCATGCTCCACACTACAAGAACTTATTTTTCTCACTCTACAAAATCGTAGGAAAACATTGATGACCATTAAAAATCTGAAAATAATGGTCATTTGGCATTATCTTTGTCTAAAATGATTAAATCCTTGAAATATACAGCCTTAAGAGGGACTACTTGTTCTTCTGTAAAGGTATATTATTCCATGCCTCCTTTCTTTTTTTTTTTTTTTTTGATACGGAGTCTCGCTCTGTAGCCAGGCTAGAGTGCAAAGGTACTATCTCAGCTCACTGCAACCTCCGCCTCCTAGGTTCAAACGATTCTCTTGCCTCAGCCTCCCTAGTAGCTGGGATTACAGGCACGTGCCACCACACCTGGCTAATTTTTGTATTTTTAGTAGAGACAGGGTTTCACTATGTTGGTCAGGATGATCTCAACCTCCTGACCTCAAGATCCACCCACCTCAGCCTCCCAAAGTGCTGGGATTACAGGCATGAGCCACCGCGACCAGTCTGCAATTTTTAAAAATACCAATTTGTATTTACCCACAGCCTAGAACCATGATTAACCCCTTTTGGATATTTAGGAAACTTGTTGAACTAAACTGAACCCTACTAAAGTATAGCACTTCCTCATTAACGTAGTCTGTTCTCATGCTGCTGATAAAGACATACTCAAGACTGGGTAATTAATAAAGAAAAAGAGGTTTAATGAACTCATAGTTCCACGTGGCTGGGGAGGCCTCACAATCATGGTGGAAGGTGAAATACATGCATTACACGGTGGCGACAAGAGAGAATGACAACCGAGCGAAAGGATTTTCTCCTTATAAAAACATCAGGTCTCGTGAGACTTACTCACTCCCGCGAGAACAGTATGGGGGAAATTGCCCCCATGATTCAATTATCTCTCACCGGGTTCCTCCCACAGCGCAGGGGAATTATGGGAGCTACAATTCATGACGAGATTTGGGTGGAGATACGGCCACACCATATCATGTAGCCAAAATGCAGCATTTTGTAGGGGCCAGCCCTCAAGGTCCGCAGGTTTTTCTCTTTGTATGAAGAGACCAGAGATCGTAGAAATAAAGACGCAAGACAAAGAGACAGAAGAAAAGACAACTGGGCCTGGGGGATCACTACCACCAAGACGCGGAGACCAGTAGCGGCTCCAAATGCCTGGCTGCGCTGTTATTTATCGGATACAAGGTAAAAGGGGCAGGGTAAGGAGTGTGAGTCATCTCCTATGATTGATAAGGTCACGTGAGTCGCGTGTCCACCGGACAGGGGGCCCTTCCCTGTTTGGTAGCGGAGACACGGAGAGAGGACAGCTTATGCCTTTATTTCTTCCATGCATTTCAAAGACTTTTAGTACTTTCACCAATTCTGTTACTGCTATCTAGAAGGCAGAACCAGGTGTGCAGGGTGGAACCTGAAAGTGAAACAGGAGCGTGACCACTGAAGCACAGCATCACAGGGAGACGGTTAGGCCTCGGGATGGCTGTGGGTGGACCTGACTCATGTGAGGCCTTCCACAAGAGGCGGAGGAGCAGAGTCTTCTCTAACTCCCCCCGGGAGCGGGAGACTCGCTTTCCTTTCCCGGTCTGCTCAGTAATGGGTGCCTTCCCAGGCACTGGCGTTACCGCTAGCCCAAGGAGCCCTCTAGTGGCCCTGTCCTGGCGTGACAGAGGGCTCACACTCGTCTTCTGGCCGCTTCTCACTGTGCCCCTTCAGCTCCTATCTGTGTATGGCCTGGTTTTTCCTAGGTTATAACTGTAGAGCAAGGATTATTATAATATTGGAATAAAGAGAAATGCTACATCCTGATGATTAATAATATTCATATATCATCATCTCTGTAATCTATTTCTAGTATAACTGTTCTTATTTTATATATTTTCTTTATTATACTGGAACAACTTGTGCCCTCAGTCTCTTGCCTTGGCACCTGAGTGACTTGCCACCCACACATTTCAAGGTCAATGGTAGACAGAATAGATGACATTTTAACAATGGTGATTTTTTGTTTTCAACTTTCCTGTCTTGAATGATGTGTGTGCATGTGTGGGTGTGCGTGTGTGTGTGTAGACCTGAGTAGGAAGTATTTCTGAGGTGTTTTGAAGACATACTTAAGATTTGAATTAGAGGTTATATTACTGAAGTTTTTACCACCTTCTCATTCTCATTATCTAGCAGTTGAGTTCTGTGTAAATAGGTCACTTAGGTTTAGAATCTCATTAAAAATCTTTCACACTGGGAGAAAAAGAATCATTGATCTGCTTTGCGTTTTAAATATAACTTTTAAATTTTACAGAATTTTTAAAACTTTGTCTACAGGGAAAGGCATAGCTCTGGTAATTATCTGCTTACGTTTCACAGATTATCTGAAGGATGTAAAATGTATTTATTGACATTTAAAAAGTTACTCTTTTGGCATCATTATTTGCTAATGAGCTTGTTTTGGAATGTTTGCAAGCTTATATGACAGGATGGCATTTTATTATAAGAATAAGGTCAGCTGTGTTACTCAGTCTGTGAGAGAAAAAAGTCATCTTGAAAGGTGAAGCTATTAACTACATTTGACCTAAAACCTGCTTTATAATCAAGAAATGGCATCTTAAATTTATGTAGCTCCTGTAACCTATGAGGTGGAGTTTGAGCAATTATCAGGCAATGTCAGGAGTTAGGTTGTGGATGGGGATCACACATCACCCATGTTAAAGGTTGTGTTCAAGCTAATTTTTGAATGGCACCATCACTATAATTTTAGAGGCAAACGGACTTAAAAGAGGGAATTCAAAGGCCACTCTGTTTCCCTGTGGTTCTCGTGCCTTCATCATCTGTCATCATTAAAGATTTCTGGATTGCTATGAGCAAGGGCTCTATGGAATAATCACACGCTATTTTTAGGCACTTCAGATGCCAAATTGGGCCTGGAATTTGGGTCATTAAGGAAAAAGGAGGTTTGGAAATATTTGAATAAATCTCTGAAATGACAAAATTTGTCTTTGATTAATCTTCATCTTTCGACTGTAGAATAAATTGGAATGGAATAAATGTATTTAAAAAGAAGTGTCAGTCAGGGAAATAAATATTTTAAAGTCATTGTATGTAAACATATTCCTTTCTGCCAAATGCATTAGTTTTATTACAATAATTAGCAAATTTATTTTGCTGATTATTAAGATACCACCATATAAACGGTATCATAATTAGTATAACACTATTGGGTGAATGAGAAGAAAGAGTGTAGCATTTTTCACAGGTGATTCTAAGAAAGGATTATGATTTTAGCATAATAAAACATTATCCTGTAAGAGATGAGAAATATTTTGGGAAGTAGAGATGTGAAGTGTTATAATTTATCTCCCAGTAATTAGAAGAGCCCAACTGCATTTTTCCATTTCTCTCTTACATGCTTTAAGAAGACAAAGATAAAACATGGTCTATATAGAAGATAGACACAAGGAAATTCAGCCTCTATAAATGTCTTAGTCCGTTTGTGTTGCTATAACAACATACCACAGACTGGGTAATTTATAAAGAACGAGGATTTATTTCTCACAGTTCTGGAGACCAAGCAGTGTAGGATCAATGTGCCAGCAGATTTGTTGTCTGCTTAGAAAATGGTGCCTTGAACACTAAATCCTGTAGAGAGGAGGAGCATTGTGTCCTCGTAGGACTGAATTTGGAAAGGAAAAAGGGAGGAATTCCCTCTGCCAAGCCCTTTGATGAGGGACTCAATCACCTTCATGAGGTAGCGAACGAGCCCTCATGGACTCTGAAAGGCCCCACGTCTTAATACCATCATATTGATAGCACCTGAATTGTGGAGGCACCACCTCAAACTATAGCAACAGGTGTGACTAATTACCTCTGACCAGCTTCCCTTGTCAGTGATGCACGTTAATTACAACTTGGCTCAGCTGACGTAAGAATCAAGTCTAGGCTAAGAGAGAGAAAACAAATAAAGAGACGGTGATAGTCCATGGTAATGCGGCCTATTTGAGAGCGCATGAAACACTGCTGGGAGCAATGTTGCAGATTATAGATTATCAGACTGCAGACTTCCCAAACTCGGCCATCTGATTCTTTGCTCTTGTTTTCCTCACAGAAGGGTCCATTTGGCAGGTAAAGAATTGTAACACTTGGCCAGGCGCGGTGGCTCATGCCTGTAATCCCAGCACTTTGGGAGGCCGAGGCGGGCGGATCACGAGGTTAGGAGTTCAAGAGCAACCTGGCCAACACGGTGAAACCCCGTCTCTACTAAAAATACAAAAATTAGTAGGGTGTGGTGGCGGGCGCCTGTAATCCCAGCTACTCAGGGGGCTGAGGCAGGAGAATTGCTTGAAACCGGAGGCAGAGGTTGCAGTGAGCCAAGATTGCTCCACTGCACTCCAGCCTGGGCAACAAGAGCGAAACTTTGTCTCAAAAAAAAAAAAAAAAAGAATTGTAACACACTAGTATGTACAAGTAGAGATGAAAGGAAAGGAGCCTGGAAGAAAGTGATGGTGTTTAAATAGGTTCACAACAGATTACCAGTGTCCCAAGTAACCATTAGAATGCTTGCTTCCTGCAGGTAACTCAAGCCAGCCCATCAATGACCAAGGGGACTCAATGGGGAAGAAAAGATAAGGGCCTTGCGGCAGCATCCAGGTGAAGTGGCAATATTGTGAGGTAAGACAGCCAACTGAAAGAGCCTTCAAGTCCTTCGCTAGTACTGTAGGAAAATGTCCTTCTTTCTGCAAAATATGACCCAATGTTGGAGAATTTTCTCTGACACATGAATGGGGAAGAGTAAATGGAGAGAATGAATTTGCTATCTTCATTTTGGTAACATTTTAATATTCATATTTATTCTAATTGACATCTGTGTTGTAAAGTCACACAGTTTGAGAAGTATATAATGTGTTTCAGTACAAATATCCTGTTTTAATATTAGCCTCACATTTTAAAGGTGTGTGTGTGTTGGGGGTAGAGATTGCAATACATTGCTATAAACATAAGTATTAATGAAGGCCAACAAGTTTGAGTTGGGATATTTCAGTGAGAAAAAACTATAAGTAAATAAAACACACAAAAAGGTACAAAACACTCTGATGCCCATGTCTCTGCTTTCTCAGACGTAAGATGAAATCCAAAACACATACCTCGTTAAACATGAAATAGATTCTGCTGGGGATGAGGATCATTATTTAAGTGATTTTTTTAATACTGTAGCTCAAATTAAATCTTTAAGATTTTGCAGAATTAGAGCTGGTGTTACATGTTCAGTGCATGTAAGGTAACTGAAAATAGTGTTATAAAATAATATCTTCTATTTGATTTTCAGTTTCTGTTGCTAATTTTAATCTAGCAAGAATAAGATGGCACCTACATATTTAGACAGCACCTACTAAAGTTAAAAAGTGTCTTACCTATATATTAAATTTTAATTCTCACAATAGCCTTAATTATAGTAGTGCTATTGACTTTCTTTTTATAATTTACAAATGGCTATACCAGGACTCAGAGCTATTAAGAACTACCTCAGGTAACACAGTAGACGATGGAGCTATTTTAACATTCAAACCAACCTCAGAGACCATTGAAACCACCATTATACATTGTGTGTTTATGATGTGCTTACTAATTTGGAGGATTTCAGCATGATAGCGTATAAATTCTGGCATAAAACTGATCCTCAACTATTTTATACTTCAAAGAGAGACTATACTATGATTAACAGAGTGGAATAAAGACAGTAATATCAGAAATAAGAATACTTTGTAGATTCAGAAAGTGTCCTCTTTCTCATCTCCTTTTAAAAATATAACTAACTGAATAGCTGTCCATAATTTAAAATGATACAGTGACATATGTGTATAAAATTTATTTATACACATCCTGAAACCTGTACAAGTACAAGAAGTTAGGTTAGGCACTTAAAAGTTATAAATAGCATCAAGAAAGACAAAACAGGGAGAGAGAGAACAGAAAGTGAGAGAGAAGATTTTAAGGAAGTAACTCTCATAAATTATCTAATTTTAAAATATCAGTTAAGTTGTACAACAGCACATAGCTTTTTTTTTTAGCTGTGAAAGTGGATTTGGTTTGGTAACCATATCGTTGGTTATTATTTCACTTATCAAAATTGCTCTAAGTAGATTAGAAATCTTGAGACATGAGCTTGTAGTAATCTTGGTTTGCAGTGAATATTAATTGTTTAAACTCAATGCTTTTCTTTTAAATAAAAATATTTGTTTAGTTCAAGGGTCATGATAAAATCAAGTATATCTTATTTTGCATTACTATTAATATCACCCTTTGGCTTGTATGTTGCCATAGATTCGTTAAAATGTCTTCTATTGCATACAGACCAAGAGGTGTTCAAACTCTTTACAGTGTTTGAGCTAAATGTGTCTTATGTGCATAATATTTTAAAATGTGGTTCCCTATATTCCAACAATATAAAGTAAAATTTTTAATTAAACAGTAATTTTTAAAAATAGATATTACTTTTACACTTTTAATATTTGAAGGGAAATTTGAAGCATTTTATGTAGGGAAAATGAAAAGGTTATATTCAAATAAATTGGTTATTAATAACTTGATGGAATCCCAGGCTTAAAACATTTGCAAGAAATGTCGACTCGGATTTTTTTGTAATTATCTATTTTAATGTCATAAATGAAATGGATCTTATAAACCTCTTAAAGCAATGGCACGTGATAACAATGAATGTTTTTAAAAAATATTATTTCTAAGACAAATTTGGAGTGTCTACTTTCTCTCCTTATTAAGGAGGATGTCAAAAACAATTTTGTATTTTAAATGTAGGCACTAATTTGATGCCTTATTTACAAGCATATTTACTCATGTTCTTATGGGCATGCTAATAAGGATTGTATACACATACTAAATAAATACATATTTTCCACTATAAACTCAAAAGTGTTCTCAGTGATAAACTGGCTATGTATATCTGATCTTGTCATTTTAGTTGTCTTAGCCATAGTTTTACTTTTTAACATCATCCTACTGAACCAAATAATATCTATGATCCTTTTTTTTTTTTTTTTTTTTGGAGCTGGCTCACTGCAGTCTCCGCATCCCAGGTTCAAACAATTCTCCTGTCTCAGCCTCTCCAGTATCTGGGACTACAAGCATGCACCACTACCCTGGGCTAATTGTTGTATTTTTTTTAGCAGAGTTGGGGTTTTGCCATGTTGGCCAGGCTGGTCTTCAACTCCTGGCCTCAAGTAATCCACTGCCAGGGTCTCCCAAAGTGCTGGGATTATAGGCGTGAGCTACTGTCCCCTGCCTCTACTGCCTTTCAAATCTACAAAAAAATGCTGAAGACAAGATGGTAGTTGCTTGTTGTCATGTGTGAAGTTTACATTGTTTGGTGATAAATATTTTATCTTAGTGAAGAGTCACATATTCTGAAGTAAGAGAAACAACAAATGAATATAAAATAAGCAAACCACAACTAAGAAAAGGATTATTTTTGAGGCTAGCAGGAATCTAATTTATTAATTGACTTATTCGCTTCCCTGTCTACATAGCTTAGCATGATAGCAAGTATATAACAGGAGTTTTGTGCTTGTTATTGAATAAAAAAATTTACATTTTTTAAAATATTAACTAGTGGCCTCTCTAAAATACTTTTTATTTCTAACATTTATTCTGAGCACAGCAGCATTTCTTAATTTTTAATCAAACAGATAAATGTACATAATATCAAACAATAAATGGCATTCAAAGGCTATATATAAAAGTAACCATGTCAAAACTGACCACATTCCACTTCCCAGCTCTGGGTCTTTGGGAATCACTCTTCCCTTCTTTTATTTTCTTCTGGTGTTCACTTCATTTTTCTAAATGCTTGCTTTATTATTATTTCTTTTCTTTTCTTTTCTCTTCTTTCTCTCTCTCTTTCTTTCTTTCTTTCTCTCTCTCTCTCCTTCCTTCCTTCCTTCCTTCCTTCCTTCCTTCCTTCCTTCCTCCCCTCCCTCCTTCTTTTTCTTTCTTTCTTTCTTTCCTTCTTTCTTTTTTTTGTTGACAGTCTTGTTCTGTCACCCAGGCCGGACTGCAGTACTACAATCTTGGCTCACTGCAACCTCCACCTCCCGGGTTCAAGTGATTCTCCTGCCTCAGCCTCCCAAGTAGCTGGGATTACAAGTGCATGCCACTACTCCTGGCCAATTTTTTGTATTTTTAGTAGAGACGGGTTTCACCATGTTGGCCAGGCTGGTTTCGAACTCCTGACCTCAAATGATCCACCTGCATCAGCCTTCCAAAGTGCTAGGATTACAGGCGTGAGCTGCTGTCCCCGGCAATTATTATTTCATCATAATAACAATTTGCATTATTTATTACTTACTATACTATTAATAGTAAATGAAGAGTTGCTTGTTTAATATTTTCCCTCCACTTTCTCCCCTTATTTTACTGATATTATTCTATTACTATTTTGTATTAAACCAGCAATCAATATTACATGTTATGAATATGTATATATTTTGAACAGCTGGTCCAGGAAGTTTCCTTTCTTATTTAACTCTAAATTTTTCTCCTGGAGTTTATAATATCCTCCTTTTGTAGTTAACTTATTATGTTCCTGTTTTTAAGTTCCTTTAACTACTGCAACAGATATATAAAAGACTTACTTAGATGTTTTCTAAGAATGTAAAAGACCTGGATATACATTAACTCCATTTATTTTCATAAAGATTTAATTCCTGGACTAGTCCCTCCACAAGCTTGTTGTAAAATGGCCATATGAGGACTCTCATTGCTTCTGTTTTTTTTTTTTTTCCTGAGCCCCTTGTCTTTTTTTGTTATTGTTTCTTCCAAGAGATTTTTTTATAGGATGAGGAAGCAAGATTTTTAAAAGTCAGTATTTCACAAAGTAACTTTTTCTAAACTCATATTGGATGGATAGTTTATATATAGAATTCTGGATCATAAATCTCTTTTTCTCAGATGTTTGAAGGGATTTCTTATTTTTTTCTGACTTTCTACTTTGCTATTTATAGTCTGATGCCATTCTGATTCTTGATTTGTTATAAATGATCCTTCATTTTCCCCCCACGTAAGCAGATCATAGGACCTATATTTTTATTGTTTAGAAATATTAATGATGCTTTGAACTAACTATCCTTTCATTTCTTGCATGTGGTAAATAGTGTGAACTTTAAGTCTAAAATCTTGCTTTTCAATATTGAATTTGTTCTTATATTTTTTCTTTGAAAATATTTTCTCCATTGTCTTCTCTGCTTTCCAAACGTGCAATTTCCATTATTTGGATATTGAACATTCTGGGATATAACTCATTAAAATATTTTTCGAACATTTTCTATTTTTATTTTTACTTCCTGAAACATTTTCTCAGTTTCATCTTTCGTATTATAAGAACATTTAAATACATATTTTTAAAATATCTTTCTTATTTTCCTTTATATATTTTTTCTAGTTGTTTAGTTATATTTCTCTTAACTTGCTAAGAACATTGCTTGCTTTCTCTTTTAAAATTTTCTTTAATTCCTAAATCGTCTGTTACCTCCAATCCGCCAGACTCTCTTAGGCCTTTTCATTTATTTGTTTTGGTCTCTCTAATATTAAAGCCTTTCTTCAAATATCTGACATCTCTGTCTTTAACTCCTAAATTCAAGCAATAAAAAGTCAACTGACAACATTGTATGTGTGTTTGTGTGAGTGCCTGTGTGTGTGTATGTATGTGTGTGTGCGTGTGTGGTTTTCTGAATGCTGGACTTCAGTGAATGGTGACCAGGTGGATGAAATGCCAATAGTTGGCATTTCAAGAAATCCGGTAGTTGGAATGCATTTTTCTGGGACATCTCAGATCCCATACAAAAACTTTTATAGTCACCTGCTTCATAAAGGTGGGTGGGTATATAGAAGCAGCGAGAGCTGGCAAACTTAATTTTCAGTATACTGACACCTAAATACAAAGATTGAGTTTGGAGATTAAACTAATTCCTATGCAAACTTTGCCTCAGACATGAATCCCATTCTTATGTTCCATTCTACCTGGGATTTTTGAGTATTCAATCTGCATAATTCTTCAGATTTACTTTTGGCTCATGTACTATTGGATCTTTTAAAAAGATTTGGTTAACAGATAAGATTGTATTATAAGTTTATCACTAGATTCTCTCTCTTTCTAGAAAATAGAACCCTTTCTTATTTTTGTGAGACTTTCTAGGAGTTCAATGTTCTGTTTCAGTTAGAATTCCTCTATAAAGCAAATAGCACACTTAAAATGGGTAACAGGAGGAGAGTTGGAAAGAAGATCTCTCCACAATGGTGTGGGAAGGCACGATGTAAAGTAACCACAAGAGAGCATGTAGTATTCCAATGGTTTGTGTATTAGGTCATTCTTACATTGCTATCAAAAAATACCTGAGAGTGGATAATTGATAAAGAAGAGGTTCAATTGGCCCACATGAGAAACAAACACACTTGTCCAGACCCAAAGAATGAATTCAGAGAACCAGAAAATAGCAAAAGTGAAACTTTTAAGGACAGTCTTGCAAGGTTGGGGGTCTGATAAGCAGGGACACCCAGTACAGTTTTTTGTTTTTTTTTAATTTTAGTTTGTTTTTATTATACTTTAAGTTCTGGGGTACATGTGCAGAATGTGCAGGGTTGTTACATAGGTATACATGTGCCATGGTGGTTTGCTGTACCCATCAACCTGCCATCTACATTAGGTATTTCTCCTAATGCTATCTCTCCTATAGCCCCTCACACCACAACAAGCCCTGGTGTGTGATGTTCCCTTCCCTGAGTCCATGTGTCCTCATGGCTCCACTCCCACTTATGAGTGAGAACATGTGGTGGTTGGTTTTCTGTTCTTGTGTTAGTTTGCTGAGAATGATGTTTTCTGGCATCATCCATGTCCCTGCAAAGGACATGAACTCATCCTTTTTTATGGCTGCATAGTAGTCTGTGGTGTATATTGGCCATATTTTCTTTATCCGGTCTATCACTGATGGGCATTTGGGTTGGTTCCAAGTCTTTGCTATTGTGAATAATGCCACAATAAACATACAGTGCATGTGTCTTTATAGTAGAATGATTTATAATCCTTTGGGTACATACCCAGTAATGGGATTGCTTGATCCAATGGTATTTTTAGTTCTAGATACTTGAGGAATCACCACACTGTCTTCCACAATGGTTGAACTAATTTACACTCCCACCAACAGCGTTCCTGTTTCTTCACATCCTCTACAGCATCTGATTTTTCCTGACTTTTTAATGATC
>NW_012115888.1:1084319-1209763 GCF_000951035.1 Colobus angolensis palliatus | reverse complement strand
CAGGATGGTCTCGATCTCCTGACCTCGTGATCCGCCCGTCTTGGCCTCCCAAAGTGCTGGGATTACAGGCTTGAGCCACCGCGCCCGGCCTAGGTGTTCTTTTTAGGGTTATCTTGCTGCATTTTGTTGCAGCCCACAATGCATTGCACTCCTAATTACCTCAGGGATTTTTTTAATATACTTATGACCTAAGTACCTGGGCAGGCTCATAAGAATGGACAAAACAAGCTATTTTGCAAGCTAGTAAACTTTTACCTTAGACAACATTTTTGGTTCAGGTGAGGCCAACTAAAGGTGGGGTGGGGGTTAGTGAGGCCGATAAGCAGGCATTGGCTATCCACGTAAGGGTCTGGTACATTCTATTTCTTTGCAGTTTGCTGACCTAAGCCGATTTAAGGCACTTTGTCTTAGAAATGGACCACTGTATACATTATTTCCTTCAGCCATGGTTCTGCAAGCTGTACAGGAGGCATAGTGACATCTGCTTCTGAGAGGCTCTGGAAGCTTACAATCATGGTGGGAGGCCAAAAGGGAGCCTTCATATCACATGGTGAAAGCAATAGCAAGAGAGCAAGCGGGGAGGTGCCACATACTTTTAAACAACCAGATGTCTGGAGGACTTACTATCACGAGGGCATCACCAAGGGGATGCTGCTAAACCATTAATGAGAAACCACCCCCATAATCCAATCACCTCCCACCAGACCCCATCTCCAACACTGGGGATTACATTTGAACAGAGACACACATACAAACTATGGCAGTTGATAATATAGAAAAATATTTATAAGCATGGAACTGTTAATATTATTAAGAATGACATTGGAAAGTTTTATTTTCGAAGTATCTTTATAACTAAAAAACTGTTTTTCCAGATTGTTACCTCCATGAATGTGGGGGACTAAGTCTCTATTTCATTTAGATATGGTCCATTCTAAGAATAAACAGTAAGTCCTGGAGCATTTAAATGTATCATATGGTTTTCATGGGAAACAAATATTTGGAGCCTGATCTTCATGTTTCCATGTTAGAACTAAATGTATTTAATCGCACAATCTAAGGAACTACTTTGGTGACTTTTCCAAGGCCAAATACTAATGTCAGGGTATCTATTTCAGCTACATTTTTTCAATGGCTGTTGGGATAGGCAAAATTTCAAACTGGTCCTGTGAAATTTTTATTCCTGGTGTGTATTCTCTGTATAGTATTGTCCCTTTGAGTACAGAAAAAAACCTGTGAATATAAAGGAATACCACTCCTCTACTCAAGTCACTAAACAGTTGGCTTTAATTTTATCAAAATGGACATTATCCAGGTGAGTCTGACATAATCAGGTAAGTCTTTAAAGGGTATGGGCACTTCCCTGAAGTCAGTTTGTGGCTGATTAGGAAGACACACCCTCCAGGGATTCCACAGCTACACGCAAGGAAGTAAATCTGTCAAGAGCCACAGGAGCCTGGGAAAGAACACTGGGCCCAAAATGAAATTACACCCCAGTCTGACACATCAATTTCAACCTGGTGAGGCCTCGAGGGAAAAAGTAAGCTAACCCACATCTGGGCTCCTTATTATTGGAAACTATGCTAATAAACTTGTATTACTTCAAACTTTTAAGTCTCTAGCAATTTGTTGAGTAGCCAAAGAAAACTGATGCACTAAGCACAAAACACAAAGCTGAAGGCATCGTCACATTACATGACTTCAAACTATAGTACAAGACTACAGTAAAACTCTGGAAGATAACCTGGGAAATACTATTCTGGCCATAGGACCTGGCAAAGATTTCATGATGAAGATGCCAAAAGCCATTACAACAAAAACAGGAATTGAAAAATGGGACCCAATTAAACGTAAGAGATTCCATACACCAAAAGAAACCATTGACTGAGTAAACACAAAACCTACGGAGTGGGAAAAATATTTGCAAACTATGCATCTGACAAAGGTATAATATCTAGCATCTGTAAAGAACTTAAACAAATTAATCCAGTCTGTCACAGATGGACATTTGGGTTGATTCCAAGTCTTTGCTATTGTGAATAGTGCCGCAATAAACATACGTGTGCATGTGTCTTTGTAGTAGAATAATTTATAATCCTTTGGATATATACCCAGTAGTGGGATGGCTGGGTCATATGGTACATCTAGTTCTAGATCCTTGAGGAATTGCCATACTGTTTTCCATAGTGGTTGAACTAGTTTACAATCCCACCAACAGTGTAAAAGTGTTCCTATTTCTCCACATCCTCTCCAACACCTGGATTAAGAAAATGTGGCACATATACACCATGGAATACTATGCAGCCATAAAAAAGGATGAGTTTACGTCCTTTGTAGGGACATGGATGCAGCTGGAAACCATCATTCTTAGCAAACTATCACAAGAAGAGAAAACCAAACACTGCATGTTCTCACTCATAGGTGGGAACTGAACAATGAGATCACTTGGACTTGGGAAGGGGAACATCACACACTGGGGCCTATCATGGGGAGTGGGGAGCGGGGAGGGATTGCATTAGGGAGTTATACCTGATATAAATGATGAATTGATGGGTGCTGACGAGTTGATGGGTGCAGCACACCAACATGGCACAAGTATACATATGTAACAAACCTGCACATGATGCACATGTACCCTAGAACTTAAAGTATAAAAAAAAAAAAAAAGAACTTAAACAAATTTACAAGAAAATACCAAACAACCCCACTAAAAACTGGGTAAAGGACACGAAGAGACATTTTCGAAAGAAAACATACATGCAGCTAAAAAGCATATGAAAAAATGCTCAATATGCTAATCAATAGAGAAATGCAATCCATACTGCAATGAGATACCATCTCACACCATTCAGAATGGCCACTATTAAAATGTCAAAAAAAATTAATGGATTTTGTATTGTGGAGAAAAAAGAATGCTTATACACTACCGATGGGAATGTAAATCAGTTCAGCCACTGTGGAAAGCAGTTTGTTGATTTTTCAAAGAACTTAAAATAGAATTACCATTCATCTCAACAATCCCATTATTAAGTATATACCCAAAGGAAAATAAACTGTTCTACCATAAAGACACATGCATGTGTATGTTCATCGCAGCACTAATCACAATAGAGAAGACGTGGAATCAGTCTTGATGCCCATCAACAGTAGACTGAATAAAAAAATGTGGTACATATACATAATAGAATACTATGCAGCTATAAAAAAGAATTAGATAGTGTTCTTTGTGGCAACATGGATAGAGCTGGAAGCCATTATCTTAAGCAAACTAAAACAGGAACAGAAAACCGAATACTGCATATTCTCACTCATGAGTGGGAGTTAAACTCTGAATACATGTGGACACAAAGAGAAGGGAACAATAGTCCCTGGAGTCTACTTAAGGGTGGAGGCTGGGAGAAGGGTGAAGATAGAGTATCTATCAGGTGTAGTGCTTATTACCTGGGTGACAAAAATGATATGTACGCCAAACCCCCATGACACTCAAATTACATATATTAAAAAACCTGCACGTATACCCCTGAATGTAAAATGAAAGTTTAAAAAAGAAAATGATGCGCAAGTCTAGATAACTCTCATTCTGTGATAATTCAGCGTTTCCTCTATGTCATTTTTTGTAAATATTCAATTCTTCTGACATAAATCTAGATAGATTTGTATACAATAATGTAAAATAATTTTCTATAACTAATCAGTTTCTATTTATTCAGATTGCAAGTAACACCTCTGAACACAAAATGTCAAATAACTCGTTATTTTTTTTAAGTTTATCTTATTTTTAATTGGTACATAATATCTGTACACAGCTATGGGGTACAATGTGCCGTTTTGATACATGTATACATTGTATAATCATCAAATCATGGTGGTCAGCAAATCCATCAGCTCAACCATTTAACATTTCTTTGTGGTGAGAACATTCAAAGTCCTTTTTTCTAGCTATTCTGAAATACGCAATACACTATTATTAACTAAGAAGTCACCCTAATGTTCAAGGGAACACTAGAGCTTGTTCTTCCTAACTGTAACTCTGTAACCATTGACCAGCCTCTTCCTGTCCTCCTTTTTCCTTCTCCTTCCAGCCTCTGCTAAGCACCATTCTACTCTATAATTCTATAAATCAGTTTTTAAGATTTTACATTTGAGGGAGATCATGAGGTATTTGTCTGTGTCTGGCTTATTTCACTTAACATCATGTTCTCTAGATTCATCCATTGTGTCACAAATGACAGGATTTCATTCTTTTTAATGGATAAATAGCATTCAGTTGTGTATATATACCACATTTTCTTTATGTACTTGTTGCTGGATACTTAGGTTGATGTCATATCTTGGTTTGAGGGAATAATGCTATAATAAACATGGGAGTGTAGATATCTCTTCAGCACACTGATTTCATTTTCTTTGAATATATACCCAGTAGTAGGATTGCCAGATTATATAGTAGTTCTATTTTTAACTTTTTGAGGAAACTCCACACAGTAGCTGTACTACTTGACATTCTGCTAACAATGTGTAAGGGCTCTCCACATGATTGCAACACTTGTTATCTTTTGTCATTTTAAATAGCCATTCTGACTGGAATAAAATGACATCTTATTGTGGTTTCGATTTGCATTTCCCTGATGATTAGTGATGTTTAGCATCTATTCATAAACCTATTGGCCAATGTCAAGAAGACTTTCCCGTATGTTTTCTCCTAGTAGTTTCACAGTTTCATGTCTTACATTTAAGTCTTTATTCCATTTTTAGTCAATTTTTGCATAACTTACTGATTTTAGAAGTGCTCTGTATGGCACTATTGCCTAAGGTATGGAAGCCCAGACAGTCAGCCAGCTTCCTACCTGTAACATTAGAGCATTCGCTTTCCATATAAAAGTGCAAGATGACAAATATAGACCTAGAAAAACAATTTGTATTTTATTCCCCTGAAAGGTATGCTCTGTGGCATGCTTTTATTTGTACATACCTACACATTAGTATTCATTCTCTGAATATAGTAATGTATAAAATAAGTTTACATAAGCACAGTGTTTTGAGGCTTTATTCTCTGGCTTGACTTCTAACTAAACACCCCCCACGATGAAAACTATTAAAGTATGATGAAAAGCTAATATTCAACTGAAGTAAAGATAACTAAAAATATACCATTTTATAGACTTATTGATGTCAGTGAAAGACTGAAAACGTTTTCTGCCAAGTATGAATTTTAAAACACATTTACATGTACCTGTAAATCAAGTTGCTATAGTTTTTCTGAAAAAAAGAAAAAAAAACTGAATTTTAATTTACATGAATATGACAGAATTGATGGGGGGAAAAATATTTCACCAAGTGAGAAAAATGCTTAAGGCAAATAATGAAGGAGGAAAAATCAAGGGTAAGCAAAATGTTAGGATAATTTTAAAAATGAATTCATACACAGAGTTTTATAAAATATCACGACAACTTAAAAGGAAAACATTCAATGATTGTGGTTTTCTTGTTGTTATCGTTCTCTACTGACTGCATCCTGACGCTGTTTGTGCTTTTCAAGTTAACCTGAACAAAGTGTCTGAAGCATATTTACTATTAAATAGTGAGATGTAATGAAGTGCCTTATATAGATTTTTAATTTCAATTTGTAACAAAGTTTAAAGATACAGAAAATTTGAAAGAATTATACAATATATTCTGGTACATTCTCTCTCTCTCTCTCTTCTTCTCTTTTTCTTTGCATGTTTAAAAATTAAAGTTGCAGTCATCGAGACTCCTTGTCCCCAAATACTTCAGCATACATCTCCTAAGAACAGTGGTAATATACCATTACTATATCCCAAATATTTATTACTGATATGGTATTATAATATTACCTAATGTATAAGTACATAATCAAGTTTTCCCAACTGTACCCAAAATGTCCTTCATAGCTTTTTTTCAAATCTAGAGACTAATTAAAAATCATATGGTACTGAGGTTTTATGCTTCTTTAGTCTCCTTAATCAGAGCATCCTGTCTGAGTTTATGTTTTAGATTATTGACATATTTGAGTAATCTGGGTGAATTGTTTACTAGTATCTTCCACTATTAGTATTGTCTAATAATTGTTTTGATTCAACTCAATGTTTCATTTTGTTTTTGCAAGAATGCTGTAGAACTTGTGTTTTTAATATCCATTCCATGCCTAAATAGGTAAATATTGTCATTTTCCCGAAATGAATTACTTGCTTGATTCAGGTGGTTTCTGTGAAAACACTCCTTTACCAAGGTACGCCTTTCCCTTGATTGAAAAGAGGCCTTAGTTACTACTTGGGTGATGCAAGCTTCAACAACATGTAATTTATCCAGGTAACAAACCTGCACATGTATACCCTGAAACTAAAATAAAGGTAGAAAAAACAAATAAATAAAATAAATGCTCTTCAGCTGTTCAGGGAGGATTAAAAAGCACTGGTCTAAAATGAAAATATAGGTGTATTGGCGGGGACAGGTAATTGTTGGTATGAATCTCTGGACCTCTCGACCTCCTTTCCTTCCCCACAATTATTTTTGCATGGACTGAGGATCCTTGTCAAAGTTGATTATTTCACTGAGAATTTAAAATGGTTATTTTCTGTTTTATAATTTTTTTCATATTTATTGGGAAGTTCAGTTAAATGGTCCTTACATTAATTCTCTTTCTCTCTCATTTAAAAATTCATTAATGTAATTCACCATATTAATTGATATAAAAAGATAAATAATATGATCACACCTATAGCTGCTAAAAGACCTTCCTTTAACAAAATTTAATACCCATTTCCTAATAAGATAAAGATTAATGAATGCTTCCTTAATATGATAACATATTAAATTAGAAAGAACTTAGAATATTACACTTAGAAGATCTGGTTTCAGTGTCAGAAGGCTCTGAATCGGCTCCAGGTCCAAAATTTACTCTCTCTGTGACTTTGGGAAATAAAATAAACATCTGCACCTCGATTACTTCATCCATGAGTTGAGTTAATATAGTTTGTCCCATTGCATGGTGCATAGATAATATTCCAGAAACACTAACCAACATAGTTCCTGTAGGTATAATTATTATTTTTATTTTTGTCTTCAGTAATTACTTAAAAGAAAGCATAATAATAAAGTGCTCAATCAAATTAATCATCTTCATTTTCACATAAGAATATTGGAGACAAAGATAATTATACTTTTTGAAATATAACAGTAAACAATGCATTGGGAGATTTTAAACCCCATCTCAAACCCTCCTTGAGCAGGGAATACCTGGCTTTCCTTTGAAAAATAGGAATTGAGAAAGGAATAGGAATAGGAATTGGCTCAAATCTGAACCCTGGACACAGACTGGAGTTGCTGCAGCTGGGTTCCCATCTACACTGCCAGGGTATGGCTTAAGACTTGATTATACACCTCCTGCTTCACTAAGATGGTAAATAGGGAAAAGCAGTACAAAGATGGTAATGGAGGAGAAATGGACATTCTGGTGCCCTGTGGAATTCACACGTAATGATGGAGGGAAATGTTCTAGGAGCCATTAGAATCTTCTGTTTTGTGGCCACGAGTGACTTTATGAGAAGATTGGTGTTGGGACTGGGGACATTTTTATCTTTTTCTTTCTGGTCATCTATGCAGAAAAGGGGTCTCTTTTCTTCCATAGGTGCTTTATGCTACAATATGAAAATAACATAACTTTATTTTAAAATGACAAATTTAAATAGCTAATAGTAAAAGACAAACATAAAGAAATGTTTAAATTGTATAGTGAGAGCTATACACTTACTACTTACATTAAAGTAATGCTATCACTTAGTAGTTTTTAGAAGTAGATTTAAAATTAACATGCTACATTTAGTTGTTTTATCACTTTTTCCAAATTGTTTTTATTTGCAAGTAATGTGAAAATAATAAAATATAGATATACGTGTCTAGTTTGATGGGTTTTGGCAAATGCATATCCTCATGTAATCTAAGCCCTAAAAATAAAGGATATTTAAATTACCCCAGCCAGGTCCTTGGTTTCCACCACTATAGCTGAACTTTATTAAACTTTATACAGAGAACTCACTACATGCATTTATTAAATGACCAGTTTGTTTCAATTTTTTATTCACACATTAATTTCATCTGAGACTAGAAGACAATTTAATTTTTTCTTCAAAAAATTTAACCTATTATTT
This sequence comes from Colobus angolensis palliatus, assembly GCF_000951035.1. Lineage (NCBI taxonomy): Eukaryota > Metazoa > Chordata > Mammalia > Primates > Cercopithecidae > Colobus > Colobus angolensis. The sequence continues at coordinate 1,201,598 of NW_012115888.1, read as the reverse complement.
TCTATCATACCAGCTAGGAACTTGTATAATATTTATACAAGTTGAGTGGTTGTGCTTATCTTAATAATGACATCACAGAGAAAGCATCCAATATTCACTATTGAATAGTAGTTGTTTAATTTTGTAGATACTCTTATAAACACAATAGCTTTTACTTATGTTTTACTGACATTCATTATCCATAGCTACTTCTTGTATTTGATAACATATTCAATTACTTTATCAAAATTAAAAACTTTATCCCACAAGATGATAATGGTCATTTTTTTCCATTTTCTTGTTAATGTGACTAGTTATAGTGATATTCAATAGAAAATTTTGCCTTATAAAATAAATCACATTAATTATTTGATTGGTATGTAACCAAATCTTATTTGCTCTTTTGTGTAGAATGTTTATGTCTATTTTCATGATAGTGATTGGCCTGTACTTGTCTTTCTTGTATTATCCTTTGTAGATGTTGGTATCAAGCTTATCTTTACCTCATACAATGAATAAAAAAAGTGTGCCCTCTTTCTCTACATTCTGAAAGGATCTGTAAGATTCATAACTTCATTCCTAAGTATTTTGAAAAATTGCCAGTTAGCCCATTTCTTCCTGGAATTTTCTTTGTGGGATGATCTGAATTTTTAAAAAATTCTATTAGCAGATAAAAACTATTCAGATAGTCTTATGTCAGGATTGATAAATTATGTTTCAACAAGTGTTCCATTCATGTAGGTTTTAAAAATAATTGACATAAAGTTGTACATATATATTGTTACTATTTAATTAATTCTATTGTTAGTTGCAGGATCTATAATAAAGCCCTCTTTTAATTCATAAAATTATTTCTTCTTTGTCAACTGTTCAGCAAAATTCTAAAAACTAAAAAGGGGAATGATGGCATAGAGCTACTAAGTCAGGCCAGAGATCCTGCCGATGAACTTTATTTCATGGTAGGGCCCAGGGAACATTCTGTTTACCAAAAGGTGTGTGATGAGCTGGTGAGAAGGGTAGCAGCATCTTTAATTCTCTAATCCCAGCATTATGGTAGGAAATCACATCAGTATTAAAGATTTAAAAGATCCAATAGTGGTTCATGACCCCATTTAATTTACTAGTCAAATTTCTAAAAAACAGCAGGATTAACAGTAGACTATTAAAAATTACTAATAAGTGGCCCCACTGTAGTTATGATTCAGATATTATATTTTTGCTAGACCAGGTTAATATGACTTTGTATAATCTTTCTTCACAAAGTCCTAACATTTCAGAAACATTAACATATTTATGAAGCATTGTCTCCTGACGCGAGTATCACAGTACAAGACAGAGGATTCAAAATCTAAGTAGTTGAGGGTTTTTATAGAGTCATTCACTAAATTATTAATTAAGATGTATATCTATATATATATGGTTTCCACACTCTTGAATATATGGCTATTAAAGCATTAAAATATTCAAAAAATAAATAAAATATCAAATCCAATGACTAACAATTGGTAAGCAATAAATGTTTCTTTAGTGTTTACTACTTTTATCTCCTCTTTAATAAATATATTTACATATAGATAAATACAGTAAATGCTTATATGTTATATATATGTGTGTGTGCAACTGACTAAACTGTCATTAAAATGAAATTTTTAGAAATAACTTATTTGAGCTTTTTGAAGAATTACTTTTTTTGTAGCCAATACTATCTAGTTCTAAACAGAAAAATAATTACTATGATACATACAATCTAAATTTTCTTAGAGATCATATTTTACATATGTAACCCTTGTTTTAATCCTTTCCATAAGACATACCATGAGTTATCATCATAATTAAGCAAGATACAAAGATTATAATTAACTTTGTGGCACCCTTGTGCAATATAGAGAAAATGAGGTAATTTTTAAATCAGTGAGCTATAAATGGATAGGGACTTGTGAAATGTTTATTACTGAAAGTACATTATTCACATCCACAAATAATGTTTCTGTGGGATGTTATACAAGAATGGAAAATAACCTTATTATGAGGTGTCACATACCTCAATGGCCTTTTTTAGAATAGGATTTTGTCTGTAATTTAATGAAAGGTCACTTGTGACCTGAGTGTGCAATCTCAGCTCTTCACATGATGAACCTCTTTCTGAAGCTACATCTGTTCAGTTGATGATAGAACAATTCTTATGGAAGTCCAAAAATAACACTCAGCTGAATGCACATGGCCTGGATGAACTATATGGGATATAACTGGCAGAGATTCAGAAGAATCAATTGCTCTGATTTAACCACTTAGCAAATGGACCGAAGCTGATGGTCTAAATTGAAAGTAATAGTTGGAGTGTTGTATGATGACTCTGCTTCAGAGCATGTAAGACAACTTCACTGAACACTTTGAGCACCAGATGATTACATCTCAAAATTCAGTTAATATCTTTCTGAGCAATCTATGCAATTTCTATATCACATTTCCCTACACAAATGCATTTTCACACTTTGTATAGCTAATTGAACCATTGTCACTAGTGCTTTGTCAAAAACACCATCATGATGAGAAAAAACGCTTCTAGCAAAAACAATTACTACACTAATTATAGCCTAGTATAATAATAACCTCTTCTGTTTTACATCTCCATGCTTAGACTCCAAATTGTTATATATGTTTATCATTCTGATGTTAGCTGATCTATACTAACAGATGAGAAAGTAGCAAGGACACTTTCTAGTATACTTTCATTTTTATTCATACTTAGTGATATATTTAAGGTAAATATGAATTTTTAGTTGGGTAATTTGATACATAGAAGTTAAATGACATGTGATTTATCTTTGTTAACCATTTCTTTTTCAATTTACATGTAAAAAAATTTTATGAACGTGTTCACATACTTTTATCAATCATGTTGAGATTATTTTTACTATAATATATATAAATATGCACCTCCTCAAATATAAAAGAAAGTTATATTTTTTCACTTTAGTGTTTGGAAAAAAGATGTATTTTTCGAACATTTTACAGATAAACCTCAAAGATACTGCAAGTTTGGTTCCAGAAAACCACAGTAAGCAAATATTGCAATAAAGTAAGTAACATGAATTTTTTTCATTTCCAAGTTTATATAAAAGCTGTGTTTACGCTATACTATTATCTATATAGTGTTGTCAGGAAACAGAAAATCTGAAAGAAAAATGTTTAAAGTGACCTGAGATGGTTGCAGTTTGGACATACGGGTAATAGAAACGAGGCCTGTGAACTAAAGCTGAACTCTCACCTGTGTGACTGGAATCTGTCAAATATTTCACTGGCATGGACTGATTACAACCTTGCCTATCAGACAAAGCACAGTCAGGACAGAATCAATCATCCGTCTCCAGACCCTAAGACACCTGCATGCTTGTTTACCCTGTGTACATTCACCACATATTTGCTTATCTTATGTACTTGCCTCACTGAGCACCAATCAAAACTGTAAGAGTATCACCTTTGTTTCACTACCTGCTTCTCCCATCTTCTATGTGATATAACCTATAAATACTGTGTCTTGTGTAGTCCACTGTGGGCACTCTCTTGGTTTGCACTGGGTCTATGTTCTCAAGACTATTCGTCCCCATACTTCACTCAGAATAAAATTAACCTTAAATTTTCTTTAGGTTTTTAATGTCAGTTAGTTATCCTTACCATCAACAGTGTGCAATAACATTACGTCTAAAAAAGCAATGTACATATCTTAATTTAAAATAACTCTCACTTGAGACTTCAGTGAGTCATACATTTTTTGCTGGTGGAAGCTCTTGACTTCATACTGATGTCTGCTGACTGATGAGGGTAGTGGTTATTGAAGGTTGAGATGGCAGTGGCAATTTCTTAAAACAAGATGATGAGGTTTGCCTCTTTGTCTCTTCCTTTTGAGAAAAATTTCTCTATTGCTTTCAATGCTGTTTGATAGCACTTACTTTTGAAATTGTAGTCAATCCTCGCAAACCATGCTGCTGCTTAATCAACTAATATGTATTATTCTAAATCCTTTGTTGTCGTTACAAGAACGTTCACAGTATCTTCACCAGGAGTAAGTTCCAACTCAACACATTGCTTCATACATTGCTTTTTTTTTTTTTTTTGCTCATGTGTAAGGCAACTTCTCACTCTAATAAGTTTTATCATGAGACTGCAACAATTTAGTTTTATCTTCAGGCTCCACTTCTACTTCTCTTGCTATTTCCATAATATTTGCAGTTAGTTCCTCTACTGAAGTTTTGAATTCCTCAAAATTATCCATGGGGTTTGAAATGAGCTTCTTATAAACTCCTATTAATGTTGATATTTTAGCCTTCTCCCATAAATCATGAATATTCTGAATGGGATCTAGAATGATGACTCTATTACAGAGATGTTTTTAATTTACTTTACCCAGGTACACCAGAAGAATCATTGTCTATGGAAACTATAGCCTTACAAAATATATTTTGGAAAATCATAAGACTTGAAAGCCAAAATTAATCCTTGATCTAGGGACTGCAGAATGGATATTGTTTTAGCAGGCATTAAAACATTAATCATGTACATTTCCATCAGAGCTCTTGGGTGACAGGTGCATTGTTTTAATGAGCAGTAATATTTTGCAAAGAATATTTTGTTCTGAGCAGTGTCTCAATAGTGGGCATAAAATACTCAGTAACTCATGCTGTAAACAGATATCATCCAGAATTTGTTGTTTTATTTATAGAACACAGGCAAAGTAGATGTAGCGTAATTCTTAAGGGGCCTAGGATTCTTGGAATGGGAAATGAGCATAGGCTTCAACTTAAAATCACCAACCAGCTGCATTAGTCTTTAACAATAGAGTCAGACTATCTTTGAAGCTTTGAAGCCAGACATGACTTTTCCTCTCTAAGTACGTGATATGGTCTGGCTCTGTGTCCTCACCCAAACCTCATCTTAAATTTTAATCTGAATTGTAATCCCCATGTGTTGAGTGAAGGACCTCATGGTTGGTGATTAGATCATGGGCGTGATTCCCCATGCTGTTCTTAGGATAGTGAGTGAGTTCTCAAAAGAGCTCATGGTCTTATAAGGGGCTTTTTCCCCCTTCACTCTGCTCGTCTTCTTCCTGCCACCTTGTTAAAAAGTGCCTTGCTTCCCCTTTCTTTTCTGCCATAATTGTAAGTTTCCTGAGGCTTCCCGAGCTATGCACAACTGTGAGTCAGTTAAAACTCTTTCCCTCATGAATTACTCAGCCTTGAGTATTTCTTCACAGCAGCGTGAGAATGGACTAATACAGTATGGATATCCAAATGGCATGTTCTTCCAGTATAAATCTGTTTCATCTACACTGAAAATCCAGTGTTTATTGTAGCTGCCTTCATACATTAGCTGGATTTCCTACATAGCTTCCTGCAGCTGCTACATCAACCCTTGCTGCTTCATGTTACATTTTATGTTATTAAGATGGCTTCTCTCCTTAAACCTTGTGAACCAACCTCTGCTAGCTTCAACATTTTTTTCTGCAGCTTCCTCACCTCCGTCAGCCTTCAAAGAATTGAGAAAATTTAGGGCTTTGTTCTATATTAGGTTTTGGCTTCAGGAAATGTTGTAGCTTGTTTGATATTCTGCTCAGACCACAAAAAAAAAAAAATCTATATCAGCAATAAGGCTGATTTAATTTATTACCATTTGTATTTCCATTGGAATAACAATTTTAATTTCCTCCAAGAACCTTTCCTTTGTATTTACAACTTGGCTCACTTATGTGAAAGGCCTAGCTTTCATACTCTCCTGGCTTTCAATATACCTTGGTCTTCAATCATTTCTAGTTTTTGATTTGATTTGTGAGATATGTGACTCTTCTTTTCACTTGAACATTTAGAGAATTATTAATTGTTATTGTTGTGTCTCAGGGAATAAGGAGGCCTAAGGAGAGAGAGAGAGCCAGAAGAATGGCCAATGGGTAGAGCAGTCAAAACACACACAATATTTATTAATTAAGTTCGTCATTTTATATGGCTGTGGTTTGTGGCACCCTAAAAACAAAAACAATTGCAATAGTAACACCAAAGATCACTAATCCAAATAATCATAACATATATAATAATAATTAAAATGTTAGAAGTGTTGTGAGAATAGAAAAATATGCCACAAATACATACAGTGAGTTCATACTGTTGGAAAAATGGTGCTGATACCTTGGTGGAACCAGGATTGCCACAAATCTTCAATTTGTAAGAAATGTACTATCTGCAAAGTGCAATAAAGCAAAGCACAATGAAATGAGATACGCCTGTATATATAAGTAATTATTAAGTTTATTAAGTGCATCAAATTTCATAACAGTGCTATAGAATCAAGAGAACATGATATGCTTAACTGAGTGCAAAAAATTTCCATGTGACAGGCATCATATTTTTTCTGGGTCTTTGCTGTGTATGTGTTCAATATGTAGCAGATACCCAATAGGTATTTGTTAAATGCTAAATAGATAAAGAAGGAAGGAGTAAATAATAACTGTGATATTTCAGAGTCAGTAAATGTAGTAGTTGGAAGTTCCAGAGGGCAGAACTAGCCTGATTTATTTATTCAGTGTGGTCTTTGATTACCTAATAGGTAGCTGACTCTGCTTAGAAGTGAAGCTGCAAAGGTGAATATAACAAGTTCCTGAACTAAGGTATCTTCAATTAAATGGTCAGGATAAGCATCCATAAGGAATGATTATGGTGTAACATGTTAATTTATGAAAAGGTAAAGATAAAAATAAATAATAGGTTGTGGAAGAGTTTAGAGAGGGTTAACTGGAATAGTAAGAGAGGGTGAATCTTTTAGATCAAGGATATGACATATGTAAAATCACTGAAAAGTGAAAAAGCATAGCCAAAATGAGTCACAATAATTATCTTGGAATGTCTGAAACACATAGACGGAATCGACTAACCAAAAGTGATAAGAGGGAAATTATAAAACACATATGTGCAAACAAGGGACATAGAATGTATTCTCACTCCTTTTTGATATCCTTTTTGGTTAATTTAGATATGTAGCTGATGACTAGTTGGTAAATTTTAGGACAATAAAATAATGTTCTAGAAAATGAATTTGACCAAAGATAGAATGGACAACTACCAAGGGAGGTTAAAACTTTCCACCAGCTTACAATATTTCATCTATAGTCAACAAACACTCCTACAAGTATAGCATGTTTGAATAAGACAATACCTAAATTCCCTTTTACTTTAATATCTTAAATTTTTATCATCCCTCAAGTTTCCAAGATATATTTTGAAAATGTTTGCAACATCTTATGCTAAATTTTCTAGTGAAAGTTCATAACCATATGAGTAGGCACTATTATATGAAATAAAGAAAATTACAATATTTATGAACTTTCTAAGGTGTGCAATGTTGTAAAAAATTTCCTTTTTTTTTAGTTAAACTTACAGCATTTTACATTTAACAAAAGGTTCTAAAATAATGTGAAAAGCACATAAGTTACAAGCGTGGATCTGTCGTCTTCTCTATGGAAATGAACCTTTAATTATTTCATAAAGACTTTTTTCCCTTTAAGAAGTTTGCTTTTGGCTGTGATGAAAGGTGGATTGCAAACTGTGAGAGATATTTTTTCATTTCTTCTAATCTCTAAAGATAGTAGTTCTATGTAGAATTATATAGATGTATCAAAGTTATTAAATAGCTTGGCTGAGTTATCCCTTTATTTTTATAAACATATGTGAGAAGTTTTTTGTTTGTCTTAAATTTTGGTAAAATACATATAACATAAAATTTACCATTTGAACAATTTTTAGGTATACAGTCAAGTAGTATTAAATACATTCACACTATTGTATAACCATCAACATCATCTTCCTAACCCTTCTTATCTTGAAAGATTGAAGCTCTATACTCATTAAGTAATAACTCTCCAATCCTCCCTTCCCTCAGCACCTGGTCACCATTTTACTTTATGTGTCTATGAATTGGACAACTCTACGTGCCCCCATAAGTGGAATTATACAATATGTGTCTTTTTGGGACTATCTTAGTTTACTTAGCATAATGCACATAAAGTTCATCTATGCTGTAGCATGTATCAGAATTTCCTCGCTTTTTGGGAAAAAAAGATTCTATTGTGTGTTTACAACACATTTGGTTTTCCATTTGTCCACAGATGGACACATGGCTCCTTCCACCATCTTGCATTATGAAAAATGCTGCTATGAACATGGGTGTATAATGTTGTATTCTCAAACATGTAAGTTACTAGCTGAGTAATTTTAATATGATTTTTAAAGTTCTTTAGAATATAATTTGCTTGTTGTTGGCTTGTTTTGTCCCATTTTTACCTAAAATAAGAACTTCAGGGAGATTCAATAAGTTTTAAGGTCAAAAGGAAATAAATATGACCTAATATAGTACTTACCTCACATATGCTTTGCTTATAAAACTAATAACTCTGTAATCTTTACTCCATCCTTCCTAAAAAATGCTTATTATTGCTGTGATTAAAAAATTGCAAAACTGAATACTTAACTAAGGGAAGCAAAAATATTGCAATCTTTTCCATAAGGGTTATAGATTAAATTTTAAAGATACAGCAATGACCTCTATTGTAGATGCACCAATTATCTTCAGTTAAACAAAGAGAAAGATAAAATTGGTCAAATTTAATTCTGTCAATGTTAGCAAAATATATTTTCTATCAGTTTAAATATTTAGCATAAAAGACATACTGGAGTATATTAGATGGAAACTATCTGATGTGGTCAGTTAATTCTGTATAATAAAATTATGCAACCACAAAAATAACATACTTCACTGTCTAAAAATTGAAATAGATTCCAAATACTTATTTCAGAATTAAAACAATATGATTTATTATTGGTAATAACTTTAAGAAAAGACAAATAAATCATGTTTTAAGCATTTCAAGATCAATAGAGTTACATTTATACTTATAAGGTAAACAAACTATTAAATCACATTGATTATTAAAATGAATTTATATAATCTGCATGACTTATTAAAATGATTAATGTGGCCTATGGATGAAAACTTCAACTGAGATATGATTTAAATCATATAATAACTATCACATAAGTACATTACTAAAACAAATATTACTATGAAACATAACAAATTAAAATCTTGAAGGAGAAACACATGTAAGTATAGAATATTATCAACATTTCAGAATGTTACTAATTTTAGAAGTAAACACATAGAGTGCTAGGGCAGAAGTTATATAACTGCTAATACAGATTTCAAATAGCATTCATTGCAAAGCATCAGCGTTATTTAAATGGAACAAATTTCAGTTGTCAAGGATCTCTAGACAAAGGTCACCAAGAACACAGCTATAGTTGAACAAGTTGAATTTATGACTCTTTGCATGAAAGGAAAACACACAGCAAAGAAAGCCATAGTGCCTCTCTCAGTAAGAGAAAGACCTATTTCAGGATTTGAGCTTTGGTCAGGTAATTCAGGGGAGGGTCCAAGGATTCAGGCTTTGATCGTGATTGGATTCTGTCAGGAAGACAGACAAGTTTATAATTGGAAACTTCCACAAATTCTATCTACAGGAAGGACAGACTAGGTAAAGAAGCAGCTGTAATTCATTTTAGCAGAGAAAGGAGGATGTTTGGGTACTTCATGGTACATGGTGACCTTGTTTTGTCGCACTTTATCATCCCTTCAGAGTGACCTGACGTTGTTATGCTCTGTGAGATTGTTTATGTTCACCAGGAGAACAGTGGTCTCTAGCTGTGAGCATCAAGCCAGCTTGTAATAACACATAACCCTACCTGTGAGCTTTAGACTGGTTCAGAATGTTAGGTGTCATTTTCTTTCTCATGGTTTAGTGCAGCAGCTAGCTACCAACTATATATTCAAAACACAGAGGTTCATAGAATAATATAACAATTCTGAAAATGATGTGAACTCTGCTTGAGAATGCATTCATAGTTGTATGACTACACTAAGCCTTAAAAGAGTTTAAGTGAATTGCTAACAGATTACCACTGAGTTTTGACACAATCAGGAAGCAAATTCATTTCTTTTGATCTGAGTATTGGACATTGTCTTCTATACCAGGTTATTCTCCCAGATGACATGGCATAAGCATTTTGATAATGCAGTCACTATGTTCTAGAATAGACAGTCATCAAGTGGTTAATAAATACTTGTTTCTTTTACAGTGGTGGCTAATGAAGGGTAAACAGATATAATTGGAAATTGAGGATCTAGGATACCATGATCTCCACAATTAATTCAAGCAGATAATCTCTGCTTTTATCAACTTGATATATTGCATTTTATGTATGTATATATGATGCAATATATTACATTATAATCATACATACAAAATTCTACTCAGTGATTAATAAAAAATGTTTATTTAATTGTTAAAAATGATTATAAACACTGATGTATGCAATAAATGTTGTACAAGTGGGTGGTACTAAATAATTATATGATAACAAAGAAAATTTGATTAACAGAAATAAGTGTTTAGAACCATATAATATTCTTTTTAAATTTATTTTCTTTTTTTTAACTTTTATTTTAAGTTCAGGGGTACAAGTGTAGGTTTGTTACATAGGTAAACTTTTGTCATGGAGGTTGTTGTACAGATTATTTTATCACCCAGATATTAAGCCTGGTACCCATTAATTATTTTTTCCTGGTCCTCTCCTCCCTCCCACCTTCCATCCTCTGAAAGCCTCTGTGTGTGTCGTTCCCTTACATGTGTCTATGTGTCCTCATCATTTAGCACCCATTTATAAATGAGAACATGTGGTATTTGGTTTTCTGTTCTTGTGTTAGTTTGTTAAGGATAATGGTCTTCTCAGAAATCTATAAGGATTTTTATTAAAATGCAAGTGATATATAAGTGAACTATGGTAGGAAGCCAATTGGCACATTTTACCATTTCATCTCACTAATTTGTTACACTAAAGACCTTTGAAAAATACTGCATAAAATTTCTGCATTTTTAAATAAATTGTGGATTTAAATTCAGAATTATTAACTTGGTTTCAAAACTTGCTTCACTTGTCTATCACAAAGGAGGTAAAAGTATTGCTAATTTGCTCTACTCTTATAATGGTTTATGATAGCTTGTTTTTTTTAAGAATATGCATTCATTGAGCAACTGGAGATTTAATGTATGCAATCAGCATTTAGCAAAGGAAGGAGACATTTTGGTATTTTTTTTTAAGAAAGCTATTTGTATATTAAGTACAGTAAGTCCTTGCTTAACGTTGTCGGTAAGTTCTTGGAATCTGTGACTTTAAGCAACATGACATATGGAAAGTCTTTGAGTAACATCATTTTGTTCAACATTGTTTGGTTATAACATTGATAAGGAAAAAATGGGTTTTGTTATATGTCATTTTGAATACATACTCCTAATTTCAGTGTATTTTCCTATATAAAACTATTACATTTAGCAATTAATTAGCCCATCCTCTTTGCAAAATAAAATACTTACCAATTGTGAAGGGAAGAAAGGACAGTGATTTGTGGAGAGACAAGGAAGGTTGAAATACATGCCGAATAAAAGAAAGGTTTAACTATATGGCACTGGAAACAAACAATTTGAGTGTGAAGGACATATTTTCTCTCAAGGCTTATATAATATGAGAAATTAATCAGAAATCAATGAATTCAACCAGTTAGGAAAATTGGTAGAATGGTATGAAGTATAAATGAAGAAAATTCATTTTAAAATATAGAAAATTTGGAACCATGGTGTATGGCCAACTTAACAACCAACATAATAAAAATTTGATTGTGCAAAAGGTGATTATTAAATTTACTAATAGAGTTTGATGAGGGCGGATATTGAATGCTAGGAGATGGGTAATAGAGAGTTTCAATAAGGCATTTTCTAATAATTTCATAAACTTCCTTTCAATAGCTACCTGCTACCTCCAGTTTATTGGTGGATCTCCTGTCATTGGACTTCATTAAAATAAAAACAAATCTGTGGCATTTATGTCAAGTCAAAAGAATCTATGCAGAGTTGTGGCAGAAGCACATAGGAATAAAGGAGTCCCTTTACTACTTTCTAAGGAAGAATTTCCATGTTCTATTACAGACAATGATTTGTTCTCAGCCATGTCTGTCCTGATACGGCTATCCAGATAGCCTTATCTTTCAATTCCTCTGACTCAGAAAATCTCTTTATTGTGTCCTCTGGAATTGATGGCCAGTCAGCATCAAAATTCTACATAATCTCAATATATTTCTTTTATGTGAATGTTGCCCTAATAGGAGATTATGTTAAAGACACACCTTGTTCAGCGGGCTCATATCATTCACATCTCCCTATGCTTTTCTTCAATCTGACATGAATTCATTTTTCAGCACACCAGGTCCAAAATGCTGTTGAATAGATAGTTTGACTTTCAAGATTTTTAGATGCCTCCTTCTGCCTCTTTCAATTGGCAAATGTGTCACAGCAAAAATCCGAACAGACACATAATTTATGGTCATGTGCTTCCCTTCTTTCTGGAGTCTTGCATTCTCAAGTCTCTCTGCTGCTTGGTAGAGCTCTCAGGTGCCCTTTAACACATTATCTTTCATATTTTATCCAGCCTTACTAACTAGTCTAGCAAGACGGATGGCCATATTCAAGTTCATCTGCTATAACTAGCAGCAAATATCCTTGTATCTAGCTATTAAGATTTGACAAGGCATAAGAAATAAAGAGGCAAAATTGTCATCATTTACAGATGATACTATTCAACCCTTTCAGTATACAGGAGCCAAGACTGAAAAAAGTGACTCTAAACATGATGGTAAATGATTAAGGTAAGTGAATACAAAATAAAAATAAATTTTTCATATTGTATACATTATATAATTAGAAAACACCCTATTTTGCAAAGCAAAAAACTTGAAACAGACCTCACAATCAATGTGCATGATTTTTAAAGGGAAAAATTGTATACTATTGGAGGATTTAAAGTAAGTTGTTATCAAATATATAAGCATGTAATGTCTTGGAATAAAAACACAACATAATGATGACAATTCTGTCAATATTAATCTATAAATGTAATAAAATAATGGCAAAATAGAAATATGTTTTCTGCAATCACTGTCAAGTCAAATCCAAATTTTATGTAGAAAGAGAAAATAACCAGAAAATTCCTAATAAGGTGGTTAGTCAGGAGGAACAAGAATTATCATATAATAAAATATTGTATAATCTTATTAAAGAATTTCATTTAAAGAAGCAACTTAATCCTATTTCCATTTTAGTAAAATCACTGTAATATACAGAAAGGATTATGAAACAGCAACACTGAAGAGAGAAGTTAGCTTTTTCAGTGATATTTGCAAAATAATAGAATTCTGAATTAGAAAAATAGCAGTAAGGCAAGAGAGAGAGATTTAGTAGATGTTATCAATCATAATACTCTTAACACAACAGTAGCTGACACATACAGTGTTTATATAGTAAGGTACTGTGTATATCTCAATGTATTTCACCCACACAAAAACCTTTGTGTTGAGTTCTACTTTAATTTCAATTTGGCAGATGTGGGAATTAAGGCATAGAATAATTGCACAAATTGCCCAAGATATTGCAGTTACTTAAAAAAAGCATGATTCTGGCTTCAGATTCTGGGCTAGCAGCCTCAAAAGCGTACAATTTCACTAAGAGTTGCTGTGACATGATTGGCTGTGGCTTGTGACAAGTCTCTGACTTGGGGTGTGGGTGAACTATAGTAGTGCTGTGTTAGAAAGATGCACACACACACACACGCACACACACCAATTAAGAATAAAAAGATCTTGGCTCATCTTTTGAGCAGCATGATTTGAATGATGTCTCATAAGCAGTGTATATGTAAATCCAGTTGTGATTAGTGATATCTGAGCTGGCAGAAGAGACCTGGAAATTATCAGTCTCCATCAATAATAATTAAAGGCATGAAAATGAGATACAAAAGCATTAAAAATAAGAAGCCACTTGAACTGTCATTGATCTCTCAATAATAGACACATGTAAAGAACAGACAGAATAAATTGAATGAAGAGAAACTGAGAAGGCATATCCAGAGAGGGAGAGAGAGAGAAAGAAAGAAGCAAACTCAAAGAAGTATGGTGTTCCACATGATAATGTAAGGCAAAATTCAAATAGACAACTGCCATGGTTTGAATATTAATCTCAAAACTTAATGTTGAAATTTAATCATCAGTGTAATGATATTGGCAAGTGGGGCCTTTAGGAGGTGATTAGGCCAGGAGGGGTCTGCCCACATGGGTAGATCAATTACTTTTAAAAAGGGCATTAAGAAATGAGTTTCAGCTCCTCTGTTCTGCCATGTGGAGAACAGTGTTTCTTCCCTCTGAAGGTTACATCCTAGAAGCAGAGATGGGGTCCTTACTAGACATCAAATTTGCTTGTGCCTTGAACTTAAACTTCTCAGCCCCCAGAACTGTGAGAAATAAAATAAAATAAAATAAAATAAAAAACATTCTGTTCTTTATCAATTACCCAATTTCAGGTATTTTTTGTAGAAGCACACAACAGACTAAGATAATAACTCCTATCTTTCTTCTTATATAATTTGAATATAATTCTCTTCTAAGATTCCCAAAATATTAGCCCTGCCATTTTCTCTTCATTATTTACAGCAATTTTTCTTCTAAAAAATCAGCTTTTATTTTAGATATGGGGGTATATATGTAGAATTGTTACATAGTATATTAGACCCATGTAGTGAGCACAGCACCCAATAGGTAGTTTGTTCACCCATGTCCTTCTCCTTCCACCCTTTCCCTAGTAGTCTGCAGTGTCTATTATTCCTATGTTTATATCCATGAGTGCTCAATGTTTACCTCCCATATACACATTCTTAGTATGGGGGTACCATTCTTACCTTTAGGGCAACAGCAAACATTGCCATTTGTGGACTTGCAGAGTTTTGGTTCCACTGGCATCAAAACACGTTATTATTCCATTAGAACAAGACCTAGTTTATAGCAAAGGAGAAGAGCAAGTGTGCCCATGACCATGAGATGACATACTGACCCACCCAGAAGCTGTCAGCATGAAAGAGTGTGTTGAAAAGACCTGAACAGATAAAATGCCAGTTTGGAGTCAATATTTTCTGAGAATTGTGTTTCATCATCTCGGATGCAGCATGTAGATAACAGAAGAACTTTGATGGCTCTGTGGTTCTAGTAGAAAGAATATATGCATTTGGAATGTAAGGTGCAAAGAGGAGTGGCCCCATTAATTAATACAGTAGTTCCCTCTTATCCTCGGTGGATCTATTCCAAGACCCCCCACTGGGTACATGGAATTGCAGGTAGTACCATATCCTATATACACTGTATTTCTTCCTATATATACATATCTATCATAAAGCTTAATTTATAAATTAGGAACAGTAGAGATAACAATAACTATTAATACAATGAAACAATTATGACAGTATGCCAATATTATTAATCTTGAGCTTTGGGATTATTGTTAAGTAAAATAAGGTTTACCTAAGCACAAGCACAATGATACCACCGTAGTCATTCTGATTACCAAGCTGGCTACTAAGTTACTATAGGCCAGTAGGGTGGACAACATGGTTATATGTGCTGGGCAAAGGGATGATTCATGTCTCAGGGAGGACAGAATGGGATGGTATGAGGTTTCATCACGCTACTCAGAATGGCTCTGAAGCTGTTGTTGCCTATCTCAGTGCCCCATGTCAGGCTCAAATGAACTGCCCCTTATACTCCTACCCTGCTCAGTTGCTGTATACTGGCTGGTCTGAAGAAGTTGGGGAGACTTACGGTAAACACACTTCATGCAGCTGAAGCAGGCTCTGAAGAGCTGACCTTGAAGGGGGGTCTCAGTGGCACATCTTACAGTTTGCCACTAGCTCCCCTCACCTATGATTAGAAGAAATGCCTCAATCAGATGATTCAGCAAACACTTATACACAACATCTGCCAGTCCACATTACTCCGAAAAAGGCAATGCCATTCCTTACGGAAAGTTGCCTTACTAGTCTGTGTGAGTCGTCATATTAAAAACAAACTGAACAAGAGGTTAACTGGTCACAAAGGTGGGAGATATAAACATCACTTTTTCTCCAAAGCAGACCATGCATAAAGACCCACCTTGAGCAAAGTAAAATTGAGTATAATAGCTGGAGAAGAAAGTTATTAAATGAATTGTCTTCAGTTACATTTAGAGTTAACTGGGATTTACTAGTAAGACCATGACTTTTACTGAACAATTTTAGCCAGTAAGTTGGGTTATAACACTAATTTACATTCAGCAATCTTTGGAATAGTCCTAAGCCTGAAAATAAATCTTTCGTTTTCAAAGATCTCAAAGCTATATAACAATATTTATTTGAAATAAAATATCTCAGCTTGTGGCAACTAATTTAGAACCAAACTTAAAAGTCAGTTTCAGTTCAGGTAATAAGGACATAGTGAAGATAATAAAAACATTATCCTCACAGGAAGTAAAGATATATAGTGGTTGTAATTTGAAATACCCTTCAGTCTCCTAGTATAATCATCCTTTAGGTATTCAGGCTCATAAATATGTAGGACAAATAAGAGTATGTAAATATTCCAGAATGTAAGATATTTCTACCACCTTTGTTCTTCAAAGCAGCAGCCATGACAAGGCTGGTGTAATTATTTAAGTGCATTCCTGTGAGGGGCAATAATTAATGTGTCTCTGATCTTATGGAATAATAAATGCATCAGGTGAAATGATTAGCATTTAGACATTAAATAAAGACACAATTTCCAAAAAAATTTGCACTATATTCCAGATAGAAGTATGTTGAAGTGTTTTAATAAGCTACTTGTTCCTTTCTGAAGAGTCATGGTAGGTTTTTAAGACATAAATTTGAATATTTTATGTCAACAGTCCTCATTAACTTGTAATGAAACCACCCTTTTTACTGATATTAGATAAGTTTAATCTAAGCTTTCTGAAATTTTACATAAATAGTAGTGCTTTCAGTAGAATTCTTTTGTTTGTTTTTTTTCTCCTAAGAAAGGCATGTTAATTGTTGTTTTAATAATCACCAAAAATTTGTGTTGAATAAGTGTTTATTCATCACTTTCCTTCTATCAGGAAATGTGAAAGGCATTAGGGCTGCAAAGATAGACAAGATAGATAAGCTACAATTCCCAGAAAAATAGGTTGACCATTCTATTTGCAATACAATTTGCTGAGTATAATCATTTATGAAGCAAATGCTATGGAAACACATTGGTTTGAATGACTAATTCTTACAGCAAAAGTCATTTGTAAATATCTTAGACTTTGAACAGAAGTTTTAAAAATATTTGCAGAATCAGGACCTGACACTCAGCATAAGTTTAAGATCCAGGCCTCATTTTTGGTCTTCTTAAAGCTGCTTCATAGAACAACCAATACAAATAAAAAAAGAAGATACTTAATTCTCCCTTTTAAAGATAAGGGAAGGCAAGGCCTGGCACAAAGGTTCATGGCTGTAATTTCAGCACTTTGGGAGGCTGAGGTGGGCAGATCACTTGGGTACAGGAGCTTGAAACCAGCCTGGCCAACATGGTGAAACACCACCTGTGCTAAAAATACAAAAATTAAAATTAGCCAGGCATAGTGGTACCTGCCTGTAATGCCAGCTACTCGGCAAGCTGAGGCACAAGAATTGCTTGAACCAGGAAGCAGAGGTTGCAGTGAGCTGAGATCATGCCACTGCACTCCAGCCTGGGTGACAGAGCAAGACTCAGTCAAAAAAAGAAAAAGAAAGAGAGAGAGAGAGAGACAAAGAAAGAGAGAGAGAGAGGGGAAGGAAGGAAGGAAGGAAGGAAAGGAAGGAAGGAAGGAAGGAAGGAAGGAAGGAAGGAAGGAAAGGAAGGAGGGAGGGAGGGAAGAAAGGAAGGAAGGAAGGAAATAAAGAACAAAAGAAAGAAAGAAAAAGAAAGGAAAGAAGGAAGGAAGGAAATAAGAACAAAAGAAAGAAAAAGAAAAGGAAGGAAGGAAGGAAAGAAGGAAAAGGAAAAGAAAGGAAGACATTTCCCTTCCTTTTTCTTAGAGCATTTACTTTAGAAAACTTGTACTTGTGAGAACTTTCTCCTCTTTTTGAAATGTATATAAATTCTGTTGACAGCTGGATTGGCCTTTGTCATCTTTTTGACCCTGGAATCTATCCCAGAGACCTGGAAGCCACAACTTTGAAATGTAAACAAGGGAGAGATCATCCAACTCTCACAATCTCCACTGGAGTGTTGCTTTATGTTGCAAAAGTGTATCTTGTCATAAAGATATGAGAAGTTTGTTTCTTCTCTGAATAAAACCAACTAGTTAATACCGATGATCACCCTAATTACCAAGCAAATTTAGGATGTACTTTAAATTCTCTTACTTGTGGATGAGCTATCTTTTACCTTGAAATCATACCCATAATAGGTTGTATCTGCTTGACTGATAAAAGGATAGATTTCTTTCCGTCTTCATAATCTCTTAGCAGATTCCTTGTGATATGTATCATATTCAGGTTTAATGCCTATTCAGTAATAAAGCAGTTGTCTTTCTCTGCTATCATTGGGGAGATTACTTTGTTTTTAATTGTGTTTCTCCAACACTCATTATACAGCTGGATTTTGTGTTTTATTTCAGCTGTAACTTTATTTATTTTTTTCTTTTTATGAGACAGAGTCTCACACTCTGTTGCCCAGGCTGCAGTGCAGTGATGCAGTCCCCGCTAACTGCAACCTCCGCTTCCCAGGTTCAAGCGATTCTCTTGCCTCAGCCTCCTAAGTAACTGGGATTACAGGAGTAAGCCACCATGCCTGGCTAATTTTTGTATTTTTGGTAGAGACAGGGTTTCACCATGTTGGCCAGGCTGGTCTCAAATTCCTTACCTCAGGTGACTCACCTGCTCCAGCCTCTCAAAGTGGTGGGATTAGAGGCATGAGTCATCATGCCTGGCCGCTTTATTTCTTTATAAGATTAGGACATTGAACAACTTCATCTACGTCAGATAGTTTATTAGGATGCAAGCTAGAAACTAGCTCTTTGTCTCTGTCTTTCTGCTTCTCACACACACACAAACACACACATACAGAAATGAACACATATGCACACTGACAGCTTGCACAGCAAAGGCATTTACTTGTGATACGCAGAAATAAATCGAGGAAGTCTGTAGAGCTAACTTCAGTTGTCAACAAGGTCTAGACACTAAGAACATTTCTTTGTGCATCCTTTGATTGCAAAGACTACCAGTGCTGGCATCCTAAAACAAGAGCCTCTAAAACAAAAAGGCAGAAGCAGTGACACACACACAAAAAAGACTCTTCTTTTGTGCAGCCCTCCATTTTTTATAAGGGCAAATGTTTTGTAGCAAGTAGGTCTCAGCAGAGCTCATCTTAGCTTTGGTTGCTTACTCCAGACAACTTCTCCCAACTTTGATCAGCATGACAAATACTGGCTGATATCCAGTGAATCCAGATCATTTCCTGGAGTCAGGAGAGGAAACTTTCCGAATTTGCTGCCATGTTGATACCTAAACAAAATAGCAGATTTGGTTGAAAAGAAAGAAAAAGGATGTAGTTAGAACTGTCTGCCACAGCACTGTTGAGAAATGTGTCTTGCATTCTCTGATAACCCTCATTCATGCTATTTCTTTTTTTTTGAGACACAGTCTTGCTTTGTCATCAGACTGGAGTATGCAGTGGCATAGTCTTAGCTCACTGCACCCTCTGCCTCCCGGGTTCAAGCGATTCTCCTGCCGCAGCCTCCTGAGTAGCTGGGACTACAGGCTCATGCCACCACACCCAGCTACTTTTTGTATTTTTAGTAGAGACTGGGTTTCACCATGTTGGCCAGGATGGTCTCAATCTCTTGAGCTTGTGATCCGCCCGCCTCGGCCTCTCAAAGTGCTGGAATTACAGTCGTGAGCCACCACACCTGGCCATTCATGCTATTCTTAATTCCTTTGACTCTTTGGTCTAAAATTTCTTAAGGGCTGACAATGTTCTCTCGGTCCCTTTCCTTGTTTGTCTACATACCATGAACTCCCCTGCCATCCGTATGCTGATGACTCCTGAAAATCTCTCATATCCCCAGATTTCCTTCTGGCACTTCGGATCTTTATGCTCATGTGCTTACTGAAAGTGGCACTCTGTTTTACTTGTTTCATGTATTTCCAAGACGTTCATAATAAATCCAAACTCTTTGGCATGACAATATGGGTAACTGATAATTAGACTTTTCTCGAAATCTCTGACTACATTTCCTGCAGGCACCTCCCATTCATCTCCAGCCACATACTTTTCTGCAATCGTTCTGAACTCTTTGCAGTTCTCTAAGCAACTTTGGTGGGCTCTTTCTAACCTCTGAACTTTGAATAGACACTACCTGTGAGTAAAGTGTTCTCTCTCACCAAGCTAATATCTGTTGACCTTTCAGGGTTCAGTTAAAGTGTGTCTCCTCACTTGCTCTCCTCTTCCCCAACACTTCAGGAGACATTCTGTGTTTTCATCTATCCAGATAATGTGTCTGTCCTTTGTATTTTTTGAATATTTCATGCTTTAGACTTTTTTAGTGTGCATCACAGTAGGTTGCAATTTTCGATTTGTCTCCTCTATCAGACGGTAAGATTCGACGCATGTAATCAAACCATGAATCTCTCAGAACTGCTTTTCACCTTTAGCATTCAACAGCTTATCCTTTAAATCTGAGATAATAGTACATGAATGTTTGTCATTTTCTGGTTAAATTAATATTAATATAAAATATAAAAGTAAATTTTTGAATAAAATATTGGGTAATATCTATTTTGATTTATATTGAGAAATATTAAGCATTAAAATTATGTGGCTGTAATTAAAGTCAAACTGAAGGTGTAGCATGATTTTTGTATTATGAGAAGTAGGGGGCTAAATAACAGAAAATTGGTATTTATTAGGGGTAAGAAGTCCTAAGAAGTAGTGTAGATGACTTGACAGGACCAAATGAGGCAAATTATGAGAATGAATATGGCTCCTTTAAGATGGGGTGAAGTGATTCGGCTGTTTGTCACCGAAAAATCACCAGACAAGCCAGTCGAGTGCTTTCCCCAGGCTAGTACTTAAGAAAGGGTATAGAAATGAATTGATCCCATTTGTGTTTTACACACAACTGCAAAGTGTGTAGGCAGATGCTATAAAAGATCAACATTAGTGGGAAGCTCTAAAATCCTTATTCTCAGTAAGAAGAGGCAAAATATAAATTTTACTTTTAGCATCATGAAGTAGAAAAAAGTTTTCTATCCCATAGAATAGGCATTGTGTAACTTTCCTTTTTCTTTTTATTTGTTTTTATTTTTTAGAGTCAGGGTCTCAATCTGTTGCTCAGGCTGGAGTGCAGTGGCACAATCAGAGCTCACTATAGCCTCAAATTCCTGGACGCAAGCAATTTTCCTTCCTCAGCCTCCTGAGTAGCTAGAACTACAGGCACATGCCACCATGCCTGGCTAATTTTTAATTTTTCAATTTTTTTTGTAGAGA
The DNA here is from genome assembly GCF_000951035.1 of Colobus angolensis palliatus. NCBI lineage: Eukaryota > Metazoa > Chordata > Mammalia > Primates > Cercopithecidae > Colobus > Colobus angolensis. The sequence continues at coordinate 1,180,118 of NW_012115888.1, read as the reverse complement.
TGGAATCTCAGTATGTTGCCCAGGCTGGTCTCAAACTTCTAGCCTGAATAAATCCTCCTGCTTTGTCCCTCCAAAGCCTTCAGATTATAGATACGAGCCGCAGCACCTGGCCCATGCAACTTTAAAGAATATATACACACACACACACATATATATAGAATATATATATTCCATAATAATATATATAAATTCTTAATTATAATCAAATAACTGTCCAGTAAATAAACATGAATACATATTCATATACAGTTATAAGTTATCAATAACCCCAATTGAAACCACTAAAACACTGTCTTATTTATTCTTGCAAAAATAAATATACATACTAGATGACTCAAGGTGAGTCCCACTGAGGCAATAATAGAGGATTTTTAGGTATCATGGAGAAGCCACTGGATATACATATAAAAGAATATCGGAAAGATTGGTGCTCTAGGAATTAACTGACTAAAGTCTCCTGACTATGTAGATGCAGGTATTGATATTCATGGAAAGGAAAATACATGCAAGTTAGTCAATGCAATAAGGTCAGAAAAATATTCATTAAGCCCTACTGTGTACTCAACACTATGTACATACTATGCCAGGATCTAGAAATATTGGTAAGAATGCCCACATCTCAAAGAGCTTAAAGATAAATGAGACATATCAAATTGCCTTGTAAATATTTACTATAGTATATTGATGACATCCTTGCCAAAGAACTGTTATAATATAACGCAGGGCTGGGCGCGGTGGCTCACTCTGTAATCCCAGCACTTTCGGAGGCCGAGACGGGCGGATCACGAGGTCAGGAGATCGAGACCATCCTGGCTAACACGGTGAAACCCCGTCTCTACTAAAAATACAAAAATTAGCCAGGCGCAGTGGCGTGCGTCTGTAGTCCCAGCTGCATGGGAGGCTGAGGCAGGAGAATGGCATGAACCCGGGAGGCAGAGCTTGCAGTGAGTGGAGATCGCCCCACTGCATTCCAGCCTGGGCGACAATATATATACACAATGCAGATGAAGGAAATATCTAGAATAATTGTATGTAAATTTCTTATTTCAGCATTTGTAATTTCAATAAGCATTTCTTTTTGCAATTCAATTCATTAGAAGAGTATTATCATTGATTTATTTAACAAAAATTTATGTACTGTTTATCATGTGCCAAATGCTAGTCTAAGTTTTCAGTATAAAAGTCAAACACAGAAACAAAAATGCTGACTAATATCCCTTACACTTTCACTTTCATTGTAGAGACAGACAGCGAACATGTTAAATTAGGATATTATGCTTATTATGATAGATGATAAGGAACAATGGAAAAACTAAAGCACGGTAATGAGAATCAAGAATTTTGAAAGAGTGAGGAAGTTTCCAATTTAAAATGATGATCAGGTAGGGCTTGACTAAATGGTGAATTTACAGGACACTTTGGATGAGCTGAAAAAATTATCAACTTGATAACAGAAAGATTTTTCCAAAGCAGAGAGTAGCCTACTAAATTCAGGGATTTCAAGTCCTACCACTCTATCAGAATACCTGTAGATAATTAGTATGTGTTTTACTGAGGCTTGAAGAAACAAGTTCGGTTTTCCTGATGTGGTGATTCTTGGATTATTGTTGGAACACCTGACCTTAAAATGTCAAAAATGGGAACCTCTAATGGATTCATTTTTACTGCAGCAAAATTTTGTTTTGAGCAGACAAAAGCCATCAGAAAGTCAACAGAAGCCACGCAGCTATCTCAGACACGCATTATGAGAATGGTTTTATTAGACTAGAGCTCCGCTGTCATCCAGATTCCCTTCACAAAGACTCCAGGGCAATCATCCTGGAATTCGTCTCAATGGGTCTAAACTTGATGCCCTCAGATATCTCATTTCTTCTACAAAAGGGTTATAGGAGCCATGTGATTTAGGGGAAAATCTTTGAAAATCTTTACACTTGCTTAATTTGGGTATAATAGAGATCAATATAAGATATACCTAAAAATGATACCTGGATCTTAGGCTGTCCAACTCTGAATTGGCAAAAGAACAGTAACTGTGGTATATTTCTTGGTAAGCAATAAGATCCAGCTCCCTATTCCCAGGTCAGAATTGTTTCAACTCAGGCCAAAGCTCTGAAATTGTCATAAACTTCAGTTTGCCGAGTCTGCTCTGATAATGCAGACAATCTCCAAAAAGCTATCATTAAGTGATGCTGGCACATAGGACTCCTGTACTTTATATGTTTTCTTAAAGAATACAGTGGAAACACGTTCCTCAGTAGCATATAGGTTGTCACAGTTGAAACTGTCCACTTCATATATGAAGGTTCGTATGTTTTAAAGATTTTATTTTGATGGGTTAAGCTCTATATAAAGATTTCTATCACAAAAGAGTCCAAATTTGTTATACTTGAATATATTTCTTTTGCCTACTCTCGGTAAATGCAAACTCTAAAGGAACTAAAGAGTTGAGACATTTATACAGTCAAGGACAAAGTTAAGTATTATAATTTTAAATTAAAAGAGACAATAACCTGTGATTTTGATTATACAGCCATGTGTTGCTTAACGTTTGGTATATGTTCTGAGAAGTGTTTCCTTAGGTGGTTTTGCTGTTGTGCAAATGTCATAAAGTGTACTTACACAAACCTAGATGGTATAACGTACTACACACTTAGGCTATACGGTATAGCCTACAGCTCCCTAGCTACAAATCTGTATAGCATGCTACTGTGCTAAATACCAAATGCAACTGTAACATGATGGTAAATATTTGTGTACCAAAATATATCTAAACATAGATAAGGTACATATTTAAAAGATAGAAAATGATACACCTATATAGGGCTCTTACCAAGAATGGAGTTTGCCAGATTGAGAATTGCTCTGGGTGAGTCAGTGACTCATTCAATGTCATCATTTAGCTCTTGTGATAATTTGTAATAGAACTGGGTGGAGGTGGTAAAGCCTCCAATGCCAGTTCCTAGTCCTCCTAGTATCCCAGCCCCGATAATAAATGGCAGGACTAGTGCCCATTTGTAATGGGGTTTGGGTAGAAGAAAATCCTGTAACTCCTAATCAGTATAGATAGTTATGCAGGGCGCCAAAAAGGAGAAAAAGGATAGACTTTTGGAGGAACCATTTAAGCAGCAGTAAGATGGGGAACCACAAACAAAAAAGACTCCTAATGGTAAGCAAGAGAGTAGTGGAGGTAGGGTAATCTATGTTTTGCACTGGAAGGTGGTTGCATCAATGGTTGTGCTAAACTTTACACAGGTGAGATTTGATGTATGTGTTATTTCTAGATTTGCGACTAAATGGCCCACCAAGCCTGTGGTGTTTGCTGTCAGTTCGGTGGTGTTCCAATGCTTGGGAACAGGAAATGGGACATACGGTTTAAAGCGTAAGGGGAGACACACTCAGCAGTCAGTTGGATTTGGGCTGAAGGCCTTGTGAATTTTGGTAAGCATGATATTAAATAAATTTAGCAAGTGGGAGTGAGTGCAAAGAGTTTTATGTAGTCTTGAGAGTGCTAATCATTTGTAGGGACTAGGTGTGCTAGGGATTTGAATGGCCCCTGCTTTAGCTAATATGTCCCTCCCTAGTAAAGGAGTAGGGCTCTCAGGCATAATAAGAAAAGCATGTGAGAAAAATAAGGTTCTCCAGTCACAACTTAGGGGGTGGGAGAAATACCTAGTGACTGGCTATCCTAGGACCCCTTTTATGGTGACAGACCTGGAGGATAGTTGTCCAGGACAGAAGAGTAAAACTGAGAAGGCCGCACCAGTGTCCAGGAGGAAGTTAGTTTCCTGGCCCTCAATGGTGACACTGGGGCTCTGTGAGGGTGATGGCATGGGCTGCTGCCTACCGGGGGCACCCTCAGTCCTGTGGTTGGATCATCTGGTTAGTGGCGTCTGGCCTAGAAGACTTTCACCCTAGGGGGCAGTATGCCTTCCAGTGATCCTCCTGGCACAAGGGACATGGACGAGGGGGCAGTTTACTTTTTTGGGACAGTCCTTTTTGAAGTGCCCCTGTAAGTTGCACTGATAACAAGCCCTGTTAGGCAAGTTTCCTGCCCAGCCCTTCTTTCTTTCAGAGCCACCGATGTTCATCTGCCTGAGGGCCATGACTAAGGCAGCGGCCTTTTTCATGTCTCATCTGTCTCCTTCAGCCTGCTCTTCCTGATCCGTTTTATAAAACACGGAAGTTGCCAAATTCAATAGCGTTTCCAAATTTTGCTCGGGGCCCAGGGCAGTCTTTTGAAGTTTTTTTCTAGTGTCTGCAGCTGACCCGAGTGATAAATTAGTTGGCCTTCAATAGAGTCAGGTGACAAGGGAGTATGCTTTTTTAATGCCTCCCTTAGCCTCTCTCAAAATGCCTTAGGGTTTCCTTCCTTTCCCTGCATTATAGTGGACATCATTGAGTAATTCATTGGCTTTTTGATGGTCTTTCTTAATCTCTCTAGTATACAAGTCAGTAAATGCCTGCGACTCAAGTCTCTATGCTCTGAATTGAGGCCCCAGAAGGGATCCACACTGGGAACCGCCTATTGGCCTGTAGGGAATTGTTCCCTTGCTTCTGGTATCATTTTATCATTTACCTGGCTTAGGTACTAGAGATCCCCAACTCCCAGGGCGCAGCTAAGGCAGCCTCTTTTTCATTGGGAGTTAATGTTCGACCTAACAACAACATTATATCTCTCCAAGCTAAATTAAAAGATTGTCCTAATCACTGTAGGATGTCTATGTATCCATCAGGATTATTGGAGAATTTTCCTAGGTCCAGTTGGATCTGTTTTAAGTCTGAGAGGGAAAAGGGGACATGTACTCACACTGGGCCAAAGTCTCCTCCTCCTCCTCCCATGGCTTGGAGGGGGAACAATCGCGGGCCATTGGCGCCTTTTGGTTCCTTGACTATCTTTTTGTCTGGTTCCTTTTGGGCTGTTAGGGCCAAAAGAGAGTCCTTACTAGTGGGAGGGGGAGCCGCGGGGAGACCTGGGTATGGGGGTAGGCTTTGAGGACCCCTAGTAGGATGTAAATTACATTTTTTACATAATTGTGGGTTATCCTTTAGTGAGAAAAAAACCGGTACATATGGCACTTCACTCCATTTGCCCTCTCCTTTACAAAAGAAATCTGTAGGATGGTATTATAGTTTATATTTCCCTTGGGTGGCCACGTCTCTCCTCCAGGAAGAGGATATTGTGGCCAGGCAGTGCTGCAGAAAAATATAAGTTGCTTCCTCTTCAGTGTTTGAGGGTCAAATTGGTCCCAGTTATCCAGAATACACCTTAGGGATGGCTTTGTTTTTGAGGAAATGTCTCCCATCTGAAAGAACATAGGAGTGCCTGCACCCCTAGGCATCCCCTAGTGAGCACTAGCCCTAGTGATTCACCTAGGGTTCTAGTGTCCTTTTCTTTCCAGCGTGCCCAATCACCCAAGGAACTCTGCTTATCAGATTTAATTGCACTTACCAACATAGCAGTTTTGCCCACACTTATTTCCCGTCCATTTTAGCCACAAAAAAAAAGGGGGCTGGGGCTGCTGGATTTTAGTGGCTCCTTACCAGCTTGTCCACAATTGCCTTTGCATCTGCGAGTGGGTCTTAGGTTCAGGGTGTATTTTGAGTTCAGAGATCAGGCACCATTTAGCATATTTCTGGGCTTGGAGTTGTCCCAACAAGATAAATTCCTTGAAAATGGCACTGGAGCACAACAGTTTTAGCATAGGTAGCAGCAAATTGGAGGACCAAGGTTGGAACAGTGCTTTCTGTACCCATATTTTCTGTCCCCATTTGTCCTCATAAGAATATTCATTGACCTTTGGACTCGGATTGGGGGACCTATTACCTATTATATTGTTTTTGGCCCATATGTCTGACTGCTTCGAGTGGAGAAGTCCTACAGTTCTAATCACTGATCCCAAACAGGAGAGGTGGTAAAGTAGCCTCTACAATCTGGAATAAGTTTAGGGCAACAAAAGGAAAAATGTCCTATGCCTTCTATCAGCCTTTGACATGCCTTTTGATGTCCCAGATAGTGCCCAGGGTACAGGTTATGAGGGACAGGTCCTGTATAAGTATACTGATACCTATTTGCATAAGAATAAGCCTGGGGGCACCATGGGCAAGGGTCTTTGGATTGCCTCCCCACTCGACTTAGGCTCCTAGCCAAAAAATTCTTAGATTCAGGAGTAGGAAAGATCCTAGAGGATAGGGCCTTAAGAAAGTCTTCTCTGAGGATGTTAGGAACCAAGAGGCATGGGTCAGAAAAGGCAGGGAATGCACAAATGGTTGGCTGCAGAGTAGAGGCTTCTTACTGTGCCATGATCTCCACTGGGTCAGGGCTGGGATTTCAGGAAGACAGTTTTCCACCTGTTGCCAGCCCTTGGTTTTTCCCAGGAAAGGCAGAAAAAGTTGGAACTGGCTCAAGGCAAACCAACACTCTTAGCCCAGAGGGCTGGGGGTTGTTAGAGAGCCCCTTCCCAGGAAGCCTCACACCTGTGTCATAAGTCCAGTGGCCAGGCTTGCCACTTTTAAATGGCTGACAGGTGCCTGGTATTTTCCTCCAACTTCTAGCAAGAGAGAACAGAATAGCAAGTGAAAGGGGTCCAATGTTACTCACAGCTTTGGAGAAATCCCAGATGGGCCCCCAGAAATGAGACAAGAAGTCTTCTCCTGATAGAAGGTTTTTCTTGATCGAAGTGTTCGTGGCCTCACCGGCCTCAAGGAATGGAGCGGTGGACCACAGCAGCAAGTGATACAGCTCGAGTAGAGAAACCCAAAGAGTGTGCAGTGGCAAGATTTATTAAAGTGAAAGCAAAAGCAAAGCAAAAGCGAAAGTAAAGTGAAAGCGAAAGTAAAGCTTCCACCCAGTGGAAGGGGACCCAGAAGGGTTGCTCTTTCTAGCTTGGGTGTCGTATATCCCCTTATGACCCCTCCCCTTTTCCTTTTTCTGTCCTGTAGAATTAACTCATTTTCTATCCACTTGTGGGTTGACGAGCCTGATTGGTTAAAAACATCGGACTGCAGCTAGAGCTTAAACTCCGTATATGATTGCTTGAAGTTTCAATCCCTTAGCTTGCAGCTGTGACTCATTTTGGCTTAGGGGAAAGTCCCCTTAGGGAAGTCCCTATTGATCCAGGAAGTCCAGCCAACTTATCCACTTAGTCCCACACTAGTAGTTCAGTCTCTCTAGGGAACCCTGACTAATAGAAATTTTGGTACCAGAAGTGGTTCTAGAGGAGCGTAATATTAAGAATGGAGTTCTTTCATTGGTTTTGGGGTTTCTGGAGTTGGCTGCTTAATATAATTAGACCCCAAAATGCTAAGGACTCTACTTCTAATAGTATGGAGAATACTGATAGTACTTGGCATGAACTGTTTAGAGAATTATGCAAAATAAATGCATTTGACACTCCTGATTCACCGCTCATAAGAGGCAAGGAGTTTAATGACTGTACGTAATACCTTTTACTATATGTGGAGAATTAAGGAACATAATGAAGTTGATTGGTTGCTCCTCAGTTCTCCAGACAAAGTAATGCAAGAAAATGATGAACTGAGAAATTCCAACTCCTGGTTTCAGAAGCAGATACTGAGCCTCAAATCTGCTATGATAGCCTTGAGTGAGAGTCTCATCTCCTGTAGAGAAAAATCTGAATTGTGGAAAAGCAGACACAAGCTTTTATCATGTGAGTGGCTGACCTGCAACAAGAGATACACGCACAGCCTTGAGAGGTGTTTACTGTTAAAGCGAGGGCATTAATTGGAAAAGAATGGGACCCTGCAACTTGGAATGGGGACATGTGAGAGGACCCTGATGAAGCTGGGTACACTGTGCTTGTAAACTCTGTTGAGCCTTTTTTTTTTTTTTTTGCCAGAAGAAACAGCTTCTCCATCCCCAGTAGTGTCAACGTTCCCTCCCAAACCCATTCTGCCATCAGCCTTTCCACCTTTGTCTCAGGAGATAAACCCTGTGCTGCCTGAGGACACAGTGACAGCCTCCCCTGAGTCAGTTGCCAGGCAAGATAATGTTGATTCTCCTCAGGAGGCATCCCCACACCCCTGTTTGCTTCTAGACCTATAATTAGACTAAAGTCCTGATGGGCCCCTGGAGGTGAGGTTGAGTGTGACTGATGAGGAGGTGCACTATAGTCAAAAAGAACTGCTTGAGTTTTCTAATTTCAGTAAACATAAATCTGGAGAACAGGCATGGGAATGAATATTAAGGGTGCAGGATAATGGTGGAAGGAACAGAATTGGATCAGGCTGAATTTATTGATTTGGGCCCACTAAGTAGGGACTCTGCATTTAATGTTGAAACTTGGGGAGTTAAACAAAGGTTCTAATAGTTTATTTGCTTGGTTAGCTGAAATATGAATTAACAGATGGCCTGCTGTGAGTGAGTTGGAAATGCCTGATCTCCTTTGGTTTAATGTAGAGGAAGGGTTCCAATGGCTTAGAGAGATTGGGATGGTGGACTGGATTAGTCATTTTAGACCTACTCATCCCAGCTGGTAGGGTCCAGAAGATATACCCTTGACTAATGCCTTGTGAAATAGATTTGTGAGGGCATCACTTGCATCTTTGAAGATCTCTGTAATTGCTCTTCTCTGTATATCAGATCTAACAGTGGGAACTGCAGTCACTCAACTACAAAACTTAAATACAATAGGAATAATTGGATCTCAAGGTGGCAGGGGTCAAATGGCAGCACTCAACCATAAAAGGCCAGGTGGGTGTAGCTATCACAATAGACAGGAGAAGTAAAGCAGCTATCAGAATAGTCTGACTCATGTAGAACTTTGGCATTGGCTAATTAATTAAAATGTTCCCAGAACTGAAAATGATAGAAAGCCTACTGCATTCCTATTTAATTTATATAAGCAGAAAACTTCTAGGTCAAATGGACAAAAGAGTAATTTGAACTATAAAACAGAGAATCACAACCCCTTAATCAATTTCCAGACTTGAGCCAGTTTATAAACCCAGAACTTCTTGAATGAAGGGGAGGCCAGGTCCCCTTGAGGAAGGACCCCACTACACTACCGACAATTTATGTTTTTAGTCTTTTTCCCATCCTTCCCCAAGGAGACTACTGGCCTTTTACCAGGGTAGCTGTGCATTGGGGAAAGGGAAATGATTAGACATTTTGAGGACTACTGGACACTGGCTCTGAGCCGAGGTTGATTCCAGGGGACCCAAAACGTCATTGTGGTCCTCCAGTTAAAGCAGGGGTTTATAAGAGTCAGGTAATCAATGGCGTTTTAGCTCAGATCCAACTTACAGTGGGTCCAGTGGGTCCCCAGATTCATCCCGTGGTCATTTCTCCAGTGCCAGAATGCATAATTGGTATAGACACACTTAGCAGCTGACAGAAAACCAACACTGGCTCCCTGACTGGAAGGATGAGGGCTATCATGGTGGAAAAGGCCAAATAGAAGCCATTAGGGCTGCCTCTATCTACGAAAATAGTAAATCAAAAACAATGTTACGTCCCTGGAGGGACTGTGGAGATTACTGCTACCACAGGAACTTGAAAGATGCAGGAGTGGTAATTCCCACCACATCACCATCCAACTCTCTCATTTGGTCTGTGCAGAAGACAGATGGATCTTGGAAAATGACAGTGGATTATCATAAGCTTAACCAAGTGGTGACTCCAATTGCAGTTGCTGTAGATGTGGTTTCATTGCTTGAGCAAATAAACACATCTCCTGGTATCTGGTATGCAGCCATTGACTTGGCAAATGCGTTATTTTCCATTCCTATCCATAAGGCCCACCAGAAGCAATTTGTCTTCAGCTGGCAAGGCCAGCAATATACCTTTATTGTCCTACCTCAGGGATATATCAACTTTCCAGCTTTGTGTCATAATCTTATTTGGAGACAGCTTGATCACTTTTTGCTCCCACAAGATATCACACTGGTCCATTACATTGATGACATTACGGTGATTGGATCCAGTGAGCAACAAGTAGCAAACACATTGGACTTAGTGGTGAGACATTTGCGTACCAGAGGATGGGAAATAAATCTGACTAAAATTCAGGGAGCTTCTACCTCAGTAAAATCTCTAGGGTGTGGGGCCTGATATTCCTTCTAAGGTGAAGGATAAGTTGCTGCATTCGGCTCCTACTATAGCCAAGAAAGAGGCACAATGCCTCGTAGGCCTATTTGGATGTTGGAGGCAACACATTCCTAATTTGTGTGTGTTATTCTGGCCCATTATCAAGTGACCTGAAAGGTTGCCAGTTTTGAGTAGGGTCCGGAACAGGTCTCTGCAATAGGTCCAGGCTGCTGTGCAAGCTGTTCTCCCACTTGGGCCATATGACATAGCAAATTCAATGGTGCTTCAGGTATCAGTAGCAGATAGGGATGCTATTTGGAGCCTTCAGCTGGCCCTCATAGGTGAATTATAGCGGAGGCATCTAGGATTTTTGAGCAAAGCCCTGTCATCTTCTGCAGTTCTCCTTTTGAGAGACAACTCTTGGTCTGTTACTGGGCTTTGGTAGAAACTGAACATTGACTACGAGTCATCAAGTCACCATGAAACCCGAACTGGGTGTTTTCTGACCTATCTAGCCATAAAGTGGGTCGTGCACAGCAGCATTGCATCATTAAATGGAAGGGGTATATGCATGATTGGACTCAAGCTGGTCCTGAAGGCACAAATCAGTGACTTGAGGAAGTGGCTCAAATGCTTATGGTCTCCACTCCTGCCGCCCTGCCTTCTCTCCCCTATCCTGCACCGATGGCCTTACAGGGAGTTCTCTTTGATCAGTTGACAGAGGAAGAGAAGACTAGGGCCTGGTTCACAGATGGTTCTGCACAATATGCAGGCACCACCCAAAAGTGGACAGCTGTAGCACTACAGCCCCTTTCTAGGGCATCCCTGAAGGATGCAGTGAAGGGAAATCTTCCCAGTGGGCAGAACTTTGATCAGTGCACCTAGTTGTGCACTTTGCATGGGAGGAGAGATGGCCAGATGTGTGATTATATACAGATTCATGGGCTATAGCCAATGGTTTGGATGGATAGTCAGGGACTTGGAAGAAGCATTATTGGAAAATTGGTGACAAAGAAATTTGGGGAAGAGGTATGTAGATGTACCCCTCTGATGGGTTAAAAACTATGAAGATATTTGTATTCCATGAGAGTGTTCACCAATGGGTGACCTCATCAGAGGAGGATTTTAGTATTCAAGTTAATAGGATGATCTGTTCTGTGGACACCACTCAGCCTCTTTCTCCAGCCACACTGTCATTGCCTGAGGGGTCCATGACCAAAGTGGCTATGGCAGTAGGAATGGAGGTTACACATAGGCTCAGCAACATAGACTTCCACTCACCAAGGCTGACCTGGCTATGGCCACTGCTGAGTGCCCAATTTGCCAGCAGCAGAGACCAACACTGATCCCTCAATATGGCAGCATTCCTCCTGGTGATCAGCCAGCTACCTGGTGACAGGTTGACTTCACTGGACTTCCTCTATCATGAAAAGAGCAGAGGTTTGTCTTTACTGGAATAGACACTCACTCTGGATGTGGGTTTTCCTATCCTGCACACAATGCTTCTGCCAAGATTACCATCCATGGATTCACAGAATGCTTTATCCACCATGATAGTATTCCACATAGCATTGCCTCTGACCCAGGCACTCACTTCATGGCTAAAGAAGAGTGGCAGTGGGCTCACGCTTATGAAATTCACTAGTTTTATCATGTTCCCCATCATTCCGAAGCAGCTGGATTGATAAAACCATGGAATGACCTTTTGAAGTCACAATTACAATGCCAACTAAGTGACCATACTTTGCAGGGCTGGGGCAAAGTTCTCCAGAAGGCTGTGTATGCTCTGAATTAGTGTCCAATATATGGTACTATTTCTCTCATAGCCAGGATTCATGGGTCCAGGAATCAAGGGGTAGAATTGGAGGAGGAACCACTCATCGTCACCCCTAGTGATCCACTAGCAAAATTTTTGCTTCCTGTTTTTGCGACATTATGTTCTGCTTGCCTAGACATCTTAGTTCCACAGGGAGGAATGCGGCCACCAGGAGAGATGACAACAATTCCTTGAAACTGGAAGTTAAGATTGCCACCTGGACACTTTGGGCTTCTCTTACCTTTTAGTCAACAGGCTAAGAAGGGAGTTACAGTGTTAGCTGGGGTGATTGACCCAGACTATCAAGATGAAATCAGTCCACTACTCCACAACGGAGATAAGGAAGAGTATGCATGGAATACAGGAGATTGATTAGGGTGTCTCTTAGTAGTACCATGCCCTGTGATTAAGGTCAATGGGAAACCACAACAGCCTAATCCTGGCAGGAATACAGATGGCCCAGACCCTTCAGAAATGAAGAGACAAAACGAGATGAGCGTATATTCTGCAATGTTCGAGTTAATAATAATATAATATGAGTAATAATGTGTTTAAACATAATAATAATTTGGAAGTCAAAGTGAAATGTCTGTTTCAGGAAAGTTGATAGATTCATCATTATTTCAGCAAATAAATCTTGTGTTTTTAAAAATACTTTCCTTCCATATTTCATTTGTAAGTGTTTTCCCCTTGATGTGATTTATCTTTTCTAAAGTGACTAGATGATTCAAAGCAAAGGAACAATCAAAGTTAACTTTGCTTCAGGCTATTTGCAGTTGATGTCACTTGAGTTTAAACCACAAAGACATTTCAAAAAGAAAACATTTCTATCTCCTAATATGTAACCCAGGAAATATGAAATCATGGCATCCCCAGAGAAACACCTTTCCCTGATGTCAACTTGGCAACTTGAATCTGCTTTTCTGATGAACAAAGAAAAGTATTTGGATATGACAGTTGAGAAACTGTATATCCTTAAACATTTTACCTTCAATGCTGCATAAATGAAGCATCTCTGCTCTTCTAAAGGCCATTAAAGGCTTTCAGCTCTCTCTCAATTGTGTTAGCAAGGGAAAAGTAAGATGCTTTGTGACCCTGTATCTGAGACTTATGCCTAGATTCCCTGTTATGTAAAGTAAAAGCCATCCTGAGAGTGCTTTCTGTTCTCAACATTTTATATCTACCTTCTCTGAACAGATAAGCACCACATATAATCAGCAAGATCAGCAAGTTCACAGCAAAGAAAGTTAACTAAAAACTGCCAATACTTAGCAGTAAATATGTAAATCAGTTTACATATTTACCAAGTCACAGTTTCCATTATTATTGGAATGCAACTCTATACAAAAGCACACATGAAAATTGAAAATATCATGCTTTTTTTTTTGAAACATCTAATTTGAAGTCTTCAAATAGTCATGCTGGCAATTCTGATCTTTTATAATTTAAAGTATACAATCATTCTATCGTTTTCATTACTTTCAATTTTTTAATAACTACTATATGCCTTTGGAAAATGAAGAAAAAGCAAAAAGAAAAAGAAGTAAGATTTGACACTCACTTTCAGGGAACTAAAATACTTCTCAGGATAAGAGCAATGCAAATAAAAGTAAAATAAAGCAGATTGAGGAATTCATTTCTGAAAAAGTTAGGTTAGATTTCTTATATTACCTTTGGTGGAACCTGAGAAATAACTGTAGTTTTTGTTAAGCACACAAAAAATAAGGTGGGCATTCTAGGTAGGAGGAAGAGAATCTACACACTGTAAAGGCACAGAGCTATAGAAATAAGCATATTTTTAAGGTTTAAGTAACAGTATGTTTGGAGCTAAATTACAAGATAAATTACTGGAAATATGAAACAATTTATGGTCCACAACTGCTTCACTAATAACAGTGACTGATAATGCTTGGGTTTACAGGGATCTGTTGTGCATATTGGGGACTTCAAATCTTGGGAAATGAGGTATACCATGGTAAAGGACCAGATTTCCAGAGCCTCTTTAGATGAGATCAATGGGTCATATTAGATCCATGAACAGGTCATGGGCACAAGGAGAAACAACAACAACAAAACACACTCAGAACAAGAGTTGAAAGAGTTTCTACCTGTAGCTTAGTAAGAGATAATAGGAAGGCAGGCATTTAGATCATGTCAAAGAGAGATAAACCCTTACAAGGCTTAGTTCTCATAGATGAGCAGAGGTTTGTAATATAGAGAAAGCCTTACTTCCAAGAGCCTTGAAGATGATGAGATGATCACTAAGGAGTATTCACCATTGTCTTGCTTAAAGAACATCTCTAGGTAAATCATTAGCATGTAATATGGGCACAATAGATGCCAAAGCAGTTCCTAAAAACACTTGGCACATGAGATTAAAAAGTTAAACACAAAAGATAGCATTATATGTGCTTATTTTAAAACATTGGTAAATACCTTTAATGAGAACATTTCTTTATAAAAAGCTTATTAATTATGCTAAGTAAAACTGGGATTCAAACTCACATGAAACATTGAAGCACAAGGCCTTGAATCACTGCTCCACTGCTTAGTGCTTTATTTATCAAAATCTTACCATTATTTACCTATCCAAGACACATAAATCTGTTAAATTTGAGATCTTTATTATGCAGATATTAATACGCATATAAATTGTCTTACTTTGTAAATGCATTTCAAGTATTACTGAAGTGTGAGAGTTCCCTGGCCCCACTCGCAGGACATGCGGCAGGGTGTGGTTCATCTTGTTCAGCCACCGGACACGCTCAGATGCCTTATGGGATGGGGAGCCCACAGATGGGCAGGTGCAGGAGCTGGGGCAAGGGCCCCTGGGCTCTGGCCGCACAGCAGCATCCAGGGTGGGTGTCTGAGACTTCCAAAGTGCAAGTGGGCACGTATTACAGTGTGCTCTTTTAGCCTTGCCATCCACAGACGGCTTAAGTGTTAGACAGTTCAGTGGACCCTCTACCTTTTCACAAGGGCAAAGGGCCAGTGCAACAGCTTTCTGTATCTGGAGCTCTTGTCTGGCATCCAGGAAAAGTCAGGTCACACATGGACTTGAAGGATGAATGTGGGGGCTGTATTGACTGGTGGAGGTGATTCTCAGCAGAATGGATGGGGAGCTGGCAGTGGGATGGAGTGAGAAGATAATTTTACCCTGGAGTTTGGCCATCCAGCAGCTGATCTCCACTTTGACTGTCCCCAGCCAAATTCCTCTCAATGTTCAGACATTCCTTCTTTCTGCCACGCCGTTCTGCCATTCTTCTGCTCTTCTGTTCATCTACTCCTCTGCTTCTGAAGCCTGGAGTCTGGGGTTTATATGGGTACAAGACAGGGAGGCGTGGCAGGCCAAAAGGCAACTTTAGGTTGTGAAAACAGGAATGCCTGTTCCTGTTTAAAACCACGGGTTTTCAGGCTTGAGGGTGGGGCCTTTGCTGGGAGCTGCCCTCTTCTACCTGGTATTTCCTTGTCTCCTCTCTGTATCATTATCAAAGAAATTGTTATGTTTAAATTTTATCAATTAATATTTTAAGCAAAAAACCATATAATTTAGGTAACTTATTTTCTTAGAGTTGATATCATCATTTTAAAAAAAATGATGCATTAGAATAAGGCTTCAGTGTAACAAAAAATGTCAAACAGGTTCATGGTGTCAAATTTATATGCTAAATGTCCATACATGAGTTTTATGCCTATATCTAAATCAGGATTTATCCCATATAGTCTTTTAATATTTTATTTTGGTTAATTAATAAAAAAAGGAAGAATGTACACATTTGTCTTCCAATGATCATCATCAAACAAAGTCTTTGTCATAATTCCAAAAAATTGTACAGTCTTTGTCATAATTTCAAGATCATTTATCTCTGTATATAATGATAGTTATTAGGAAAACACAATACTTTTGAATCTAATAGTCTATCTAAGCAGTTTTATTATAAGAAACTCTGCTAAGACACTTAATTCATGGGCACATTTTTAATAGAAATGGAAACATTTGCTTAATCTGCAAAATGATCTTACTGATCTCAGCACTATATATAACATGTAATCTTTCCATCTAATTTGTCCTTGCACATTTGCAAATTGCCAGTGGAAAATATTGCTTCCATTGAACTCCAAACTAAACAGAGTGCAAAACTTCCTCCTCCTCCAAATATATATAAAAATATAGTATCCTCAAATTAGTTTATTTAAAATATATTGTTAAAGCTTCTGGTGTGACATTGAAGAAAAGTTCAGAATTTTCCCAGTTACATATTTTCAGTCTTACGGAAGGAATTTTTGGATAGAAACTAAATACAGAAAGTTTATTTTAAAAATAATACCAGGGAACTCTTATCTTTAGACTTCAAAGCACATGTAAATGCTCTGAAAAGCAGCAGCAAAGCTTGCATAGAAGCCATGGGAAGGAATTAGAAAGAACAGGGAACAGATTAATCTACAGAAAGTCTGTAGAATTTGTTTCAGACAAACAAACAAACAACAACAACAACAACAACAACAAAAAAAAAACAAGGAGACAAACCTAACAAAAAACTTCTAGAAGGCATTCTCTGACATAGGCCCTGGACCAGCAGTAGAAGTTCTCCTCTTGGGTGAGAAATTTAAAGAAAGTGAGAATAAATGAATACTTCAACAAACATGAAATATGAGGGGGAATCAATATGCTATTAGGGCAACGGAGAAAAAGAGGATTTTTTGTATCGTGACAGCAAGCTGGTCAGGAGAGCAACCTTCTCCCCTGCTGCTACCAAAAGGGAACATGTTGCACACAGCCATGTCACAGAAAGTGAAATTTCTATCAACAGTGAATGATGGAAAGAGGACATTTGTAGCGACTATACAAGAATACTTCAAGAAAACAATTGAAAAAGTATAGCCAAATATCAAGGAAACACTAAAAAAAATTATTTTTCATAAATTAAAACACCATCTTTATTGGATTAGGAAAAATGGATATCTATAGAAGAAAACATAGCTTTCTATAGAGAAGAGAGAGAAAAACTGAAAGCTGAGTGAAAAGAGCATTAAAAATATATTTTGAAGAAAACCTACCAGAAGACAAAGAAAAATTCCAACATTGAAGATCCACTATTGATGTAAGATACAACAAAAGATAAAAGGAAAAAAATCTTAAATGTATGTACATATATACTTATAAGAAGTTTCTACATGCTGTATAATTGTAAGAAGTGTATGTGTCTGTAAAAGTGTATATATGTATATAAAAGTGTATGTATAT
The DNA here is from genome assembly GCF_000951035.1 of Colobus angolensis palliatus. Taxonomy (NCBI): domain Eukaryota; kingdom Metazoa; phylum Chordata; class Mammalia; order Primates; family Cercopithecidae; genus Colobus; species Colobus angolensis. Next base: position 1,163,012 of record NW_012115888.1, on the reverse strand, counting down.
ATGTGTATGTATTATAAGCACATGCACATTTATACACTTATGTGTATACATACACATACATACATATACTTTAAAATACTTATAAAAAAATATACGTACACACACATATAAACATACACATATACACCCAGATCGATTTCTAAAGAAATAGATAATTTTAAATATCTAGCAGAAGATTTCATGGAATTTCTACCAAGTTAAAAACACAATATTTAAATAACTTGGATGGGAAAGAAGAAAAATTTTACATTTCAATTTACGAAATAAGCCCAATATTGATGATATAACAATCCAAATAGGATTGAATATAAAAGGAATCATAGCTATAACACTAACAAAAGTGGTCTATATAAAGTGTTAATAAACAAAACCCAATACTGTATTATTGAATAAATCTATATTGTGTATTATGCAGAATAATTCCTATAATCCAGTGACTTTTATTTTAGCTATAGAAAATGGTTCAGTGTTATGTAAACTGGTGACCTAATTAATCATTACAATTAAATCAACTAGAGAAAACATAAGTTGTGATAGATGAAGTTCAGAAATAGACATATGTAAATGCATGTAGGAAATTATATAACCTAGTAGTATTTTGAATGAAAGAAACAGTTGAACTACTCAATAAATGGCATTGAAATGACTGAAGTTATGGGGGAGAGTTGACTCCAGTTTACACAGGTATAAATTTTAAATGGGTTAAAAACTGTTAAAATGACATTATAAAAATACTTCACAACATGTATATTTTCAATTTTATAAATGCAAAGTAAATTAGGGATGTGTAACTATATTACAAAATCCAGACACCATAATAGAAGGATTTAGAGACATGAAAGTATTACTAAAAACCAAAAGCAAAACAAACAAAAATAAAAACTGTCCATCAGAAATCAATAAACTACCAACTGGGAAACCTATTTGCAAATCACAGCACAGTAAGTGGGCTAATATCTCCATTTTATAAAATGCTCATAAAAATCCATACAAAAATGACTTAAATGAACATGAAATGGTAGATATTTAAGTAGACATTTCCCAGAAAGTGAGATACTAATAGCATTTAAACATATGAAAGATGCTTAGCCTCCCTCAAAATGAAAGCAATGTAGATATCAACTGAAGAGTAAAATGTTTTACATATAGATTGACTATGACGCAGAACTTTTATAACATGGTTTCTTGAGGACTCGGGAATACCTACTAAAATAAATGTAAAGTTTTACACATTTTAAAGAACAATTTGATATTAGCAAACAACATTACAATGTAAAAATTCTGAGGTCTAATAATTTAATTTCTAGAAATTTAGGCATATGTGAAAATTTGAAATACAATTGACCCTTGAACATTGAGAGGGTTGGGGCACTAACCCGGTGCACTTGAAAATTTGAGTGTAATTTTTGACTTCCCAAAGACTTAATCACTAATAGCCTACTGCTGACTAGAAGCCTTACCAACAACATAAACAGTGGATTAAAATACATATTGTATGTTATTTGTATTATACACTCTATTCTTAACAAAAAAATAAGCTAAAGAAAATATTGTTAATAAGAAAACCATAAGGAAGAGAAAATATATTTACTACTCATCAAGTGGATATGGGTCATGATAATGATCTTCATCTTCCTCGTCTTCATGCTGAGTAGATCTGAGGAGGAGTAAGAGGAGGGGTTGATCTTGCTGTCTCAAGAGTGGCAGAGGTGGAAGAGGTAGAGGAAGTGGAAGGGAAGGCAGGGAAGGCAGTCACACTTGTAACTTTAATTTTAAAAATTCACATTTAAGTGGGCCTGTTCAGTTCCAACTTGTGTTGTTCAAGGGCCAACTGTATATTAAAATTATTATGCATTGGCACAGAGCTGTTCATAGTGAAGTGTTGTATAAACTTAACTGTCAGTAGGATTGTCCAAATAAATTAGAGCACACCTGTACAATGGGATAATATTTAGCAGAAAAATGAGCAAGTCCTTTCTATAGAAGACTCAATAGACATTTAATGTGAGTAAAGAATGGTGTTGAGTATATATAGTATAATATTAGTTTGGTAACATAAGCAAAATATTTGTAAAACCATTTGCTTCCCAATAACGTGATTATATTTTGAGTAATAGTTGTACTGAGTGGACTAAGGATGATTTTCACTGAATAATCATATATATTTAGGTTCTGTTTAGTAGTTTAGCTACTCAAAAAGTAAATAAAGTTATATTAAGGGCAACTTATTCCAACGAGCAGGATTAAAAATATTTTTAACAAAAATATTATAACTTAAATATTATCTACTTATTAAGAGACAAAGTAAATGCCTATAATACTCCACTATACTCTAATGTTTTGTTTGGACCAAAGATGGAAATAATTTAAAAAGCAGTGTCTTTAAAAAAATCTTAGTCTAATAAAGTACACTTAACGATGTGATGCTTAAACTCCATCACTTCAAGTTTTACCTATAAAGTCATCTAATTAATACTTAAAGTTAGAGGAGGAAGAGAAATAAGTAGCTATTCATCTGAATACATTACAATTGAATTACAGTTGATCTTTAAATAACATGGGGTTCAACTACACCATTCCACTGATATTAGATTTTCCTCATCCTCTGTCATCCCTAAGACAGCAAGGCCAACTATTCTTCTTCCTCAGACTACTCAGTGTGAAGACAATGTGGATTGAGACTTTTATGATAATCCATTCCCACTTTATGAAAAACACATATATATTTTCTCTTTCTTATGATTTTAACATTTTCTTTTCTTTTTCTTTTGAGACGGAGTCTTGCTCTGTCGCCCAGGCTGGAGTGCAGTGGCCGGATCTCAGCTCACTGCAAGCTCTGCCTCCTGGGTTTACGCCATTCTCCTGCCTCAGCCTCCCGAGTAGCTGGGACTACAGGCGCCTGCCACCTCGCCCGGCTAGTTTTTTGTATTTTTTAGTAGAGACGGGGTTTCACCATGTTACCAGGATGGTCTCGATCTCCTGACCTCGTGATCCGCCCGTCTCAGCCTCCCAAAGTGCTGGGATTACAGGCTTGAGCCACCGCACCCGGCCATTTTCTTTTCTTTAACTTACTTCATTGTTAAAAATACAGTTATATATATATATATATCACATAAAATATGTGCTAATTGACTGCATATGTTATTGTTAAGACGTCAACAGAAGGCTATTAGAAGTTAAATTTTGGGGGAATCGAAAGCTTTATGGGGATTTTCAGCTGCCCCTGGGATGGTGTTCTTAACTCTAGAGTTCTTGAAGTGTCAACTGTATTCTTGCGTATTCTGTTAGAGCCGTAAGGTGTCCAATTTAGAATAGTAGGAGTTGGTATAAACTTTTCTATTTGGTTCACTATAAGTAATCAGCCAGTAGTTAAATACTGATTATAAAAATGTCCATTGTGTGTGTGTGTGTTTGTGTGTGTGTGTGTATATGCATGTGTGTATGTGTGCATGCGTGCAGGTATTGGATACTTTTTATTACTATTAATAGACGTAAAGACTCCTCCTTGTTTTGCTGAGACTGTTAATTTATGAATTTACTATGTACTATGTATATTTCATTATTTCATTGTAAAGTTTGATATAAACATCTCTTTCATGATGCTTGTGAGGTTATTCTGGAAAGAGCCCATGACTTTTTCATCAGTAGGGCTTTATCATTTTACGGAGTGAATGACAACAGTAGTTTGTTGAACAAATGCATTGATATGAGATCTACTTCATAAAAATGCAAATGAATGGATGATGGAAATTAGAAGAAATCATATTGAAAATTATGACTGTGACTCTTCTCGTCCAGCTTATCTACATTTTTTGCTTCAGAATAATTTTTACTTTTCTATTAGTGTCATAGAAATTATAAAGGGTCTAGTCCAAAATGCTTCTCTCATATCTATTATCCAACAACAGGAGGCCTTGAAGCTATGTATTTTTAATTACTTTATAATTACATATATTTCATGATGGAATTCAAATTGAGAAACATGTTTCTCTCGTGGATACAAAAAGTCTTATCATTGCCAAGGTGCAGCCATTTCTGACAATTAAAGTTCTTTATATCAAGAACTGTTTTCATTTTCCAAGATGCTAAGAGGGACAAAACATTAATTCAAGTGTTTTTCTTATTTTTTATTACATTCATGGACTTGTTGAGATGAAAGTTAGAAACAGAGGTAAAAAATAACTTTCATCAGAGATTTAGGAAGAAGACTCAAATATGTAGGAAAACATTAACATAGTGCTTAAGTCAAAGAGAGCACATCACCCTCATACATAGCTTTAGCTTTTGGGGATTTGTTATGGTTTGACTCTGTGTCCCCACCCAAATCTCATCTTGAATTGTAATCTCCATAATCCCCATCTGTTGAGGACAGTACCTGGTGCGAGGTGACTGGATCATGGAGACAGTTTTCTCCATGCTCACTCATGATGGTGAGTGAGTTCTCACGAGATCTGATGGTTTTATAAGTGTTTCACAGTTCCTCCTATGCTCTCTCTCTCTTTCTGTCTCTCATTCTTGCTCTCTTGACTGCTGCCATTAAGATATACCTTCTTCCTTTCCACCATGATTGTAAGTGTCCTGAGGCCTCCCCATCTATGCTCAAGGAACTGTGAGTCAATTAAACCTCTTTTCATTATAAATTTCCCATTCTCTGGCAGTTCTTTATAGCAGTGTGTAAACACACTAATACATGATTGATATAAATACAAATAAAAATACCTATTTGCCATACAGCCTCTCCCAATCCTGTGGCTCTGACAACTCTCAGAGACAACTCTGATTCAACTAAGCAAGCTTACACCGACTACACCTATATTACAAAATGGCTCCAATTCTGTCTCACTCTAAATATAAAAATACACCTATCTAAAGTCTACTTTCTATATCTAATATACCTAACCTGAAAGTATGTGAAATTATGAAAAAGGCAATGAATTAATTTCAATATCTGTTCTTTTCTCTACATTATTTAAGCACACCATTTAACATTCCAATAAGCTGTCGAATTATTTGTCAATTTCAATAATGAAAAGTTTCTAGACTTTTAAAAAACTCAGATGTTATAGTATATCCATCCTTTTTTACTGTTCTTTTAAAATTGCTTTTTCAGTAAAAGTCGTTAAAAAATTAATTATAATAAACATTTAAACACAATTTTAAAGTATTTATTATGTACCTGGTACTGTGCCTTATAATTTATGGAAATTATCTAACTTAATTATTACAAACCCTTTGAAATAGTTATTAGTATTGTTCAGTTTTACAGAAGAGGACATCAGGCTCTGATTAATTACCTTCCATTCTCACTTGAGCCAATTCCATTCCAACACTTCCAAAAAAAATAATAATAACTATTATATTATTGCCAGTGTTACAAATAAAATCCCCTTTGAAAATCTAATGTAAACTTTTAATTTACTTTCGGCCTGATCTTCCTACAGCACTGAATCTTCCTACTACCATTTACCTAGAAAAGGTTCCTTTATTTCAGGGACAACATACCTTCTCTTCTCTCTCCTGTCTCACTTGCAGGTCCTTCTTACTTTATTCGGAAACTAGTCATGCAATCTCCAACCACATAACTTTGAAATGCTCCGCAGCTTAGTTTGAGGTCACTTTGTTTATTGTTAAGATTCACTCTCCTGGTTCCTAAATCCTGTCTCATGGCTTTAAATATCATTTATATACTGATAATTTAAAAAAAAATGCATCTCCAGTCATGGCCGCTATTTAAAAATCCAGTCATGTTTAATTAACAATGCAACATTTTTCCTTGAACATACAGTATGGTAGACAATCTCAAATTAATATGCCCCAATCTGAACTCAATCTAACCTTTTCATAGTTCGGTCACCCCCTTCAGATTTGCTTTTATTCAAGGGTTCCATATTTTATAAAAACAAACATATAAAATTATTTGCAAAGAGCCTCTATCCTAAAAGGAAGTGAGAATGTATAACTCTTTTGCTCTCTGGTTTCTCCTCTCACTCAGAAAACACATACACTATCCTTTGTGCACCAAATAGCACAATCTTTAAAAGTAAAGGTTTGTATTTCACTTTGTATATATTTTGTCATCAATTTCCTTGAAATACTTATTTCTAGTCACTACAAACCTCAGATTACTAGAGACTTTTCAGCATAATAAGAAACAAACTAAATATTATAATAAATAATGTTCCAAAATAAGGAAAGACATCTGATGAATCTTGCCATTTTCAGGAAATCCACCTGGAATCCCATTCTCACAGTATTGCAACTCCCTCCTTCTTCCTTCAGCTGGTCACTGTGTACCTAGTCTTTTCAGTCTCTCTACCAACAACAACAAAAAGATTTCCTCAGGAATGATTCTAATAGAGGAGTCGTAGTTAGATGAACCAAAGCTTCAAATTCTACATTTTCATATATATACATATATATTTAACTGTAACAATAAAAATCAAATAGACTTTAATAGTCTTATACTTTATAATTCATTTAGGAAAAGAAGGACCACGTTTGCAACTACTCCTGCTAAGTTACCAGGGGTTTATTTCAATACTAATCTTCACAATTCATATTCAAATACTAAGAATCTCTAATCCCTTTAAAAATACATGTATATTTCCAATAATTTGATACAAGCTCTCAAAAAGTGATTACATTTTGAGGGTATAATTGAAACAACCTAAACATTAATGCCAAGTAATGACTATAATAGTTCACACATATTAGTTAATACGTATGTGGAAGGCATTGTCACATGTATGTTTATACACACATATACACATGTGTGTATAAAATCTCAATGAATCCCCACAAGAATTATTAGAACTAGTAATTAGACCCAGTTGTTCTAATTCTGTAACCCGTCATCTTAAACCACTATAGAATAAAACTTAAAAGCTATCATTTTCAAAGATAATTTTGAAACTTGCCTTGGGCAAGTAGTAAATAACTGTGGTCCTTGGTTCCCTCATCTGTCACATGGGTAGAACCTACACTATTACATGAAGATTTGAATAGTTAATACATAGAATATTTTAGTATTTATAGATGTAGAATGTAAAAGGGAATTAATAAGTTTTAAGGACAAAAATTGAGAGAAATAAATAGACTCATTTTCAAGCCTGCTAAACATAAGATGTTTCTTAAATTTAATTTATACAGGCTGGGTAAGTGGGCATACTAAAAATTAAGCACCTTTGATTTGAGATTTTAGAAAGGATAAATTGTTTTTATTTAGAGAATTGCAATGTGTTTTAATTTGTGAGCAGGAGGTCACGGTGTTGTTTAGAAACAGTGACAAGAAAGATTTTTTGGCTATTAAAAATGGAAATGGAAAAAAATAAAGAAAGAAAAGCCAAGAGTAATCATTTAACTCCAACAAACAGTTTTTAGAAAATATTTGATTTGATTTGATTATCAGCTGCAATTTGAAAGGTTCTATATCTGATAAACATAACACAAAGAAAAAGCTTGATAATTAACAAAATACTCTATAGTATTTCTTTTTTCATCTTTTTCCAAGTCAGATTATTGCAAGCACTGGGAAATTACTGCTTATTCAAGATTTAATGACAATGTTAATGCCACTGTCAATCTGGATTCTTTAGCTAGAAAGGCAAATCTGATTTACATTAACCTGAACACCTTAATAACTAATTATAATCTCAGCCTCTTGGCTAAGTTTTTAGACATTTATTCTGTTTAACTCAGCAACAAAATATTATTAGTCACTTTCTTTTGAGAAAGGTAAGTCTAATTTATTGGTACTATTAGGGCGTTTTATAATCTGCAACCCAATCAGCCTTAACAAAAAATTTTATACTCAGCATGACTCAAATATTTTACACAATAACTTACTGAAAAATAATGCCTGCCATTGCATTTCTGCTCTAACATACTGCAGTGATTTTGTGTTTGCACATATTTATCCAGGTCGTAGGTTTGCTTGAAAAAATGTAAAACAAAGAATGCATATAGATTATTAAAGAAATCCTCCCAAGTTTGTTCACATATATTAGATCCTAAAATGAAATAGGTTAGTGTATTTTTTTCTGAACTGAAATAGATTAACAGAATATATTAACTGAAATAACTTTGGCCTATTATTTATAATTCTTATTAGACACATGTAATTGAGTCTATGTCTGAGCAGGAAGACTCTGTAAAGGACGTCAATCGAGTATACAATATAATTTTCTTTAATTTTGATCTGAAAGACTTAATAGAAAGACTGAAATTCTCTTAAAAATTGATTACATTTCTACTGGATTTGGCAAATATGTAGCATCAGTAATAAATTAAAGTACTTAATCATCATTTATTGTGTTTAGTGTATGATTTATTATATCCCTACTTTTTATACCCCTCAAAGTATTTGCAAAATTAATATAACTTTCTTAAGAATATAGTGACTGTCCTCAAAATCCACTTAATAAATTGGTAGCCTCAAATTTATATTTCATCTACTCTTCCAAAATAATTATCTGTAAATCCCAGAATTCAAGGAAAGGGATGGTTTACAAAAGGAAGTATGACTTCTCATGTTAAAGGCTGTTGAGAGCCCCGGTAAAGTTATGACTGGTTGTATACATGTCACACTCTTAGAAATCATGATTTTCATAAAATGTCACTTCAGCACAATTACCGGGTCAAAATCAACATGGAAAAAATGGGGGTTATAGGTTGACAAATCTGTTAGTTTGTTTATTGAATTTTTAAATTACGTAGCTACTGTAGTTTTCTTTAGTCGTATATTCATATTACACTATGTGTCGGGCAGCTATTTTGGTGTGGCATATACAGTGATGATACGGTGGTGAGCGAGTGTAGATATAAGCAGCATAGAGTCTCACATGGAAGACTGCCATCAACCTAGAATTTTCCCAGTTTTGAATTGTACTTGTACTGGGAGCTAGATACAGTGCTGAGAGAATTTATAACAGGGCTATCACGTTGCCAGATTCCAGGAAGTTTCCTCTGAAGAAGCGTATATTTTAAAAGAGTTTTTAGGACTTAAATATGGTGGTGCCTGAAGAAAGGTTAAGTGTATCAGTATGTACGAAAAGTGAACTTCTTGGATGAGTCTTAACGTTAGTTTCCATAGCAGCATGGATGTCAGCGCCACTCAGCAAAAAAGAAAATGGAGGAAATTAACCACATTTGTTGGAGACTATGAGTTTAGTTTTGTATGTGTGTTGCATGAAATGTTTCAGTATAAACACAAAGGAAATAAAGTCCAGAAAGATATGATCTTATGTTCACTAGGTATCTGGCTTCAGGAATTATATTGGAGATTCATCTGTATATAACTGGCGATTGAATCTTTGGGTGTGAAGAAGTTTTCTGAAAGAGAAAAGCACTTGAGAAGTGCAGTCTTCTACTTCCTAGAACCTGGGGCAGGTATTAGAGAGCTTCAACAGGGAAGAGAAAGAGTATGAAGAGAAAAGAGGTAGATGAAAAATGGATTATGCTTGAAATATAACAGTTAAGGAAAAAAAAAAAAAACAACTTTAAAGGAGAGTTCTCAGTAGTTGTCAGTGTTAAATGTCCATGAGAGGTCTAGTAAAAAAACGGATTTTGTTGGTGGTGGTGGTGGTGATGTAAAACATGGTTTTGATGAAGTGCCCTTAGAGAGAGTCATTTCAGCAGAGTGAAGCTAGACTGGAATGTAATGTATAAGAAAGTGAATAGAGTGGGCTTGAAGAACTCTTCCAAAAAGTTTGGCTGGGCATGGTGGCTCACACCTGTAATCCTAGCACTTTGGGAGACTGAGGTGGGAGGATCACTTGAGGTCAAGAGTTTGGGATCAGCCTGGTCAACATAGCTAAACCCCCATCTCTCCAAAAATAATAAAAAATAAAAAAAATTAGCTGGGTGTGGTGGCATGCACCTGTAATTCTAGCTACCTTGGAGACCGAGGCGGTAGGATTGTTTTAGACCAGGAGTTCAAGGCTTCAGTGAGCTATGATCATGCTCCTGTACTCCAGCATGGGTGACAGGGCGAGACTCTGTCTCTAAAAATAATGAATTAAATAAATAAATTTTTTAAAAGAAGTTTAATGATAAATGGGTGCAAAATATATCATGGTAATACATGGAACTATAACCTGGAAAGAGAAATGGATCCCCCGAGGTTGCTTTAGCTTTATTAGATGAAGCTCTTCTTTTACATAATTTGATAGAAATGCATTGAGTTTAATAGAGAAAAAGTTAAATTGACACAAAGGAGAGGTCTATTTGCAATGTTAAGTATATGTTTGTGTATCAATGCACAGATAAAATAATTGATTTTTAAGGAACATGAGAAATAGGTGCTTGGTAATAACAAAAGTGAGGATAGTTTTCAAAACCCGTTGATTTTAAATTTAGTATTTTGAATGTGAAACCATTAAAATATTAAATTATTGGCTTTCTCCAAAATAACTGTTGAGAGTGAGTATGTGTTTGATGATGGTGGTGAAAGGAGGAATTCTGATAGTATTTGAGGAAAATAGAGAAAAATTAGTATGATTTTGCAGGCAGTGGGAAAGGGGAGGTCAAAGACACTCTGTGATATTGCTGATAGTTTTGTAGATCTGTCTGAGAGTGTCATCAATCATTGTCAGCAGATGTCATAAATAAAATGATGCCATAGAGTCAGAGACACAATGGAGGAACTAAAACAACATAAAGAATATAGAAAGTTATGGATTTAATGGCACAGATGAGTTTTCCCCCCAGGATGGTAAGTATCTAGAACTTAGAGCTTATTTTCTAATACAAGTTTGATATTTTATGATAATACATATCTGTCGAAACTACATTTTAATCAACATAAACATGTAATAGCAATTATTTTTTGAGTTAAGTTATATAATTATATTTCCTTTAAATAATTATTTCCATTGTTTTAGAGTTGATATTTGTCTCATATTTTTATCTTCTTTGATGTATTCAGACCTATAGTTAATCTTTCTGCCCCTCCGGTGCATTTGTACATCTCCAATTAATCTTGTATTCTAATTGGCTAAATATAATTTTTATCTTTTGTCATGAGGCAGCTTTCAGGGAGCCTTACCTTTCCTTAATTGAATCAGGACTCTATTTTCAGCAACTTTTGGTACAGTTGATACTCCTGGATTCTCCATTGCCTCTCTTCCGTTGGATTCATACTCGGAAAATCCTATGTTTTATTTTCTGCTTATTCCCCTATTTTGCTGAGATATGTTTTCACAGTAAGTTAATCGGGGTATATACAATAATAATTTTTTAGGTCTGTCAGTCTAAAGTATCCATTGGATTTCTAGTTGATTCAGGAGCTTTGTTGGAGGTGCATCTTCAACAAAGAAGGACTGTTCTTTGGTGGGGGGTGTGTGTGAGAGAGAGAGAGAGAGAGAGAGAGAGAGAGAATCACTTAACCATGTAATTATAGTTCTGTTCTAGGATTCTCTGCTTTGTTCCACTAATCTATCTATCTTTACTCAAGTTTCACTCTGTTTTTATAATGTCTTAAAACATACATTGTAAGCCCTCCATATTTGTACTACTCTTAAAAGATCATTTTGTAATTATGAGTCTATTTCTATATATTTAATACATTTTAGAATCAACCTGTCAATTCATGGAAGAAACAGTTTGCTGAGATTATGACTAGAATTGCACTAAGTCTTCACGTCAATTTGGGAAACTACAAGGAAGAAAAGACATTCCCAGGATGAAATTTAATCAAGGAATGCCCAGTATTTTCTGAGTTAGATTTCAGAATTTCCAGTGACCCCTTTCTCATTTCCATTTCCCCATTTTTGAACAAAAATTTCTATAATAGTTAGGTATGCATTTCCTTCTAGGTTGTATGTAGGATAGGGGCAGTAAATTTGACTTTATAATTTCACAGATCTAAGGATGGACAGAATATACTCAAGAACCTGTACTCAAGAAATATCAGCAGAGTATCCTCAGCAAGCCTGACCCCCTACGTTTCATGCCTTTCCCATTGACAAAATACACCCACCTCCCAAGGCATTCAAGAGTCCCATACTATTACAGCATCATCTCAAAGTTACATGGATTTTTCAATCTCTTTGAATTATATAAACAGGATTAGACTTTAAAATTAGACTAACTTTCCATAACAATATTGAATCTAAGGTTGTGACTCTTTGAAAAGGTATGTGAAGTTTATATGGCCATTAGGATGGCTTGGTTTTAGCTTGTTTATCCCAAACTCTTTAGCAGTCAATAATATAGTGGCTCTCCACCCCTAATTTGAAAAATAATATTGAAAGAACTTGTTAATCATACTTCGATTTTTAAAATGATATATTCTATATGCTTTTGTCATTATATATAAACATAGAAATGCTATATATTATATGCGATAGCAAAATATGTGTGTGTGTACATCATACATGTATATGATACTGACTTAGTCCGTGTATATATACACACATAAATACATATATACACACATATATACATATGTATACATATATACACACACATATATGTGTATATACATATATACACCATACATATATATGATACTGACTTAGTCCACTTGTTTTGCTATAAAGGAATACTTGAGACTGGTTAATTTATAAAGAAAAGAGATTTATTTGGCTTGCATGAAAAGCATGGCATCAGCATCTGCTTCTGGTGAGGTCCTCAGGCTGCTTCTGTTCATGGGAGAAGGTGAAGGGGAGTAGGTTTGTGCAGAGATCACATGGTGAGAGGAAGACAACAAGAAAGGGAGAAGATAGCAAAATAGGGAGAAAGAATGTGCCAGGCTCGTTTTAACTGTCAGCTCTCATGGGAACTAATAGAGCAAGAACTCACTCACTACCTTGAGATCAGCACCAAGCGTTCATAAGGGATCTGTTCCCATGATCCAACCATTAGGTCCCGATCCCAACATTGGTGATCAAAACTCAACATGAGGTTTTGAAGGGTTAAATATCTAAACCATACCAAATACTTACTCAAGTTTTAGTCGTTATTTTTAAACAAAGATTATGCTTCATCTTCTCTATTACATCATTCACATATATAAATGGAATTTTTATAATAATGTGAATATGAATTCAGAATGAAAATAGCTTAAATAAATGCCATAAAAACATTTTCTTTTAAATATGCCATGAGACTACAGTGAAGAACCTCACAATATTTATTGTTATTTACAGAAAGTCAAATTTTAAGATTTTCTGTTTATTTATTTTAAATTTTCACATTCATAATAGGAATTTGTTTTATATGTTTATTGCCATGAGATAATGATTAAAACTGTAAACTAATGTACAAATGAAAAAATAACAGCTATGTACTCATAAGACTAGCATATTTATCAAATTAGAGTTGGAGAGCAAACATATAAATGAATGAAAAATATGTTACCATATTAGAGTCACTTTGGTTTTTATTTTAAAACAAGATCAAAATGCAAATCAAAATGTACTTTTGAAATGGACATTGTTTTTCAATATTAGATCTACATGGAGAATATTAACTTTGCCAAAAATGGAACAATATTAGATTTTAAAAATAATTATCCCGAAGAAACTGAAAATAATACATTTATGTGGCTATGAATTTACCTAAGGATAAATTCTTGGTTTTGCTTTTATTATTAAAAAAGTTAATCTATTCTGCATTTCTATTTAGAGTTTCAAAAACAATTCCAAAATGAAGTCTAAGGTTTTCTGCCTCATGCTTATTAAAAGCAGTGAAACCTCTGACTGTTTTATGAAAAAATTATTTAAGAGTTAGGAAGCTGCAAGCCAGTTAAAATGCTTTGCTTAAATGTTTTGAAGACTCTCAGTTAAGATAGTTCTAATGTTACATAAAGCTCTGTTTAGAACTTACTGGTTGTTTAGAAGGAAGAAGTAGGGAAATATCGATGCAAAAGAAATAGCTGTAATGGAAAAAAAGGAATTTTTCTCCCTAAGGCTTAGAGACTCTTACACCATTTCCCAAGCCTTCTTAAAACAGATTTCCTCCAAAATGAAAGGAAAATCTCTCTTATAATGCTACACAGAAGATAAAAAACAATTTATAAAATCTAAACCCAAAAGTGAACTTAAAACACTGAATTCTCTACATAAACACACAATGCCATCCATGGTCTTAATTTGATTCACCTATTGTTGTTTATATTGTATTTGCTCTACATTTATAGCCTATTTTTCAGTCGCACTGAAACACATTGTGTTGTGACTATATTCTTTAGTACTTTTTTTTACTATGTCTTTGAAAATAAAGAGCTACCATATTTCCACTTTCTCCTAAATTTCTAAAATTTTAACAGAGTTGCATGGATACAAAGAAAGTCAATCAATGGGCATAAAATGCCTGATTAATTTCTTAAAACTGTATAAAAATTGTTACATATCTTCATATAAGTGTTCTCAAGAAAGTTTTCTTAAGCATCTTTAAATTATTAAAGAGGTGCTAAAACACAAAATCGTTACCACTAACTTACATTTGTTTATTAAGTTTCAAATCTGTAGAATGTATATTAAGCACATTTTGGTTTAATAAAAATATTTATTTATTACCACATTATTCTCAGAGCTAGCATATCACATGATACATGGAAGTGCTTAGTATGTATTCATTGAATGTTTAAATAAACAAACAAACAAACCCAACAGTTTTGGACGCTGAAGCCTAAATAAGTTAACTCAATTGCTCAAGCTCACTGAAGCCATCATATACAAGTTAAAACATGCATTTCTGGTCTGTCTGATATAATCACCAAATGGGAACATTTAAGGCTCCAAAGTACTAAAAAACACTTGAGACTTCAACATGTCTCTTGTGTTGCTTTCACAAAGAAATATTCTTTTGCCTCTACCTTTTCCCCCTACCTGAGTTAGCTTATCCCTTTACCTTCGCAAACCTCCATCACAACATAATCTATTGCAACTTGCAATAGTTTTTGCTAATCCGCATGGTATAAATACTTCTACGAAGGCTGATTTTCAGCTATTGGTGTGATGTCATGGGACAGACTGAGTTCAGAAGAAAAGAATATGGTGGCTTCAATCCAGTTGATAGTAGCTGACTCTAGCACATAAGTTCAGTCTTCCTGATTTCCACCAATGGACTGGTATGACTTGATTCTCCAATAGGTTAGTACTTTATTTAGTTCAAAATAGATATTTATTAATTGGGTGAGAGTATAAAGTAGGTAAATTTTAAGGCATATTTCTTATACTTAAAAAAAGAAATAATAGAAGGCATGTCAGGACATTTAGCTTTAAATATCAATTTTGTGTGTATGTAGTAGGCTTAATTCAAAAGATGTCACAAGATTCTTGACTAGGGTGTATTCTTTGAAACACTACTCTAGACACTACTGTAAAGGGACATTAAAGATGAAAAGATGAATTAACATTTAAAATTAGATAACATTAAAATAGGCAGACTATGCTTGCTTATTCAGGTGAGCTCAAAGAAATCACAGGCACTGGTAAAAGCAGAAAAGGAAAACAGAAGAGTCAACCAGAAATATAAAAAGCATATGAAAGAATTAAGGAGCAATCAGTAGTCTTAAATATGGGCTACCCAGAGGATACAAACAGTCTTTAAAAGAATAATCCTCTTCAGTATCAGCAAGGAAATACAGACCCCAGTGCTAAAACTGCATGAAAATGAATTTGGCCAACCCCCTGAATGAGACTGGAAGTAGATTCTCCCTAGAGTCCTCAGATAAGAGCTTCAAATGACTGACACCAAACTCTGACACACAAAATTGTAGCACAGTAAATAAGTGTTGTTTTAAGTTGCTACATTTGTGGTGAGTTCGTTGCAGCAGTTATAGAAGAGCAATAGAGTGAGTGTGGCGAGACAAAGCTTACTGTAATGCCTTTGAAAGTTGTATAGAGAAGTGACAGAGTGAAACATACATACCTGGATTTCACTAGGGCTGGCAATGCAAGCCTTCAGCAGCAGGTGGAGCAACTGCATGTAAAGCCAAATTTCCTTTTCTTTTATGACGTAGCAATCATGAGTCATCTATGGATAAGGCTGAAGACGAATGTTCTGAGTCCTATAAAAGCAAATTCTTTGCTTTTACCAAGCTAATATGTTGCACCTCTCCCCACTCAAGTTTTTCCTCTGAAAAATTATTAAACTAATTTCAGTCTTCATTTGTAAATTAAAGTTACTTATCTACCTTGGTTGTTTAAAGAATGACTGTTAAGATTTGTATTCAGTCCACTGGTCATACACTGAAACTAAATAAGGTAAAACATATAATCACATGCATAATGAGTGAAACACAAGATAATCACCTTAATGTGAGATGGGGAGGATTGTTTATTTTCTAATCTGATATTTTAAAATATTATGCTTAATTAGATTTTAAATTGCTAGTGTGGATCTTATGTATTCATGCAGATAGATATAAATAAGAACAGCAATAGAAAGACATACACATATTTTGGGTTTTTAAAAGACAAAACAAGAATCTTATATCGGTAGTTATGGTGAGTAAAATTTTATGTTTCAATTAGGATTGCTAAAATTAAAATATAACTAGGAAATATTTTATAATAAAATACGAACCAATCTTTTTTTAAAAAAGTAACTTTATAGAAGGGATTAGAGTCAAACGAGCATAAAACCAGAATACCAGATATTCCTATTAAGTAATATTCTTGGAATATTTATTCATAAATATACATTGACTGATAGATTAACAAGTTGTTACTAGGATTTCTGCACTGAAATTCTAGGATGCTGGCTACTGAAGTGATAGCTTTATTTCCTATTCTCAATAATATTACTATTTAATTAGAGAAGGCTGACTAATGCACATGAGATAATTAGGAAGGAATGAAAAGCAGTATGAATTCATGTGATAAATGTGGAACCAACTTTATTCAAGAGCACTACTTTATCCAAAACTAATCATATAAACACTCTTTGAAGAAAAACAAAAAAACAAAAAAACAAAAAAAAAACCAAAAAACAAAAACAAAACCGAAAAACAGCAAATGACCAAAGGAGAGAAGATATATGTAACTATTATAATTTTCGGCATAAATAAGTTCTTATCATAGCTTCTTCACTTTGTTTTTAAGTTTCTGAGACCCTTCTGTTAGAACTAGTATTACAGTAATTACTATTTTTATTCTCTATACTGTCTTGTTCTGAATGTTCGTATGGATTTTTGGGCTTCTGTTTATATAACATTTTATTCTCTCTGATAAAAAAATAGGTTTCATTACTAAAAAGAAATTTTATGCAATGATTAGGTGTTCAAAAATACTGTTCAGAGTTGTCTTTGTATTTTCAACAAATTAATCAGTTTCTACTCAGAAGCCTCTATTATTCACATACAATCAGATCAAGTATAATTGTTATGTGACTCTAGGAAGAAAGTCACACATCTTTTAGATTGCAGGATATGTAAAACAGGCTCTGATGCTTACCATAATGAATAAAATACATAGGCAATAATTTGTTCTTAATTTTTGTTCCGTAACATGATGAATGGCTGATAGAAAACATAACATTTCTTTTGGTTTGTCAGTGACAAAATAACTATAACAATATATAATAGCCTTAATTAAAAAAAATCTAATAACAGCCATCCTTACTTTATGGTTTTTCTTCTTACCCATCTTCATTCTTTTGATTTACTTCAGAACGAAATCTATCAAGCGCAAAAGGCATTCATATCCCTCTTTTGGTCTGATTACATTTTAATTATTCCTTGATTCCCTGTTTGCCACAAAATCTGTGAATTATAATTTGGCTTCTCATTTAGTTATCTCTCAGGGAGAAAATATGGTGACCAGAAGAAGTCTCTATTTAGTGCTGTTGGCAGTTGTATTTAATCTCAATGCTCCCCCAATTAGCTTTCTGGCACAGAAGTTGTTCTATCTTAAATTGGGTACTATTAAGTTTATTCAATCTTGAGAATTAAAATAATCATATTTTTGGTTTTATTAATGTAAGAAACAAACATTGAATATAATATACTTAAGTGTTTTATTCCAGTCCTGCCAAATAAACAGATGATCCTCTTCTGATGGCACTCCTTTTTCGTGAATTTACGTTTTAAACAAAATACAAACTTTTAAAAAAATTTTCCAAACCTGCACCTTCCTAGTCTCTGCTTCAGGAATATTATCATTTTGCTTAAATACTTAAGTAGTTACAGTGGTTAACTTGATTTCTCTTTTCTATTTAAAACTATATTCAATGCATTAGCTATGTCCATTATGACATAATTTAGCATTAATTTGTCCATTTCCGTTTGTTTATTCTGCCATCATGCTAATTCATGCCAAAAGCATCTTTCCATTAGAGACTATATCAACATCCTAAGAGGCGTTAAATTTCCATTTTTGTACATACTCATTTTCATTTTCTATAGAATTCTGAAAATGTTTCCTTAAAAATTATAGGCGTGAGTGGTGTCTCACGTCTACAATTCTTACACTTGGGAGGCCAAAGCAGGGACATTGCTTAAGGCCAGGAATTTAATACAAGACTGGAAAAGACCCAGTCTCTACAAAATTAAAAACAAAATAGCTGGGTATGGTGGCTCATGCCTGTAGTCCTATCTATTAGAGAGGCTGAGGAGGGAGGATTACTTGAACCCAGGAGTCTGAGGCCGCAGTGACATAGAATCTTGCCACTGCACTCCAACCTGTGCTACAAAGTAAAACACTGTCTCTAAAAGATAAAATAAAAATGTAAAACTTAAAATGATACACTTCTGATTATCCAATGGTATCTCACTGGAAATTGAATAAAACCCATTACGCTCAGCATGCCTGTTTCAGTCTGTTTTGGCTACTGTGATAAAACATTATAGACTGAGTGCTATGTAAGCAACAGAAATGTATTTCTCACAGTTTTGGAGACTGGAAAGTCCAAGATTAAGGCACCAGCAGATTCTCCGTCAGGTGCGGGCCTACTTTCTGGTGCGTAGATAATGCCTTCTTATGTGTCTTTACATAGGGAACAAAACCTACTAACTTAGTAACTGCTTGACCTCAGAAGTCCATGAGTCACTTGTTTCCCACCATAGAAATAAAAAAAGTGAAGACCTTGCATTTGGACTTGGATTGTTCGTAAAATGATGCATCGTTTTCCATGATAGTGGGTACCTGCCAGGTCTGTCCCATAGACCCTGGCCGAGCGACGGATGAAAGAAATACTCAGACACAGGTATGCTGTGTAAGAGCAGCTAGGGATCTGCCCGGCCCTAGTGTCTGAAGAGTGAGCAGTCTCGAGCAGCTGGAGCTGCTTGTTTTTATTCAGTACAGACATAATGCCAAAAAGTCTGGAGCCAAAACAATCTGTGGATAATTAACATTATTGTTCCCCTTTACAGGGAGCAGTCATGCATGCAGATGATCAAAGGTCAGTTTCCAGACAACATAAGTTCCAGACAACAATCCTATTTAAGATAAATTCCCCTACACCCCCTTGTACCTATTCCTCACCCTCTGTATCAGGGTAAAAGAACAGCTGCCTTCAGCTTATTCTCCCCCAAAACTATGCAGAGCCTTCCAATCTTTTAGAAGACCTGCTCCTTTCCCTATAGTTTCTCCAACTACTCTGACCAGTCTCCTACATCTCCCCCTTCTCTGTTTTTTTGCATTAAGTTTTGGTGACTGAGAGTATAGATATGTGCAGCGACAGATTTGACAGGCGCAGTGGTTACAACACATGTTCTGGCTTTGCATCCTACAATTAGTAAATAACATAAGACAAACATGAGTATAATTAGTATTATTCTTTCCCAATCAAGGAATGATATGTAGTGTTACTTGGTACTTCAGTCCAATGTGTGTTGTTACTAAAGAACCCCACTGGGGTTATGTCAACCTCTCCCAGCCAAGCAGTTACATTATTAGAGGCTAGGAACAGAGTGTCTGCCTAGGTAACAGGGTGGAAGAAAGTTGGTTCCAGAAGATGGGCCCAGCAAAGAGTAGCAGGTGCAAGTTGCAGGAAGAGTGAGAAAACAAAATAGGTTAATATTCTATGAGAGTTGCGATGTACAGCAGAAAGCATAGCAAGGAACAAATTATCTGGAGTGAATGGTGTCTGTGTCTGGAGCAGGATTCACTCAGCCTCCTGATTTGTCTTCTTCAGCATCCCCCAGGTAATGTCCGGTTCCAGTGTTTTGTGAGGAACCTGCATCGTCCAGTGCTGTGGATCCTTCAGGATCATTTCCTTCATTTCTGGTATAGGGTTGGGTCCCAGCCATGCCATAGTATGGTTTGATATGTCACACTGGAATCCAAAGATGAACTGAGGCAGTGTGTGAACACAAGCATATCC
Source organism: Colobus angolensis palliatus (assembly GCF_000951035.1). Taxonomy (NCBI): domain Eukaryota; kingdom Metazoa; phylum Chordata; class Mammalia; order Primates; family Cercopithecidae; genus Colobus; species Colobus angolensis. Next base: position 1,142,741 of record NW_012115888.1, on the reverse strand, counting down.
TCTTCCCCACATTAGCACATCATGTGGACCATATCATACATTACTATTTACATCTTTCCATAAAATCTCTGGTTTTATGTCTTGAGGGGCTTTTGCCAAATGCTTTTCTGTGGCTGAATGTAATTTATCACTTAAATTTAAAAAATTAAGGGTAAATAAGGCTTGTGCCAATAGTGTTGCAGGTTCCTTGCTCATATTCCCCCTTTTTTGTTTTCTGAGCATATTTTTAAGGGTGGAGTGGGCATGTTCTACTATGGCCTGTCCTTGGGGGTTTACAGGATACCTGTGGAATGTTGGACATTCCATGTGTGACAAAATTGGTGAAATCGTGAGCTGGTATAAGCCGGACCATTATCAGTTTTAGTTTTTGAGGGCCACCCCATAAATGCAAAAGTTAAGAGAAGATGTTTAATGACATATCGGGTGGACTCTCCAGGAAGAGCATGTGAGCTAATTAGGTGGGAATTAGTATCAATGGATACATGTACATATCTAAGTTTTCCAAATTCAGGGACGTGCATAACATGTGTTTGCCATAACTGATTAGATTTCAGTCCTCCAGGGTTAACACCTGTTGAAGGAGGGGATGTGCTTGTAAGCTGGCAATTTGGGCATTGCAGGATAATTTGTTTGGCTAGTCTTTGGGTTAACTGATATTGTTTAGGTAAATTTGGGCTGCATTGCCCTTTAGGATAGAAAACAGGCTCTGTAATGTATCAGTCATTATGCACAAGGTAGGGCAAAACCAGGTAATATTGCCCAGTAATTTTTGATAATCATTTAAGGTGTGTAAGTTGTTGGTATTCAATTTAACCTTCTGAGGTCTTACTGACAGGGAAGTTAATATGTATCCAAGATATTTCCAAGGAGAGGACATCTGTACTTTTTCAGGAGCTATGATTAAACCTCTTAACTGTGTATTCCTTTTGACAGAGGCATATAAATTCAAAAGTATTGGCTCCACTGGGGCTGCAAGTAAGATGCCATCCATATAATGGATGCTCTTGCAATTAGGAAATTCTTTTATACTGGGAAGCAAAGCCTGATTTACATGATACTGACACATAGTGGGACTGTTTATCATTCCTTGAGGAAATACTTTCCAATAAAATTGGCAAGCTGGTCTTTCATTATTGATAGCTGGTATTGTAAACACAAATTTTTATCTGTCCTGTTTTGCAAGGGGAATAGTATAAAAGCAGTCTTGTAAGTCAATAATGACTATAGGCCAATCTCGAGGAATCACCGCAGAGGAAAGGAACCCCTGTTGAAGGGGCCCCATAGGTTGCAAATGAGCACTGATAGCACTTAAGTCATGCAAAAGTCTTTATTTACCAGACCTTCTGGGAATGATGAAAATCAATGAATTCCAAGTGATGTTTGATAGTTCTATATGGCCAGCTTTTAATTGTTCCTCCACCAATTCATGGGCCTGTTGTAATTGCTCTCCCCTTAAAGGCTACTGTTCTACCCAAATAGGATTTTGATAGAGCCATGTTAGGGGTAGGGGAGGAATCACAACAATGGCCATTAGTAGAAAGGGGTCTGCAGGGTGACACCCCCCATTGGGCTAATAGGTCCCTTACCCAAAGATTAACAGGGATGGGCATGATTAGAGGTTGTATATTAACATAGGGACCCCTCCCCTGGAGCATTGCAGCCATTACATTTCGCCTGACCAGTTGATTCTGGTTGGTCTGTTGTTCACACAATTTATGAAATTCTGCCCTCCAGAGGAGGTATTGACTGGCCTTTAAAGTTGTTTTAGCTAATACTGCACAGGCCCATGGGGTTATATGGAAGTTGTCTGCTATGACCTCAATTATTCCTTTCATAAGTGGACTAGCGGCTCTCTTTTCTCTAATGCTTTTTCTTATTTCCTTATAAGTGGTGAAAGTAATGGGTTCATGTACCTGATTGCCTTGTTGATCTTGTATCACCAGGCAGGTCAAGAGGTCCCCCTTATAATGCCGCTTGCCTAAGACAGGGTTCCGTAACTGTAGTGTATCCCTTGTCTTTTTTCCAGTTTATTCAGGGAGGGGGCTCTGGAAAAACCTGTTTCCTCTTATGTATTTTCACCTTGTAATGGAAGAGCTAAGGGAGGAGGAGGAGGTGGTAAGGTAGGTGATGGTTCTCCCTCCATTCCCTTTTTAGGTTCTTCAGTGTAGAGTGAGGTCAAAGCATCCCTGACTAAGGCCCATAATACTAATGATGTTACTGGGACCCATTGCCCTTGTGCATGATGTCATTTAAAATTTCTCTTCACATGTTCCCAGACCTCCAGGTCTAGTGTTCCTTCTTCCAGGGATCATGGGTTATGGGAAACGACCGTTTGCATTAGGTGCCTTAATTGAATCTGTGAAACTGAGGCTCCACTAGCTTTAAGCAGCTATTTTAATACTTTATATACTGTTGCTGTTGAGCTAATAACTGTTGTCCCATGATGAAACCCTAGCTTGAAAATTCCCTCAAACTTGGAAATCCTGAGCGGGCAACAGTTACTTACTGACTCCGCAGTCTCTTCCCCTTTGTTTTTGAGGGTTCCATCATGATCTGTTGCAGTGTTCCTCACATGGGGCACCAGCCATCTGGTCTGTCCCAAAGACCCTGGCTGAGCGATGGGTGAAAGGAGTACTCAAACACAGGTATGCTGTGAAAGAGCAGCTAGGGGACTGCCCGGCACTAGTGGTCAAAGAGTGAGCAGTCTCAAACGACTGGAGCTGCCTGCTTTTATTCAGTACAGACATAATGTTGAAAGCCTGGAGCCAACACAATCTGTGGGTAATTAACATTATTGTTCCCCCTTACAGGGAGCAGTCATATATGTGGATGATCAAAAGTCCGTTTCTGGACAACATAAGTAAACAAACCTATTTAAGAAAAATTCCCCTACACTACCTTGTACCTGTTCCTCACCTTTTGCTTCAGGGTAAGAGAATAGCTGCCTTCAGCTTATTCTCCCCCAAAGCTATGCAGAGCCTTCCAACCTTTCAGAAGGTCTGCTCCTTTCCCTATAGTTTCTCTCACCACTCTGATGATCTCCTACTGATACCTACTTATGTTTCACTTAAAGTTCATTTAGTCAAAATCAATGCCAACTTATCCAGTCTGGATTTCATTTAAGAGAAAGATTTGTTGAAAGAAAAAGAATTTTCTCTTTCATAATCAAAATTATTTATTTATTTTAATTAACTACTAAAAATTTTATATGTTTCTGGTGTACAATATGATGTTATGATGTATGTATATGTTGTGGGATGACTAAATTAAGCTAATTAACATATCTGTTACCTCACATAGTTTTTTTATGTGTGTGTGGTAAGAACACTTAAAATTTGCTCTTTTGACAATTTTTAACTCTACAATATGTTGTTATTAACAATAATCATCATGTTGCACAATAGATCTCCTAAGCTAATTACTTCTGTTTAACTGAAATTTTAACCACTATTACCCTCCTTCCTCACCCTCTGGGATCCACCATCCTACTTTCGACTTCTGTGAGTTCAACGTTTTGAGATTCCACATGTAAGTGAGATCACGTGTGTATTTGTCTTTCAGTTCCTGGCTTATTTCACTAAGCATAATCTCCCCTAAATTCATCTATGTTGTTCAAATGACAATACTTTCTTCCTTTTTTCTTTTTTGGGCTGAACAGTATTCCTTTGAATAGTATTCCTTTGAACTATTAGTATTTCCAAGAACTATATTTTCTTGAACTATTCATCTAATGATGGACACGTAAGTTGATTTCATATTTTAGCTATTTTTGTGACAATGCTACTGTGAACATGGGAGTACAGATGTTTCTTTAAAACATTGATTTCATTTTCTTTGGGTACGTACCCAGAAGTAGAATTGCTGAATCATAGGATAGTTCTACTTTTCACTTTTTGAGGATGTTCAATACAGTCTTCAGTAATGACTGTACTAATTTACATTCTCATCAACAGTGTGCAAGTGTTCCCTTTTCTCTACATCCTCACCAATGGTTTCAATCTCTTACCTTCTTAAATAATGGCCCTCATAACAAATGTGAGGTGCTATTTCATTGCAATTTCAATTTGCACTTACCTGAGATGAATGATGTCGGACATTTTTTCATACACTTGTTGGTAATTTGTCATCTTAAAAATTTTTTCACACCCTTTGTCCATTTTATAATAAGGTTATTCACATGCAACCATGAAAACTCTGAATAGCCAAAGCAAACCTCAGCAAAACAAAGAAACAAACAAAAAACTGAGAGGCTTCACATTGCCTAATTTTAAATCTACTACAAAGTCATAGTAATCAAATGAATATGGTACTAGGACAAAAACAAATGTATTAACCAGTGGAACAAAGTAGAGAATCTAGAAATAAATCCACACATGTATGGTCAACTAATCTTTGGCAAAGGTGCCAATAACACACCAAAGGAATTTGTTAAATAAATTGTATTAAGAAAATTGTATATTCACAGGTAGAAAAATAAAATTGGACCTCTATTTCACCCCACACTGAAGAATCAACTCAAAATGGATTAAAATTGTAAAGATAAATAGCATAAGACGGGAAGATCACGAGGTCAAGAGATCGAGACCATCCTGGCTAACACGGTGAAACCTCATCTCTACTGAAAAAATACAAAAAACTAGCCGGGCGAGGTGGCAGGCTCCTGTAGTCCCAGCTACTCGGGAGGCTGAGGCAGGAGAATGGTGTAAACCTGGGAGGCGGAGCTTGCAGTGAGCTGAGATCCGGCCACTGTGCTCCAGCCTGGGCGACAGAGCGAGACTCCGTCTCAAAAAACAAAGATAAATAACATAGAAGAAAATCTTCTTGACATTGGTCTTGGTTAAGATTTTTTTAGGTATGATTCCAGAAAGCCCAGACAGCAAAATTAGACAACTAAGTCTGAATCCAACTAAGAAGTTTCTACACAACCGAAGAAACAAACAGAGAGAAGAGACAATCTATGGGTTGAGAGAAAATATTTGCAAACCACACATTTGATAAAGGGTGAATATCCAAAATATATAAGAAACTCAACTCCATAGCAAGAAACTAAATGACCCAAATGCTTTTGAAACGTAAATACCTGAGCAGATGGAGCTCCAGTTTTCCTGGCACCTTCAAGTTTAACCTGGGAATTTAGCTTGAGATCTTTACAGGAGTACTGAAAAATCTAGAGAAATTGTATTTCTTCACACCTTCTGTTTCTAAACAAATCATTCCTCTCCTTTTGTAATTCATAGAAATAAAGAAGAAAATATTTTGCATTTGTTTCCCAGCTAATAAGAGGTTTAAAAACCTCTCATTTAAATTGATTTTATTTTTACCGAACGTGTATTTCATTTCTAAGATACGGATGAAGCAGACTCTAGAAACAGAAGATACATCATCCCCAGCGCTAGGGCTGCAAAATGTAAGAATCCTGCAAATGCTATTGTCACAAACTCTATTAGAGTACAATCATGAGACTTATTGAGAGAAAGATAAATATAGAAGCAAGGAAAGAATAGAGATTTTTTTCTTATCTTAGAAAGAGTATCCAAAACTAACTGCATAGTAAAAGCTGTTCAAAGCAATCGACTTAATCAGCATCCTACACTTTAAAGGGGCAAGCTGCTTTGCTTTGGTTTTTCCGGAAACACACTCAGCTGTGATTAATATTTCCAGAGCTGGAGGAAGGATATAAGTGCTTTTGTTTTTAGAATAATGATTCCTAATATGTTTGGGCCACAGACTCTTATGGCAGTTAGCTGAAGCTATGGTCCTTTTATTGGAATAATGTCTTAAAATATATAATGTGAAATTGATAGGAATGCAAAGAAAACAAATTATGTTAAAATATGGCTATAGAATATAATTAGTTAATACGGATACATGAAAATTTTAAAATTTGTTATAGACATATAAGCATAATTAAAAGGTCCATTGGTAGGTATAATAACTATGAAATTTTGAGTTAACTATGTGCTTGAATATTTCTAGGTACATAAAACTTCTATTATTTAATTTTAAAAAATTTGTAATTTCTTCTGATGATGAAGACATAGATACTGTTACGGAAAAACGGTTCCGATCCAGACCTCAAGAGAAGGTTCTCAGATCTCATGCAAGAAAGAATTCAGGGCAAGTCCACTGTGCAAAGCAAAAGCAAGTTTATTAAGGCAGTCAAGTGGTGAAAGGACAGCTACTCCACAGACATAGTAGGACATTCCTGAAAGTAAGAGGACGAACGCATCCACCTTAGGTACAGTGCTTGTATATATGGGGAGATGTGCTCTGCAACAAAGGTTTGTGGTAAAGAATTAATGTTCTTAATTACTGTATTTTGCAAAAATCAATATTATTATCTTTAAAGCAAAATTGGGAATGCCTTTGTTCTCCAGATATCGGGATATCTGGACACTCCCAAACCTGGGTCTGTTTAGTAAACATTATTAATTTGTCCCCTTCACCGTGGACATCTAGAGGCTAGATTTCTAACTTTCTGGAGAATGCAGCCCAGCAAGTCTCAGCCTTGTTTTCCTAGCCCTCTCTGAAAATGGAGTCACTCTGGTTCGAATGCCTCTGACCATGCTTACAATTTTGTGGTTTGTTGCCTACATTTGTAACTCAAAAAGTTACAGTTCATCTGAAATTCGATTATGAAATAGACGCTTTTTATTCCCTATGCAAGCACATTAAAGAGAACGATAAAAAAGGAAACAATTCTAGAGCTGATTTTGACAATCCTTTCTTGGATCACCTTGTTGATAGTAAAACATATCTGTGGTCCTCAATGTCACTTTTACAAAGGAAAATGTGTTCTAAGTACCCACCATCCATCCAGAAATTAAGTTTTTCTTAAATATTTTTGACACAATTTGTCAGAGTGTATTAGTTTTCTATTACTGTGTTAAAAAATCACCACAACTTTAGTAAATGAAAAATAACTATTTACAGTTCTCAAAGTTCCTAAGTCAGAAATTCACCACAGGGTGACTGGGTCTTGTATTCAGATATCACTAGCCTGGAATCAAAGTGTTTTCCAAGCCAAGTTCTTGTCAAGGGCTCTGGGAAAAATTCTCCTTCACATTCATTCTTCTTTTCAGCAGAATTTTTTGCAACCATGGAGTGAGGTATATATGTCCTGGCTAGTTAGTTAGAGGCCACTCTTAAGCTCCTAGCAGTCATCTACATTACTAACAAATGGCCCTTTCCCTCTGTGCCAGCAACAACTCTTCACTGGTTTCTGCAAGAAGGTTACACAATCAGGTTATTACTCTGAAAGACCAAGTAAGCGGAAGTTTAAAATGGACATAAAAATAACTATATTTGCCCCAAACATTTTTCTTAAGTGAACTGTTGGTTAATATGATAATAATCTTGACAATTTGTTTCTACTAGCATAGGTATCAACAAGTTTTGCCTATATTAAGGCCTGCTTTGTAGCCATGTGTTAGAAGTCAATTTGCCAGTTATCTCGTCTTAAAATAATAAATGCTTCTAAAATAGTCTAATTTTATCAGTATCGAAAATATATCTGTCAATAATCTTTTTTATGAGTTAATTCAGTTTATTCATAAATCTGGTATTTCTATTTGATGGTCACATTGAGTGTCTAACACAACAAATTTAGAAAAGGAAGAGACCTACATTAGAACTAATGTAATTAAGTAAAACTGCTTATTCTTGCTAATGGCATAAAAAGACCCAAAAATCTTCTAGAAAGCAACAGAAATTATTATTTACAGATAATTCATAATAAATATTTTGCCATGATACTTTAAATCATAACACTAATTACCAGAAGAGAATAATTTTGTAAAATATGGAATAAAATTATAATTTTAAACACAGAATCCTTCACTCAGCCAAAGTTACAGTAGACAATAAAAATAGCATAAAAATATTTTCCGACATACAAATTTTTTTTAAAGAGTAGGAAGACAAATATTTTATTTTTAATGAAAGTACAATCCATTTGGAAACTATAATAGTTCTGGACTAGTCTTTACTGAAGTGTATAGCCAACAATTATAAAGCAAATATTTTACAAATAAAACATTTCAAGGAACACAGGAAACAGCAAAAAGTTTATGAATTTTACTATTGTATAAGACTAGCAGCAAATTTCTTAAGAAAAGAACAGGACAAGCAGCCAAAGGAAAAAAGGAAAATAAACAGAATATATCAATATCAAAATGAACACATAGATAAACAAAAATGCACAATCATTTCAAACACTCATGAAATGTTTTGAATAAATGATATGTCAAAAAAATCACAATTCACTTTTAAAATAAAAATTCACAGGAACTATTTTCTCTTATAATACCATGTAACTTGTAAATAAGCAGGTTTATTTAGAGTATTTATATATATATTCTTCCCATATTATTGATTTTGTACTGCGAAATGATATAAATTCCTTTATTTTCTGTAATCCTTTCTTATATCTACATCTATATCTATATCTATATTATCTATATCTGCATTTATGCCAGGTGGTGTATTTGTGCATGTGTGTGTGTGTATATATATACACACACACACACACATATATTTCTTTACATGTCTATTTGTGTGTATATATATTCACACACACACAAATACACAATAAATGCCTATGGATATAATAAAAACTCATTGAAAAAAATTGATGTATAATTCTCTGCATCAGAAAAGCTCATATACATTGTATTGGAAAGTAATGTATAAAGGTTTCAGTTTTTTTATGTACAATTACAGTAACAGCATATGCTCTGGCTTTGTGTTATATTCTCAGGAATTTGTGGGCATCACTGCTCAATTTTTTGTTTTCTCCAACACATAGTGATGGAAGAAAATTAACACAAATGAAGTCGTAGTCATAAACTCATTAAACAACATGCACTTGTGAAAAAGCCTTCTTAAATTGAGGTATTTACACACAGGCAAGGAAAATGCTTGGTAGAAACTCAAAATGGTCTGTGGTGTCTTGAGATATATCCTACAAAATGTTTAGGGGACTGAAAATGCTTTTATAATAATTCCACTCAGAATCTACATTAAATATATTCTCTATGTCATGAGGTACTAATTCTAAAAGTATTTTTTATAAATTCAAATGTATCACAGAAAATGTACTTGCAAGATCAAGACTGTGAAGTTATTAATATTTACAGGAGGCATTCTATCACCTTTACCAAGCTGAAGCAATGCCATATTTAGTTGTTGTAATAATAAATGTTCCATGAAATAGAGCTATATTATTGTGAGCCAGACTGTTCTAGCTGACTTGAACACAGCCATTGACCTCTATGCTCGAAGATTTCTTCCTCCCTAAGCATCACACATTTTCCGTGAAGGTAATCCATAATTAGGCTATCTAAACTGGAAAATGAATGAGTACAACCTGGGAAGGGAGCTTCATGAGATAAAATTTTAAAGGAAAAGTACAAAATAACTATTCTCAAGACAGTCGCAATTAAAACCAAATGCAGATGAAGACAGTGGTCTTGCATCTTTTATTTGTCTTCTTTGAGCCAGTGCATATTATTTGTATTTACTGTGAATATATTTCTGTGTCTTTTGCAAATACATACAAGTTGTATTCATCCATTCTACTACTTCTAATGAAATGCTTTATTATAATTAAATCTAAGAATTTCTGAAAATGATTGCTCAATGCTTGTAAAGATTATTAAAACCAATTGAGAAATAGGCATTGAGAGGACAAGTACTAATAAAATGGTGCTTTATATTTAAAATTGAAACATTTGTAGCCCTTCCTAACATGTCTATTTGTAAGGTATTCTTTTCTACAGTCGTCTTTTCTTCCTCCCCAAATCCAAACTTTTACTGCCAGTAACAATGAAGTCAGCATTAGTAGTTTGTAAATAAAGTATTTTTGTTTTAAAGTTTAATTATGCAGCTTCTAAAAACAATTTCTGTCTGCAAATTATGATTTGGCACATTAAACAGAAATGTAAGCAGATGGCAGAGTGCAGTAATTTTTATTTTCTTGTCATTATTTTGTTTTTAAATTTTAGATGTTTATGAGTTTAATTGTTTAATATCAGTAGTTCCCAGAGTGATAAAAATATATGACTTTTAAAAACATGACAAGAATTCTCCAAATGGCGTGCATGAACCAAATATTTGGCACAAGCTCTTTCAATGCTACACTAACAATTATTTTGAAAACAAACACTCTTTTAATTTGGATACATGATCTATTGTGGTATAAGCTTTTTATTAATTAGTGGAGAATGTTTATAAATATTTCTGAAGAACATACTAGGAGTAGCATAATATACATTATCAGTTGTATGAAAATGAGTTACGCATACAAGATAAAGAGCGTAAAAGTGGAATAAACCTTTGGATTAATGGAGTAAACCCTGATGCAGGGTCATAGAAAAGAAAGTGAAGTCCAACATCATGAGCTTGTTTGGTCCAGTGTCCTAAATGAGCTAGTGCTACTGCACCTCAGATGATCAGACTACAGGCTAGTGGCCTGAAGCACTGCAGACCTTCTGTTAGTTGAATATGAGTGTCTACCATATCCCCACCCACACTCCACAAAATTCATATGTTGAAATCCTAACCCTCAGGGTGGCTACATTTTGGAACTGCAGCTAGAGAATATTGTGTACATAATATATTCAGAGAAATGCAATGTGAAACTATATCATAAGAATATTAACTATACTTAAAAATAGATTTATGCTTCCAAAACACAGGTACAATTATTGGTAACATGATGAGGTGACTTAAAATAAGATGATGAGATTTCTGGTTATATTATTAATGGAATAGTGTCCAGAACTAAGGAAGCTAATAGGAGGTATGCATTCCATATATTTAAATGTTATGCAAGAATTTAGCACCATTCAGAATTCAGCCTGAGAAAGGTGACCAGAAGGAAGTTACTGGAAACAATGTAATGCACAGCCTAATGGTACTGGGATACTTTAGGTAGAAGTGGGCTTCCCCAGTCACTGAAAATCCTCATCCAGCAGCTGACAGGAAGTGAAGTTGTGACTTGCTCTACTGAAAACTTGATTATAAATATAACTTCATAGGTTTCTTCAGAGTCTAAGTTTTGTAATCTACAACAGGAATCCAGTTTGTACAGGCAACCATTTTCTACTTCTAAAACATCCATATTTTGCACAATATATAATCCTCGTTTTTCTAAGAGAGATATATTTTGAGCCTCAAACATATCATTGAAGACATAATTTATTTTATGTATTGTGTGAAAAACAAGTATGATAATAAACTCCTGTAGAAAATCTAGGCATAATCTGAAAAACATTTGTTTTGGCCTCTATTTAAATAATTCTAGATAATTTTCTTATCTTTCAAACACTTCAGTGGTAAAGTAGAAATAATAATATACAACATATTTCTAGAAATATTTAAATAATTAAGTTTTTGCTTGTTTCCATGGTTTCAATATGTTCTTTTTGTTTTAATAGGTATAAATTGTAATGTTTCCTCTGTATTTGGGTGAGTTATTAACAGATAAAATAGTGTATAAACAAATGAAAATAATAATTCAAATAAAACAACTTAAAATTACCATGATGAACAGACCAAGGCTAAACATCAAATCAATATTCCATATACTAATGAACTGATTTATTTGAAGAGTAGAATAGTTCTCAAATTTATTTGTTTATTTTTGGATAGTGAAAAATTAGTATCATACTTGAAGCAGAAGTCAATTATTTTGAAGCAATCATGTTTAAAGATGTATTAAAATCTACCCTGCTAAATGGCCTGAAGCTACACAAAGTTGCTTGGTGACAAGGCCATCTCTAAATAAATATCAACTGACATGATTAGTAAAAGGAGACAAAATAATATACATTTTAAAAGACGAATTTACATGGGTTGGAAGTAAATGTCATATCTGAAAGTTTATATTAATTTTAATGTACAATTAATATGAATTTATGAACATTTGAAAGTTCTCTCTTTACAGAAAAATACAATCTAAATGAATGACTCAATTACTTTGCTGAGAGTTAATTTTATTCTTACATTTTCAACTAACATTCCCGTATCCTAAATTACTCAATGGAAAAGCAAATTGATGGTGAAAAATTAATTTCCACTTAAAAAATCTGCATGGGTATAAATCACTCCAACTTGGGGGAGGTTGAAAAATGATAGTATTAACAAAACTTCATGTTCAACAGACAAATAAACATCCTCACAAATCCAAATCACTGCCACATATTTATCCATCATTAGGCATAATCTACTTCAGATGATGATGATATATGAACCAAGAAACTGGAGCCCTGAACAATACCTACTTAATGATAACAACCATTGAAAAATGCAGAGTGAGTTTCCTGCCCTGAAATTGTTATTTAACCCCCTGCAGGGCCTCATATAACTGTTTCCTTCTCTGTCACAGGTTTCCTCTACTAATGGGGATGCCTTTCCTGTAAGCTAACAGCTTCATCCCCATTTTAATACTAATCTTTTCATTTAAGAAATTGATATTGATACACAGTAATATGTTTTATCAAGGAAAAATTTACAAACAAATTTATATATATATATATATATCTAGATTGGCCATAAGAAAATATTTGAGATATGTTGTTTCTTTTTTCCATATAATACTATACATACTAGAGCAATTCAAAAGTTTTAAAGACATTATAAAAATTATTAAAAGTCCATTTTGCAGCCTTCTAAGCTGTGGACACCAGATTTTAGCTTTAAAAGTTTTATGTTTCTTACTCTGACCAAAAAGGCTTAAGATGACCTCTCTTGGGATACTAGCTCCCTTGAAAAAAGTCTCCTTTGCTTTGTGGCTGGGTAAGTTCAGGTTATGATAGCTTATAATTATGAGACTTAAATACAACCAGGTGGCTTAAATTATATTCACAGATTTTTATGGTAAATTTCACTCTTTCCATTTGTGGCCACAGTACTTAACTTTCTGATTACATAAAATTATCTTTGTCATCCTATCTTCTGATGTTTTTGAATATGTTGTTTAACTTGCTTTCCACCTTATTTGTTAATCTTGGTCCAACTCTTTGAAGCAATCTTTTTTCTAGAAGTGCATTATATTGTTATTATTGCCATGAATTGTTTCACCAACCCTACTTCCTCTTATTTTTCTTTTTTCTGGTTGTGTGATCATAGCTCACTGCAGCCTGGGCTCAAGTAATCCTCCCACCTCAACCTCCTAATCAGCTGAGACTACAGTCATGTGTCACCATACTCAGCTGATTTTTAATTTAATTTTATTTTTTTGCATAGATGAGTTCTTGCTTTGATGCCCAGGTTGGTCGCAAATTCCTTGCCTCAAGCAATCCTCCCATTTCGGCCTCCCAAAGTGCTGGGATTACAGATGTAAGGGAGATGGCTGTGCTTTAGTCAGGAGTAGGCCAATGCGGCTTTCTGGCACAGTGTGACTCAGCAGGTTTGGAGCACAGGCACACAACTCCACACATTAGGTAAACACACCACATGAGGCTCATTAAGTGATAACCCACATGAGCTCATTCTTGGCTCAGAGTCACTATTGTCTGTAAAAGGTATAACTACTCTGCTGATGCTATACATACAATTTGCATCCATGGCTAATGCCCAGACTTGCTGGTGCCCAGAGAGAGAATAGCCATGTGGAAACTGTCTATGATTCCATGAGTGTTTTCCCAGCTACCTGCCGCTGGTCCACCCACTCCCCTTGGTCCTCAGCTTGGGCTGGAACCTGACACTTGGCATAACTATTGGCGTCATGAACAGTATCCTGAGCTATGCTGCTCAGATGGGCTCCAGTGGAACCTGGGTGGCAGTAGCTGGGTACCCCATGAGCATAGAGAAGGCACTGAAGCAGATGGAAGCACAGAGCACTGAGAAGCAATGAGCCTTTACTGGCAGAATTGGATGGGCATTTTTGACTGCTCTACAAGCAGTATGCACCCAGTTGTTCCTGGTATGCAGCAGAGGTAAGGGCCATCCAAATACAGATGGGGCACCTGGAGGCCCAGCTGAAACGCTCGGAAAAAGAGTTAGAAGCTGCTGTGCATGGGGACCTTCCCTTCAGGCATAGGCAGGGCCCCTGGAGGCCTGGCTACAGAGCTTGGAAAAGGAATTAGAGGCTGCTGTGAATGCAGGCCTGGGTCTGTCATCTCAGCTGGAGAACCCCACTCAGTCTGATACGGAGGAGGGCATCTGCAAAACATAGGGGTCTGTGCCATAAAGAAGGGGAAGATGCCCTGCCCACATCTTCCTCTCACAGGACAAAAGGGGGCTCCAATGTGTGACATGCTCAGGATGTGGATAGATTTGATTTTGGCCACGGTCAACTGAGAGAAAATTGATAAGCAGCCCAATGAAGTGCTCTTAACTTTGTGGAGACAGTTGTCTCTGGAGTAACAATTCCAGAAAATGTCCAAGGGGAAGGACATTGCTGCTCAACCCAGGCCCGCCCTGGTGCTTCAGCTCAAAGACTGCGTGCTGCAGCCAGGAGAGGGTGTAAAGCCTTTTCCATTTAATGAGGGAACTGGCTGATGTGTCTGGCTTGGGGGGACACCAGATGACAGGAGGCCACATGTGGACTTAGCAATCCACTGGTCCCTGTACCTGGATATGTTCATAGACATCTACTTCATAGATGGTTGTGAAGATCGGTCAGTGAAAGTGAAACCTGTATCTTTGCTTGGTGGCATCATCAGCCACTTGGCTCCTCCTTTATGCACTGTGTATGTCTCTCCCGTACATGAGTACATTCTGGGGTGGACATTTTACACAGTTTGTCAGATGTCCCATCGTTCACAGATTTGATGGACTGCTTGATGACAGCATTGGGACAGTACCACTCTGTGGTGGACTTGCATAATGCATTCTTTTCCAGAAAGCCAGGAGCAGTTTGCCTTCGTAGGAGGGCAACGGTGGACTTTCACAGTGTTGCTGCAGGGCTGTATTCATAGCCCCACCATATGTCATGCTCTTGCTAATGATATTATGCTAACCCCTGATTCTCTTGTAGATTTAGAAGCATACATGTTCCCCTTTCCTAGAATTAAAATGGTGCAGCCGAGACTGCCTCTCTGGGAGCCAAACGGGTTACTCAGCAGGTACAAACCCTATGGGTAGTTGACAAGGGGCGCCCATTTGAGCTGAATGTGACCATGGATGGTTTCGGTTGGGGCCTGTGGCAGCTCACAGAGTGCTTAAGAATGCCAGCAGGATTTTGGTTCCAACTATGGAAGGGAGCTGAGCTCTGATATTGCTTGATAGAGAAACAGCTAGCAGCTGTATATGCTGCCCTTCAGGCTCATGAGAGGAGGTCAGGACGAGCTACAGTCCTCATGCGGATGACTTACCCAGTAGCAGAATGGGTACGTTCATGGATAACGACCCTCCAGACTGAGAAAGCAGTTAGTTGTTGTATATGCTATCCTTCAGGCTCATGGGAGCATGCCAGGATGGACTACAGTCATCATGCAGATGACTTACCCAATGACGGGGTGGGTACGTTCATGGGTAATGACTCCCTGGACTGGGACGGCACAGACTTCCACTTTAACCAAGTGTGGTGCCTAGTTAGAGGAGTGGTAGTTAACTGCTCTAAATTAGCTACTCTAAGTGACCTGAGCAGTAGCTCAGGTCAGAGTGTAACTAAAAATACAAAGATTATGCAAGAAAGTAAATTCAAAAGACAAGGGGCCAACAGAACATTGCACTTATATGACAGACAAAATTCTGAGGTTCTTAAACATATAAAACATATAAACATATAAAACAAATACAGAAGAAAAAATGACAAATTTGTTAACATGATACAGCCCGTTGAATAACACAAATAATTCGTGCTATGTGAGCTTAAACAGAGACACTTTATAGTGTATTTGGTTAACAAAGAATATAAGTAGAACTTGAGCTTAATATTTAGATCAAAAATAATATAATTATTTTTAGTGTGAATGAGAGAAAAAAGGGGTAGAGAGAGAGACAGAGACAAACAGAAACAAAGACAGACATGACAGATATTAATATTTGTAATAGAGGTGATTTTTCTAGATAAGTATTAATAATGAGATATGGTCACATTTTGTTGGAAGGTTTTATAATGCATGAATTACAGAAGGGTTTGGAGAAAATATTGGAATGATAGCTGTATTTATTTCCTATTGCCGCTTTATTAGATTCCTATTGCCACAAATTACCAAAAATTTAGTGGCTTAAAAAATACAAATGTATCATCTTACAGATCTGGATATCTGAAGTTTAAAATGCATTTTACAGACTAAAATCCAGAAGTCTGAGTATTGTGTTTCATCTGGAGACCCTGGAAGAAAATCTGTGCCGTTGAATTTTCCAATTGACAGATGCTGTTCATATTCTTTAGCTTTTGCTTCCATTCCACCATCTTTAAAGTAAAAACATTCGAGTGAGTCTTTCTGACATTATCCTCTCTTCGATTCTCTTTTCTGCCTCCTCTTCCCATTTCTAAAAACCTTTGTAATAACACTAGACTCACCCAGATAATCTACGGTAAACTTTCATCTCAGAGGCAGCTGATTTGCAACCTCCATTCTTTTTGTAACCTTAATTCTCATTAGCCTGAAAGCTAACATAGTCACTGGTCCAATTCTGGGAATTAGAACATGGTTATAATTGTTGGGTGAGCATTAGGCTTTCTAACACAGAAGCCCAAAATAACCGTAAGAAAAGATATCTAGCTTTGTCAGAGAATGTAACAGTGTTAAACAATCTCTTTTCTTCAAAAAGACAACCCCTTGTGACATACAAATGTATCTTAATGATTTAAGGAATGGATACTTTTTGTGCGTTGCATACAAATATAAATGGGATTTAAGTATAATTTCCCTATTATAATTTCCACCAAATTGAATATAATATTTTCCAACATTTCACAAGTTTGAATAGAAAAAAAATAGCAAATAGGACTGAGTATAATGCCAACCTGTCCATAGCTATAACCAGATGTTTGCAGAGTGAGTGATGAACATAAAATAAAAAGAGGGAAAACCCCTGGTAGTTAGTATGATGTTAGCTGTAATGTTTTCATAGATAGCTCTCAGAAGATGCTCATTTCTATTCCTAGATTTGCAAGAGTATTTAACATGAATGGATGTCAAATTTTGCCAAAAGCTTTTTCTGAATATATTTCCATGATCATATGCTTTTAATTATTTCTGTTGATACAGCACATTTTATTTATTGATTTTAGAATATTGAATCAGACTTGCATTCCTGGGATAAAGCCCACTTGGTATAATATGTTATTTTTTGTATATAGTGCTGTATTCAATTTTCTAATATTTTGTTGAGAATTTGTATGTCAATCATCATGAAAGACACCCGTGTGCAGAGTTTTTTTTTCTTTTTGTGATATCTGTGTGAGGTTTGATATGGGGGTAATATAGGCCCCCTGTAATCAGTTGGAAAATATTTTCTCACCTTTTATTTTCTAGAAAAGATTTGTGGAATTGGTATTATTTCTTCTTTAAGTGTTTGATAAAATTCACAAGTAAAACCATCTGGAGTTGTTGTTTTTTTTTTTTTTTTTCTGGAGGTTTTACCTTACAATTTTTTAATAGATATAGGCAGTTCAAGTTACCTATTTCTTGTTAAGTAGATTGTGGTAGTTTGTACCTCTTAAATAACTTTTGCATATTATCTGAAATTTATTTATGGGCATGGGCCTATTGTGATACTTCTCCATTAGACTTTTAATGCCTGAGCAATCAGTAGTGATAACCCATTGTTTTCATTAAACATTTATGCCAATGTATATACTGCTGTTGTTGGATAAAGTATTATATAAGCATCAATTAGGTCAATTTCTTGGATTATGTTGTTTAAGCTTCTTATAACTTTATTGATTGCATTTTAATTGTTTTTCAATATTGAGAAAATGTAACTGGAGTCTCTGAAAATAATTATGAATGTATTTATTGCTTCTTGCAGTTTTATAGGTTTTACTTTACACACTTTACAGCTTTTATGTAAGTGCACAGTTGCTTAGGATCCTCTGTCATTTTAATGAGTTGTCCCCTTTAGTATCTTATTCCTGGCAATAAATGTTTTGCTTGGAAATCTGCATAACAACGTTTATGCGGGCACTCCAATATCTTTTGCTTTGGATTAACATGGTATATTTTTAAATTCCCTTATTTTAACTCATTTGTGTATTCATATTTAAGCAGAATTGAGATTTTATCCTGCTTAAATAAATGTGATCTGCTCAGGGCAAAAAAATGGGCGCTAGAGACAGAGGAGCTGCCTCTGAAATAACTAAACAAGCTCACGAATTATGCTAATACCGTCCATGGATTCTAAAAGAAGACACGAGAGTCTCCTGGGTGAGAGAAAAATGACTTTATTACCACAGCAGAAGCAGGAGCAGAAGCATCAGCAGTGTCGTGCTGTTTCCCTGAGCACCAAATCTCACAGGATAACACAGAGGGACAGATAGGCAGAGTTTGCATTCCCAGTGGAGTGTATTAGAAGAGGGAAAAGCTGAGCTTAGGGAATCTTCTAGTTTCGTAGCAAGTAGTAAGCAAGTTTGTTCTTTATCTGAAGGAAGATGGGGGGTAGTACAAGGCTTGCAATGTGTGATCTCACTTTTCAGGATTGCCAGTTGCATAAATAATCCTGAGAAGTGTCTCAGATTCAGGAAGGCCTAAAGCTTTGGGATTGGGAATACTCAGCTAGATAAGTATAAGTGATAACTGACTTTCAAAAGCAGCATAGATTGGATCTTAGATTTTCATCCAAGCTGATTATCTTGGTCTTTCGAGTTTTTTTTGTCATTTACATTTAATATGCTTATTGACAAGTTTGAGTTTAACACATAGTCTTGCTATTTGTTCCCTATTTTTCTCATTTGTTCTTTGTTCTACTTTCCCTCTTCGTCTATGTGTTATATTATGTATTTACCTTTTGGGGTTATTAGATGTAATTGTTATTTTATTAATTGCTTTAGAGCTGTGAAACTCTTTAGCTCATCACATTCTACCTTCAAGTAATATACTGATACAGCTTTGATGACTGGAGGAACAGCAGGGTCCTTAGTCTCCCACCAATTTAGATAAAATGACATGGACACACATGGAGTGGTTTTAAGGAATGGAGAGTTTGGCAGGCAAGAAAGAAGGAAGAAGCTCCCCTATACAGAGACAGAGGGAGGGGGGCTCCAAGCTGAGAAAGGAAACCCCAAGTGCAGCAGAAAACAGCCAGTTACATGAGGAGGCTGAGAGTCAGTGCCTGATTTGCCTAGGGCTCAGGGGATTTGTTTGAGCAGGCATGACATTCATATAGCCTTGGAAAAAACTGGCCCTCCCACCCTAACCTTTTAATATGCAAATGCATAAGTAGAGACGGCCATGTTGCCAGGCACATATGGAGTCAAAGGGAAGACAGAGGGAATCTCCATGTTTGGGTGGACCCAGTTTCTAATGGCTTGCATTTGCATATCAAAGCTTGCCAGCCCAGCTCTGAGAGCCAGGGCTTTCCTGCCAGACAAGGAACATCTCTGGGGCTGCATTTAAAGAAACAAAAATTTCCCAAGGACCCCTTTTCCTCTCTACCTGCCTAAAATAATTTCTTAATAACTGCTGTAACAATAATACTTTATGTACACTCCAGGTGTATTAAAGAACCTTGTTTCCTTCCAGGCCTTCATGCTATTTTTGTTATAAATCTCACTTCTGTACTATAGGTGTTATGGATACCACATGACAATATTATTTTTACTTAGAATGGTTGATTATTTTCTGAAGAAATTTAAATAATAAGAAAAGAGTCTTTTAATTACCTATGTAGTTGACATTTCAAGTACTTCATGAATTTAGATAGATCCACAGTTGCATCTAGTATAATTATCTTCCTGCTTGGAGAATTTTCTTGAACATTTCCTGTAGTGTAATGATACTTTTTTTTAGGTTTTGCTTTTCTATAAAAGCCTTTATTTCATCTCCATATAGAAAACCAATTTTGCTTGGTACAAAAAAATTCTAGGCTGATAATTTATTTCTTTCATTACTTTAAAGAAATTGCTCACCTGTCTTCTAGTCTGAATTGTTTCTGACAAAAATCTGTTAGCGTGTTTATACCTTTTTCCTAGTGTGTATTTTGGCTTTTTTTTTTTTTTCCCAGTCTGGCTGCATGTATGCTTTTTTATGGTTGGTTTTAAGTAATTTGATTAAGATGTTCCTTAGTATAATTTTCTTAATGATTTTTATTCATGAGATTTGTTAAAGATTTTATATTAATAAGTTTCTGTTATGAGTGTCTGTTATTAGATATGAATAAGAGTGTGGGCATTCTTCAATTATTTTTTGCATTTCTCCATTCCTTCTCATTTGGGGCTGTAAGTTGCCCTAATGTAATATTTTGCCATTTGACATTTTTTCCAAAGCTCCCTGGGGCTCTGTAATTTTTTTAAACTTTTTTTTTGTCCCTATATATGTTTTATTTTGAATAATTTCTATGACTATGTTTTCAAGTTCACAAATCTTTGCTTCAACCTTTTCTATTTGGACATTAACCTCATCCAGTTTCTTTTTTTATCCCAGACATTGAAAGTTTTATCTCCAGAAATTTGTTTTGCATATTTTTAATAACTTCTATGTCTCCTCTTAAACTTTTCAATGTTTCCTTTAACTTCTTGAACACATGGAATACAGGGGTTGTAAGTGCTAGTTTCATCCTTGATGTCATTTCTGCATCCATTTTGATTGTTGACATTCTCCTCACTGTAGTCTACATTCTGCTTCTTTTCAAGACTGCTATTTTTTAGGTAGATATCATATATTTTAAATTCTTTTTTCTTCACCCTAGTTATTGTTAGGGACAAACTGCCCTAGAAAGCTTCTTGGTACTGCAAACACTCCCCCTCAAACTTCTCCATGCTGCCCACCCTTTCCCCAAAACTTTTTACATTTCTAAGCCTTTATCTAGGTGCCATGGTGAAGCCAGCAGACGTTACCTATCAGGCCTTGCTGCTATAGAGCAAACCCCAAATACAAACCATCCGGACCACACAGGGGTAGAAGGTTGAGGGAAGCATAAAGGAACTTTACCTACACTCTCCGGTACCATAAACGTCACAAGGTGAGATGTGGCAGAGTTAATCAACAAACGACCCCAGGGTCTCTCTCCCCAATATAAACCCCTCATTTTGTGAACTCTGGGCTGCCTCCTCTGTCTGTAATGGAGCAGCTGGCAGGTTGAATAAAGGCTTGCCTGAATTTAGGTCTCTCTCTCTCTCTTCCTTTCTCTTGGCTGACCTTACAGTTATTTTTGTAAATAATTTTGGGTTTAGTTCCTGGACACAATAAAGCAACTTGAAAACTGTTCCATCTTTTTGCTTTTAAGCTTTTTAAAGCAAGGCTCTAGCCACATTTGGTCCAGGATTGTCTTCCCCCACTAAATAAAACAAGATTCTTCTTGTACTCTCCTCAATGCCTCATGAAAGAGAAAGTTTACCACCCTGATTTTTCAGAACAGGCACTGTTCAGAACTGATCCTATATAGGCTCTGTTCATTGTTTCTTTTAATCCTTTGTATTGTGAAAGGAAAATAAATCTTGGGGCCTCCAAATCACTAAGCTAAAGGAAAAAGTCAAGCTGGGAACTACTTAGGGCCAATCTGCCTTCCATTCTATTCAAAGTTACCCCTTTTCTCACTGAGGTAAATGCATATCTGATTGCCTTCTTTGGAAAGGCTAATCAGAAACCCAAAGAATGCGCCTGTTCACCTCTCACCTATCTGTGACCTGGAAGCCCCCTCCCCTCTTCTGAGTCTTCCTGCCTTTGCTTCAAGTTGTCCGCCTTTCTAGACCAAACCAATGTACTTTGAGATGGAGTCTCGCTCTGTTGCCCAGGCTGGAGTGCAGTGGCACGATCTTGGCTCACTGCAAGCTCCGCCTCCCGGGTTCACGCCATTCTCCTGCCTCAGCCTCCCGAGTAGCTGGGACTACAGATGCCCACCACCACGACCAGCTAATTTTTTCCATTTTTTAGTAGAGACAGGGTTTCACCGTGTTAGCCAGGATGGTCTCGATCTCCTGACCTCATGATCTGCCCTCCTCGGCCTCCCAAAGTGCTGGGATTACAGGCGCGAGCTATCGCACCCGACCCCAATGCACTTCTTACATATATTGATTTATGTCTCATGTCTCCCTAAAATGTACACAACTAAACTGTGCCCTGACCACCTCGTACACATGTCTGTCTTCAGGACTTCCTGAGGCTGTGTCACAGGTGCGTGTCCTCAACCTTGGCAAAATAAACTTTCTAAATTAACTGAGACCTGTATCCAATTTTCAGAGTTCACAGTTTCATTGTTTACCTGGATTTTGGTAGTCTTATTATGAGCATGTGCTGATCAGTACTGCACTGAGAAATTGAGGGTGACCCAGAGATGACTGTGTTTGCTGGTCTATCTTCTGTACCCTGTTGTAGGATCTCTAGCAGATTTGCTATTCCTGTACTGCCAGCTTGGTCTGTTCAAGTTAAGGAAACTGCCAGGCTTTGCCTGAATTTCCCTTTGCTGCACTGTGACCTGTAAACTTCCTCCAGGCTGTAAGTTCAGGCAATAATAAGGCTTATCTTTTTCTTTCTCATTTCTTAGTATCACTATCTTTCATTGCTGGATGTCCATTTTTTAGAAACCATTGTTTCATGTATTTTTTCTGTTAATAATTTAATTAGTTGTTTCAGGTGGAACTGTAAATCCAATTTGTGTTAACCAAGTGAAAATCCCTATAATTTTTTTCTTCAAATATGATGTTAATATAAAAGTAAAGCTTTGAGAATAGCATAAAAACTGGGATTCTGCAAATTTGTATACACATATATCATTTGTTTTTCTTTCTCTTAATTTCTTCCTAAATAAATTGTTCTTCCAATATTAGTATCTGTAACTATTCTTGTCTTCATGTACATGTATTAATTTACTTGATAAATATTTTAATAAACCGTGAATCTGTGCCATTCTATTCTTTAATGAACATTTTTGTATGATCAGCTATGTCCTGGTCATGAAAATAATTGCACATATATGGTGAAATGCACTTAAATAAGACCAGAATTATTAAAGTATGAGTCATAAATTTCGTAAGTTATTACATGTAGGTTGTGTCTAACATGGTAATATAATATATAAAGCAAATATTAAAAAAGAAAATTTGACATCTCAGCTCTGCAATAATGTGGAATTTTTATGGGAAATAGATAAATGTAAAGTTTGTGTGAAATAGTGTTTTTGTGTTGCATTCTTATAGGAAAAAATAATTAATTAAAAGTTGACTATTTTTTAATTGATTCAGGAAATATTAAATAGAATTTTTAAAATATTTTAAATTAGTTTTAAAAGATAAAACTAATTTTTAAAAGATAAAACTATCATACACATCTTATATTTTTATCTTTTTATTGTAATATAAATTGATTTTTATTCTTATTATAGCTGCATTTCTAAATTCTGAGTAATTTTTTTTCAGGCTGGCTATTTATTTCTTAATAAGGCAGGACATTTTCAGTGAAGTTTTTCTCACTTAGAGTAAGCCATTTTAGTTCCTACTTTGGCTAGTAGGTCTAATACTCTGGAGAAAAAAGAAGTTATAAAGTCAATAACAGATCTAGAGAGATTCTTTTGGCTGAGGAAAACCTAAAGCTTTTTAGAAAGAATATTGATAAGAACCTTAACTCAAAATGACATTAAACAAAATACCCTCTTTTCCAAAAA
Organism: Colobus angolensis palliatus; assembly: GCF_000951035.1. Taxonomy (NCBI): domain Eukaryota; kingdom Metazoa; phylum Chordata; class Mammalia; order Primates; family Cercopithecidae; genus Colobus; species Colobus angolensis. The sequence continues at coordinate 1,119,026 of NW_012115888.1, read as the reverse complement.
CTAAAACTTACAAAGTTTTAAATTTGATAATTAACATTTTTTTGGTTCTATGGCAAGAAAAAATAATATTATATTTATTGTAATTTCAAAATGTTTATGATGTTGGAATCATTTATAAATGCAATACAAATGAGCATCGCTAAGGAGAGAATAATTTCCTATTGTGATTTTTCTTATGTATACAGAGTGTTATTTTCATACGTTAAAATGTAATATACAATATATAAATAATTTTCATATAATTTGTCATGTTGTTATACTTAATGTAGAACTTCACAGTTTTTAAATTTTCTATCAAGCCATTTTAATAAATGATTTAAGAGAGAAATCGAGAAAAATAATAAATAATAAAAAAGAAAATAATGGAGGGAAGGGAGGAGTGAGAAAATGTATGAAGGAAGAATGGGAAAAACAAAAGAAAAAAATGAACGATGGATGGAGACAAAGAAGGAAGGAGGAAGGGAAGGAGAAAAGAAGCTCTAGTCACCCAAAATTGGGAATCGGCTGACTGAAAAATAATTCTTATATCATGAAATATATTTTCAAAAAGTGCAATTATAATCAAACACTGCTATATTAATTTGATTATAGAAAATTAAGCCCTAATTATCAAATAGAGAAAAATTTATACAGCACTTCAAGTTTAAAAAATCTGTCACTCCTGTCTTTTATTTTTCTTGTCTTTCATTGTAATTCATTTCATTATCGTATATAATTCATTATTTTATTAAAATTTAAATATTTAATGATTGCTTCCATATTATCCTTTGTTGACTAGGACAAAGATTTCTACATACAAACAAAATGATTTTCTTGTTTTGTTTGTGGATTATTCCTTTAGTATTCTATATTTATTTGAGTGTAGTGTTTTATATGGCAATACTCTTTATAAAGCTTACTGTCGTCAATTTCCAGTTCTCCAAAGAATAAATATCAGTGAATATATCAGTGTCTAGACAACAATTAGTCTTAACATGATAAAAAGGAAATGTGTGAGGCAGCCTAAAAATGATTGATTCATCTTTGGTGATTAAGAAGCTAGCTTTGAAGACACCACATTAGAAAAAAGCATAGACTTGTCAATGAAAGAAGAGCTGATCTTTGCTCCAGAGACACTTCACAGTTTTTGCACCCACCAGCGTTAACAGTGCATGAGTTCATTTATATTAGTTCATTTAAATTAGGAGGTGAGTCTTACATGAAAAACTGTGGAACCAAATAGAGACACTAAACCAACGTCGCTAAGCAGTTAATCAAATGAGCATTCAAGCTATTAATTTTCTTATAAAATTGAAAATAAATGAACATAGATTAAGAGAGAAATAGAATTCAAAGAGCAATATTAAATAAACTCCTTGTGTAAATACTTTTTTTCAAGAAATTGTTTGTGTTTTTTTCCCAAATTATCAAAGTATCTTCATGTACTTTTCTTAGAGGTTAATCTTGTTTCAAGTGTCGATTAAAATATTACAAATTACTGAATCCAAAACAAGGGTGAAGGATTCATGTACATAATTTAATATTTTATCTTTATGATGTTTTCGAGTAGCACTACTACATATTTTTGCATGATAATATTTATTGTTAAATCAGTCAATTTAAGTTCAGGAGAAAGTATTAGAACAGCAAAAACCAAAAACCAACACACACACACACACACACACACACACACACACAGAGAAGAAACAGCCTCTTAAATAAAACTGTGTTCAAATGTCAGTGCTACCTATAGTCATGTTATTTCAATTATGTTACTTATTTTTTTTACTTGATCCATTTTTCTAATTGGTAATATGAAAGTAGTAAGATAATTTATGTAATTAGTATATGGAAAGCACTTTAGTGGCATGCAAGTCACAGAGTGAGTTTTTAGTGTTAGTTGTTTTGTCATCATTATCATTATTCTTTTTATTCTGGAAATCAGAGAAGTATTTTCTAAGGTAATCTTTCTTTAAATGAGGATGAAAGTATTAATCATTTTTCTTCCAGTGAAATAGCCCTGGTTTTCAGACAAGTTATCGGGTCAATTTGAAATTATAGCTAAATGCAACACAGTAAAAAAAAAAAAAAAAAAAAGGAAGGCAAAACTGTTATTCATACTATTTAATATTTAATATACATCTAAAACTGTACATAGAAATGTTACTTTTCTGAAAAGTCAAGATGTATTACTTAAGTTCTTTACATTCATTGCATAGATTTGATATTGAAGTTTGCTTCAAATTCATTCAAGTAGTGGAAATATTAGTTGGTTGGATATTTTACATCATGGATCTTTCAACTAGAATGCCTCCAGGACACTTCTCAAATATGAGTTAGTGAATCCAAAATACAACTTGTCATCAGTCATGGATCGACAGCTTTCTTGGCAGTTGGCAGATTTGTCAGTAAGCTGCATATTTGAGTTACTGACGTACATTCTGTCTTCTTGGCTCTGAACTTTTATTTCCCCAGGTAGAACACACCTCTTTGATTTTGTGTTTGTGTGTGTGCACACTTACTTTGTTTTGTTTTGTTCTGTGACATTAAGTGACATACTGCTCTTAATTCCCTGAAGCAAAGGTGTGGAAAAAATAAAAATCATTTCTTCCATGACTTAACAGCAATAGAAATTTGGCATTTGAAATGTCGTTTTTGAAATACATGTTCAGAACTTTACCCATTTTAATAAAATGATCTGTCTTATTGATTCGGAGAATTCTACTACAAGAATTCTAAATATTAATTTTTTAATATAAATTTCACTTATTTTACCCTGGTATACAACTTCATTCTTAACCTTTGTTCATTTTGCATTTTATTTTATGAAAGTTTACATTTAAGTTCAAATTATTTTTTCATACCCATTTTATCTTTAATTTTCCTGTCTAGCTTAAAAATATAATTTTTATTCCATTTCAAAAGCATTTTCTAAATTCTCTTTTAACACATTTTTTATTTTATCTTGATTGAATATCTTTTCCTTCTTGATGTGTGAGGGTCATGAAAATGTGCCTCACAGAGCTAGGAATCCAGAGCCATGTTTGAATGAAGGCTATATCTTTCCCTGACTGCTCCAGGCCAGAATTATAGGGGGCTTATAAAGGGATTCCCAAGTTTGGAACCTTCTAGGACTTTTAAGGGCCTTGCTAGGAAATATATATATATATATATAGTTGGGAAGCAACCCCTTCTTTGTTTATTATTATACATAGCACTTCAGTTATTTTTGCATATGTCCTTTTGATAAGAATATTAGACAATACATTTCAAATTTCATGAAAATCCTATAAGCATTTTAGTTATGCCAATATTGAAATAATGGATTCATCCCATTTATCCAAAATTTATCATAATTATCCTTTTCCATGTCCTGTAATAAAGTGGTACATTTTTCTCAGTATTGATCATACACATTTCTTTTTACTTGTATAGTATATATAGTAAAGATTGTTTTTATGTTAATGTTAGTCAATGCATATTACTAATTATAGTTGCTACTCACCAAGGTACTTTTCCTAATGAAGAAAGGAATATAACTTTAGAAATATAAGCTGGAAATGAAGCAAATGTTCACATAAATTGAATATGGTTTAAAGATAGATAAGTAAATGTTTAAAATTATCTTTAAAAGTGATATCATAGTTACCAGATCAATACAAAATTAATAGCATTTTTAAAGGTTAAAGACAAAAATCCTTTCTGGCTCCTAAAAGAAAAGATTTTCTGTAGGTACTCTCAAATGCTATATTACTTGAATGAATTTATAGCAAACCTTAATATCAAACCCATGCAATTAATATAAAGAACTTAGGAAGATAAGTAAGATACACTGACTTTTGAGAAAACTTACATTTTTACATCCATTGTTCATTATCCAATCTGCCAGGATGAAGGTGAGGTCTTTTGTTTTGTTTGTTTTTGATATGATATCTCACTTGTTGCCCAGGGTGGAGTACGGTTATCTCCACTCACTCCAACCTCCACCTCCTGGGCTCAAGCAATTCTCCTGACAGCCTCCCAAGTAGCTAGGACTACAGGTGCACACCGCCATGCCTGGCTAATTTTTGTATTTTTAATAGAGGTGAGGTTTTGCCATGTTGTCCAGGCTGGTCTGGAATCCCTGATCTCAAGTGATCCAACAGCTTTTGCCTCCCAAAGTGCTAGGATTAGAGGTGTGAGCCACCACACCCGGCTGGGGGTGAGGTCTTGAATTGCTTCATCTCTGTGGTACATTTCAGAAGAATAACCAGGCATGTGGAGCTTACCCTTACCTACATTTTTGTGGGCAGCAAATCTATCCACAGGGAGAATAAGTTTGTATTGTCTCCATCATGGCTTCTGTCTTACCTGGCTAGACCTTCCTTCTGAGGTAGAATAGGTAGTCAAGGAAGCAATCATGTCCTCAGGATGTGGCAACCAAGGGGACTGCACTGTCAATGCGATAAGCCCCAGCATTCACATGGTACTCAAACTCATTTAGACAAAGGTATCTCCAGTAGGGAATTTCCCCTGGAAAGAGGATATGCATTTTAAATTTACCTGTCCTCAGGCTGACCCTTTGCTCATTGTAATATTGAAAACACACTCCTGGGTAGAGATTTCAGATGCGAATGAGACATGTGATGGATAAACAAGCATGTACAGCTACTGCTCATGTGCACCCAGAGGACCACTCAGGATACTAGTAAGACTTCTTCCAACCCTCTTATGAATAATCATGTAGGACTCCTATAAAGGGAGTTTCCCCAGTAATAGTTAACACTGCCTCATCCTTACGAGCAGCCTACTCTGAACCCTCTCTGAGGGAGTAATCTTTTCTGTACCTAATGTTCACAGTGTGTTTTCTCCTTTGCAATAAATTGCTCTATGCTGCAGCTCCTTTGCTATGTATCTCTTGTTTAAATTCTTTTAAACTAAGGAGGCAAGATCCGGGGTTTCACAACAGCTGTCAACACTTTCATATGGAGAAGCTTGTCCATAACTAGTAAAATATGTAATTGGGTAGTCAAGCTTTATCCTGTGATTCAGAGAGAAATCCATTTGAACTTCACACTGAGCTATATCCTCCAACTTCAATTCTGTCATAATAAAATTAGTATTTTGCCTTCAATCATTGTGTGTATTTGAGTAGTAGGTAGAATCAACCAGATAGGAAAACATTCCATCTCTTAAGAAATGATAAAGATCTTTTTACATTTCTGTGTTTGTCATTCAATTGCAGAATATGAATGAATCTCTTGCGTAATTTTAAAAAAACGCAAAAATTAAATTTGCAATATAAAATATACCTTGTAGTAGCTAGAAAAAAAAAATCCATCTCAAAATCTTTTTTTAAGGGAAGGCTTTCAATCTGTATTCTAAGCAGGTAGAAGAGGCAGAAACAAGGGGCAGATAAAAGTGAAGGGCAAATGGTAAAAATCTTGGGTCTTTAATACTCTCAGATGACCCAAACAAAAGCTACTTCACACTTACTATGGTTACAGATTAATGCTATTGCACAGGACACTCCTTGTAGCCTAGGAAGTTGTGCTTTAGAGTTCCTATCTTTATAGCAAAGGAATGAGTAACAAGTGAATATTCAGTAACGAATCTACAGGGCCTGCCACAAAGTTCTTAGGAAATCTGTAAATTTAGGGAAAGGGAGAATTAATGTAGACTTTCTATGGAGAGATTTTCACAAAGTCCTTCTATCTCTGCTTCCTCTAATCTAATTTTAACCTAAAATCTGATATTGTAAGGATGAAAAAAAGATAAATACATTCCCTTATATTTAGGGTAATCTGATAATTAACAGGGTAGATAACTTGATTTTAAGAAATTGTAATACACAATTTTGTTCTTCAGTATGTTACAAAATACATTGTGGTAGTATTTGAGAAGGGGTAAGAGTTTAAAATCTACATTTAAATTTTAACACATGCAAATTTAGACCTATGCAAATGAGATTATTAGATTAGTGTTAGAAAATGTAGAACATTCTATTTAACTATGCTAATCCTATTAAATTACAGATTTTGAGCAATACTTGTGATTTAATATTAGCTCTGAGAACAACCTGTTTGAAGTACAAGTTTGGCATTTGGGCATATTGAACTAAAAATCGTGCATTACAGAAAATTTTGAAGAAGGTAGCTTGATTTTCCATTCCTGTAACCATATATTATTTTATATTTTGTTACCATATATACCATTTATATTCTGTCACTTCATTTTCTCAGCTCCCTCACTGCCAATGCTGCCCTACTTGCTAGAAAAGAAATGATAAAACTAATTTACAGTGGAGTAATAATTAGCAGTTAGGATAATCTTGGCAGCAAATTAAAGAAAGTTGAACTGAAACTTCTTTATAAAACAAGGATCAACATGATTTTACGTAATAGGAAGTCCAGATACTGAGCAGCCTTCAAATATCCCCTGGTTCAAACTTTTACTTGTTGTTTCTGTTGCCTTATATATTTTTGCTTCAACCTTGTGCAAAATATATTACTTAAAGTGTTTTCAGATTTCACATGTAGACCAAATAACATTCACAAAAAGAGGGATTCTGTATTCCTGGTTTTTGGTTTTTTTTTTGTTTTTTTGTTTTTTCTATAGGAGAAAGGACATATTTCTGACAACCATAGAAAACTTTTCCTTATTCCCATCAGTTACTACCATTCATAAGTTCTTCCAAATTAAACCAATGACTCTAATATGAGATTGCTATGCTGGTCTCAGATCAATCAGAATATGCCCCTGAAAACTGCTAAGGGACCACCTTTTGTGAGACGTGTAGAGGGGTGGACAAAAACATCAGCATCCTATTGGAAAGGAATGAGTCAGTAAATGATCATTGGGTAGGCAACCAATCGGAACAGTGATATAACTTAGCAGAATAATGTAATTTTCTAAAAGAACAGTCATATAGTTACATATATTAATAAAGGGGAGAATGTTGTTGTTAATAGACATTGGAGACAGATTGATTTTCTAGGGTCTTTCACATTACTCCATGAGGGAAACCCTGTATGATATCCTCAAGTACAATAAATATCTTCCATGTTATCTAATGACTGCAACTTCATTTAAACATGCAAAGGAGAACAACTGTATTTAGGTGGATAAAACTGATATTTTAAATAATATTTTAAAATATTGTTATGCTTAAAATCAGAAAATTGTGTTAGAGATTAACATCAATTACATGGATTATCTATATTCTATATGCTGGAATCATTACTTTTTAAAATTCCATAGTTACATTTTGTTCTGATTGTGGCATATTATGAACTTCTGTTTAACAAACCTATTGTGTCAAACATTGTAAAATGGCTAAAAGGTGGAAGTGTTTATTTGTTAAATGTTAACTACTCAGAATGTGCCAGTGTATTGTCTGTAGCAAGAACTCTAAACATTTATTTCTTGAATAAGTGAATGAACATACCATTTACTGAGAGCTTCCTATATGCCAAAAACTTGCTGTCATCTATTTAATACTAACAATAGTATTGCAAGACTGATAACTTTTCCCCCATTTTACAGATAGATTATTTATGTTAAGTAACTTTCTCTGAAAACAAACACTAACTGAAAGCCCATTTTCTTCATGGAGTGTTTTCATTTAGGTTGACAATTGGTGTTAAAAGAAACAAATGATGTACCTACCTGTTTATAAGTGATGCCATCAACAAAAATTGTTGAAAAATAATGGTTGAAAGAACAGTTGTTTGCTATTAAACAGAAGTCTTTCTCAACAGACACAATTGAGTTTCTCAATTAGTTCACATGTAGTTGGTACAACCAATAACCTGTTTAAGAAAAATACAACATAACTCTCTTTTTATCTTTACAGGCAAGAAGTCTTAATACAACTAATAATATATGAATCCAATAACTACAGCTGAGTCTATGACTTCACTTCTTCAACCACGTGAGTGTTTAAACTGGTTTAAATTGTCATGGATATGCAATGTAAGTTATTTACACTAAATTTGAAGAGACCCCAGTCTCTATAATAGAAACAAGGCATCTTATATATCTTTGTATGAAAGCTATACCACTGTGTGCTATGTAATATTTTACTGTTCAAATCTGAAGCCAATTGCACTTGATACATCTTTTTTCTTTCTTTTTTTTAAGTTAAAGTAGCCTATGATCTATAAAAGGCAAGAAATCTCATTTGAATAGAGCAAAAGGATTAGTCATTACTCATGCATAGAAAATTTTAAGGATTCAGCTGTGCCGTTGATAGATGGATAGACTGCTAAGAAACCATTTGAGATTTCTGTGATTAGACAGGTCCCAACTCCTATTAGTGAGTGTTGCCTTGTTCTGTTGCAGAGAGGAGGCAGCTGTCTTCCTCACTTTTCCCGGCGGTGCTGCTTGCTTTAACTAAGCCTGTAACATTTTAGACAAGCAAATCAGGAAGGACTTTGTGGACAGATGGCAATGCTGCCTATGCATTCTCATTTACATGCAACCTTGGTTTGTAACCGTACTTGAGCCATATGTGGGGGGTTTTACATTCCCTCTGGATTGGTTTTAAGTGCTAGGCATACAAGGCAAATCTAGCTTGGTCCATGTTTTCCTAATGTTATTTAATTCAGTGGAGCTATGCAGAGTGTTTATCAATAGAAGTTTTGAAACTAAAATCTTGGCTGAGTGCAAAATGCGGATACTAACCGTAGTTAGTGAGGAGAGTACCCTAGGAGACTTCCTCATATAGGACATGAATACTTGTTCACACTAATTTATAAGATAAAATAAAATTAAAATATAAACATGCACAATCTCCTCGAGAATTTGAATTGCTCAAGACTAATATTGACCTTTACAGTGCCTAAAAATGTTATGTAGTCATACATTCACCAGTCAAATTGTATATTTTTCATTATTTAATGACACAGTGATCTAAAGACAATGAACATTAAAAATGTATAACTCTTGCTTTAACCTTGCATATTTTATAATAATATAGTTAATTAATGACAAATCAATTTTTTATGAATTTTTTCGCCATAACTACAAATTTATTTGTGCTCCATCAGAACATATACTATCTGATAAGAACATGTAACACATCTAAATTATATTTAATTTAAAAGGAACATTTAAATTTTAGAGGTGACCCTGAATAGAAGAAATACTTTTAAATACATCCCTTTTTACCTTTTAATCTTAAATTACAGCAGTGCTTAATTGTAGGTCAAAATCAAGTTTCTAGGTTTTTTTTTTTTTTGTCTTACTACTTGACTCATAGTTAAGCTTATTACAGGGAGAGTTTGTGTATTACTTTTCTTTAATGACAGTAGAATTTTCTCATTTTAAAAAATGAGACTATACAATATTGAAAAGATTTGAAAAATATATCCATCACATGTTCTACACATTAATATGATTTAGATAAATCTGCATAAACAAATTATTGGTCTACATTTCTTACTAACCTGTAATCCTAAATATATCCCTGAGCTAATTCAATTAACTTCAAAAACACTTTTTAAAAAGCTGGAAAATGTTAAGATTGTGGATCTTTGTATTCAGCAATAGGCTATTGTAGATGATTATCTTTTTATAAATTTGCACTTTTATAAATAATTCTGTTGTGGACATTTTGGTATAAATACTCATTTTTCATCGAAACAATTTCCTTAGGAAATATTTTTAGATTAAAACATTGAAAAGTGTGACTTTTAGGCTTTTTTTATATAATGGCAAATTGCCCTCAGAAAAGTTCATAGTGATTTAATCTATCACCATTAGTGTGTTTACAAAACACTGGCAGCTCTATCAGTGTATATTTGGTTGCAAACATTTCTAATATGAAAGTGTTAGTATGAATTTTTTCATACAAGCAGTTTAATAGTGGGGCTGGCATTATGGCTGACTGATTCTGTGGCATAGCAATAGAATCTTCTTGGAGTTAGACTATTTTACCCCCTATTCTATAAACTATTGTGTTCAATTCATTTGTATGTTAACCGAATTCTGAGAATTCACAGAAACCTCAATTTCCTGGCTTCATCTAAAAAAACAAACATGATAAACAATCATTTCATACAATCCTCTTTAGAGACAACAAACTTACAAGAAAAAAAAATTCACAGAAGACATTCCCTTATGACCTATGGCCCAGAAATTGGTTACAATTATCAACTCAAAATTGAGATGTAAATTTCTTCTACCTCTGTCAATGTCTGTGTCAATGAGCTTTGTCAAGTTCATCCTATTGGAACTTTGCCTTAAAGTTCAGATATGATGAATATAGTTCATTCAGGTGATCTAGGCACAGTAAGAACAAGAAGTGACTTCTTACTAGTGTAAATATCTTTAATGAAAGAAAGCCTGGTGTTTCTTCTAGAAACTTCTGGGTAGGTACCACTTGATGTCCCATTTGCCAGAATTAAATTACATGTCTATTTATGAACAAATGACTGGTAAGAATTATGGAATTACTTTGGACCAAAGGTCTTCTCTGGAAAAGAAGGTGAATTTAAGTCATTCCCAGGAAAATGGTTATGGGGAAAAGAATTGAAGAAAATATCAAAACCAGGGTTCAGATCTGTTGGAGTTTGCTGGTGGTCCACTCCAGATCCTGTTTGCCTGAGTATCACCAGCAGAGGCTGCAGAAAAACAAATATTGCTGCCTGATCCTTCTTCTGGAAGCTTTGTCCCAGAGGGGTACTCACTTGTATGAGGTGTCTGTTGATTCCTACTGGGAGGTGTCTCCCAGTCAGCCTACCTGGGGGTCAGGGACCCACTTAAGGAGGCAGTCCATGTTATCAGAGCCCCAATGCCATGCTGGGAGGACCACTACTCTCTTCAGAGCTGTCAGGCAGGGACATTTAACTCTGGAGAAGCTCTCTGCTGCCTTGGGTTCAGATATGTCCTGCCCCCAGAGGTGGAATCTAGAGAGGCAGTAGGCCTTGATGAGTTGCGGTGGGTTCCACTCAGTTCAAGCTTTCCTGCCACTTTTTGTACACTGTGAGCATAGAACTGCCTACTCAAGTCTCAGCAATGGCCGATAACCCTCCCCTCACCAAGCTCCCACGTCCCAGGTTGATCTCAGACTGCTGTGCTAGCAGCAAGCAAGGCTCTGTGGGCGTGGGACTGGAGGAGCCAGGCATGGGGAGGATCTCCTGGTCTGCCAGTTGCGAAGACTGTGGGAAAAGCACAGTATTTTGACAGGAGTGTACTGCTCCTCCAGGTGCAGTTACTCATGGCTGCCCTTGGCTAGGAAAGGGAAATCCCCCGCCCCGTTGCGCTTTCCAGGTAAGATGATGCCCCGCCCTGCTTCCACTCACTCTCCGTGGACTGTACCCACTGTCCGACAAGCCCCAGTGAGATGAACCCGATATCTCAGTTGGAAATGCAGAAATCACCCATCTTCTGCATAGATCTCACTGGGAACTGTAGCCTGGAACTGTTCCTATTCGGCCATCTTGGGAGCACCTTCTCTTTTTGTAATTTCTTAAGTGCAAACTAAAGTCACTAATTTAATATATTTCTTCTTTTCTTTTTTGATTTTTAATTTCTAAAATTTTATGAGTAGATAATAGCTGTACATATTTATACGGTGTATGTGATATTTTGATATGAACATACAATGTGTAATGATCATATCAGGGTAATTAGGATGTCCATCTCCTCAAGCATTTATCATTTCTTTGTGTTAGGTACATTCCAATTTCACTCTTCTAGTTGTTTTTAAATATACACTAAATTATCGTTAACTGTAGTTGCCCTGTTGTATTACCAAACACTAGTTCTTATTCCTCCTATCTAACTATACTTTTGTACTTATTAACCAAATCCTTTTCATCATTCCTGTCCACACTACCCTTTCCATCCTCTGGTAAAATTTATTCTACTCTATCTTCATGAAATCAGTTTTTTTAACTCCCACGTATGAGTGAGAAAATGTGATATTTGTCTTTCTGTGCCTGGGTTATTTTGCTTAGCATAATGTCTTCAATATTCATCTATGTTGTTGCAAATGATATAATTTTATTCTTTTTATGGCTGAATAATATTTTAACTTGTATGTGTATCACATTTTTTTATCCATTCATTCATTGATGGACACTTAGCAAAGTGAAGGGACAACCTACAGAATGGGAGAAAATATTTGCAAACCCTTCAACTGACAAGAGATTAATAACCAGAATATATAAATAACTCAAACAACTCAATGACAAAAAACAATTACTCTTTTTACAAAATGATCAAAAGATCTGAAGAGACACTTCTCATAAGATGCAAATAGCCAACATACAAACAGAGGCTCAACATCTTTAATCAACAGAGAAATGCAAATCAAAACTACAATGAGATATCATCTCATCCCGGTTAAAATGGCTTTTATCTTAAAGATAAAAAATAGCAGATGCTGGTGAAGAGGCAGAAAAGGGGGAATGCTTTTACACAATTGGTGGGAATGCAAATTAGTACAGCCATTATGGAAAACAATATGGCGGTTACTCTGAAAACTACAGAGCTACTGTGTGATTCTGCAATCCTGCTACTGGATATATACATCCAGTAAAAAGGAAATCAGAATATTGAAGAGATATCTGCACTCCCACATTTATTGCAGCACTATTCATAAAAGTAAAAATATAGAATCAACTTGTCTATTGCTCTTCTTTTCTAATATAAGCATTTAATGCTATAAATTTTATGCAAAGAGCTGTTTTGGCAGCATTCTACAAATTGTTATACACTGTGTTTCAAATGTAATCAGTTTCACATTTATTCTCATTTCTCTTTTGATTTTTTCTTTGTCCCATTAGTATCCAGAATTGTCCTCTTTTATTTCTAAAATTTGTCTATTTTTAAGAAATTTTTGTTATTTTTCTCTAATTTACTTTAATGGATATATATTTCTGTATGAATTATATTCTTATAAACATATTGAGATTTATTTTACAGTGCAAAGTACAGAGTATTTTGATAAATATTATAAGCATGTAGGAATATATGTATTTTGCTGTTGGTGGGTGAAATGTTCTATAAATACCAAGTATGTCAAGTTAATTGATAGTGTTTTTCAAGTCTTAAATATTTTTACTGAATTTATTGTTGCACTCTGTATAATCATTAAGATGATATTAAAATCTCTGTTGAGTGTCAATTTTGTTGAATGCTTATTTTCCTTGTAGTCTTATCAGTTTTAGCTTCATATATTTTGAAGTTTTGTTAATAGGTGGATCAACATTTAAGAATGTTGTGGGCCGGGCGCGGTGGCTCACGCCTCTAATCCCAGCACTTAGAGAGGCCGAGGCGGGTGGATCACACAGTCAGGAGATCGAGATCATCCTGGCTAACACGGTGAAACCCCGTCTCTACTTAAAAAAAAAAAAAAAGCAAAAAAATTAGCCGGGCGTGGCGGCAGGCGCCTGTAGTCCCAGATACTCGGGAGGCTGAGGCAGGAGAATGGCGTGAACTCAGGAGGTGGAGCTTGCAGTGAGCCGAGATCGCGCCACTGCACTCCAGCCTGGGCGACACAGCGAGACTCCATCTCAAAAAAAAAAAAAAAAGAGAATGTTGTGACCTCAATTAATTAGCTCCTATGTAATTAATAATTGGACGCATTTACCTCTGGTTGTATTATTTTCTTTGAAATCTACACTATCCAAGCTGTTATAGCACTCCTTTTGACTGAGTGTTAACAGAATCCTTTTTTTTTTTTTTTTTTTTGAGACAGAGTCTCACTCTGTCACCCAGGCTGATGTGCTGTGGTGTGATCTAGGCTCACTGCAACCTCCGCCTCCTGGGTTCAAGTGATTCTCCCGCCTCAGCCTTTTGAGTAGTTTGGATTGCAGCTTTCCACCACCATGCCTGCTAATTTTGTATTTTAGGTAGAGACGGAGTTTCACAGTGTTGGCAGGCTGGTCTCAAACTCCTAACCACAAGTGATCCACCGGCCTTGGCCTCCCAAAGTGCTGGGAGCCACTACACCAGGCCAACAGAGTAGTCTTTTAATTTTGACATTCACTTCTTGTGGATAGCATACATTTGTGTCTCACTTGTTTATCCAATCTGATAAGCTCTGACTTAGGTTTATGCAATATACATTTAATCAGATTATTTATATTGTTGGTTTTAAATCTAACATCTCACTATTTCTTTTCTATTTTATCATGTTTTTCTGGTGCATATTTTTTCTGCTTTATGTTGATTTTTATGATCCTATTTTTTCTTTAATAGGTTTGAGGTTTAACTATTTTATTATTTTGGTAGTTACTTCATAGTTCATAATATGCATCTTTAATTTATCGCAGTCTACCTTCAAATGATATTACATCATGTAGACTGATTTGTGAGTACAGAGGGACAGGGCAAGGATATATATGATGGATCAGAAGCACCTGACACATTTAAAAGGCTCACTAATCTTAGTAAAATAAACCCATAAAGAAAATTCTTTTATTTTAAGTTGAGTAAACATTCACACCGTGGCCCTTTAAGGTCATTCTGTCAGTCAGCCTTAATCTAACCCATGAGATATCAGTTTGCGAGTTTATGATCATTGCCACAGCACAGTTTTTTATTTTAAATTCTAAGTTTAAACTGAAGATTCAATGGATGTGGAACTAGTTTTCTTTTTGAGCAAAAAAATGACTCAATTAAATGCACTATGTCTCAAAATATGTAGTATACACTATCATGAAAGCCAGACAAGAGTAAATAAATTATGACATATAGAAAATTAGGTAAGACACTGTTCAATAATGAGGCAAAATAAGATGTGAACATCATCTAAGCTATCAAATATAGAGAAATTTGGAGTTTCAAACAATAAATATGAGGTTGAATGTATAAAATGTTATTTCAAATGTCTTGATTTGTATCTAAATTTATATACTATAAAATCATGCAGAAAATTAGGAATCATTATATAAATTTAAGTGGGAAAAATGTGAATCAATATTAATACTAAAAACTAATAATTTACTCAGTGCCAGCCAATGTTTCCAGTGTTTTAAGTTTTCAGAATATAATTATGAGATAATTATGAAGAAAACAATTCTTCACTTTTTAAGAAAGAAAACCAAGGCAATAAGGAACTAAGTAACTGGATCACCCAAGTCATATAGTTAAGAAATAACAACGTTGTAGACCTTAGCATGTTTTTAAGTAAAACATATGATTTTTCAAGTCTAATATTTGCTATATCTCTCATATGTACATTAATATATAAATAAAATCATAGAGAAAATTATAATAGCGAACGTTCTCTATATTTCAGAGATATTGATTTGGCATTGCTTTCAGCCAGGTATTTCAACACTTGCCTCAAGAGTGGAGTTGGGTACAGGTTGACTTCAATGTTTCAAAAATATATGAAAACAGAATCCATGTTAGTGGATTTCCTATTCTTGACTTCTAGTGAAACACTATCAAAATTGACAACTAAAAAAATAATGAAATGAGAGAAAATGTTTACAGCACTTAAGAGGATAAATTAGTTTATTTAATGTCTAGGTTTTGTATTAAGTAAAGAGTCTGCAGGAGAAGTAAATGACAGTTAATGATTTTAATTATAATCAGTCAGATTTTTTCCATATTTGAGCAAAAATTGTAATTCATTTATCCAGTGCTTTCAGTGTAGGTGAGCTGAGTCATCAAACTTATATTGTCTCTTATAAATATTGATTGAGATGAAAAATAAAAAAAGATTTATCTTAAAACAGTTCTATGTTGATAATATAAACAATACTGACAGGTTTATTTAAAATACGTTTGGATAAGCTACATTATACATGATTCATATCTTATGCATCACTTTTATATGATATTTGATTTGGTTTATACACAAAGGAACAAATGTTTCTATATAAGAAAATTATTTTGCTTATTATAGAATTCAAAATTAAAATGTTTCTTCCACAATGGCCATTTAACAATTTAAATTTAGGAAGCATATGGCATGTTCGATGAGTATTTACTTTGTATAATTTGTTCCACATTTTAGTTCATTCCCTTTAGCAGTTTCTTTCAGCAAGCAATTCATGTGAACTTGTTTCTCAGTAAACATTTTTTATTTTAGCAAAATTTTAGATCTACAGATTTAAAGAAAAATTGCAAAGATGGTACAAAGGTGAACTCTTGAACCGAATCTTTTATTTTTAAGCATGCAAAACGGTGTTTTTTTTGAAACCCTGAAGACATAAATGTACCACTGAGAACCCAATGAAAATTGGACTAACTGTTTTGTTTTGTGATTTGATGTTTGAAAAATAAAATCCTTTAGTTTCCTTTAATTTTTCCTCAGAGAATATAAACTGTGTTGTGATGTCAAACTCATTCTAAGTTTAGATGCCCCAGGGGCAAATTGTTTGCTCTAATTAAAACAAAATGAAGACAAGTCTCTTACACATAAATCTTTGATGGTGGGAAATGTAGCTTAATGTTTTTAAAGCCTTCCCAGAAGTCAAAATGCCTTTCAATCTTGTAACTCTACTTTTATAGCTACCTAAAATAATTATTAAAGCATATTTGATGTACTGAAATTGATGTGTTTTGTTTAATAATTGGGATCCTTGGGACCATTTGCTGCAAATGTCCTGTATTTTAAAAAAACTTTGTCTAATGATATCATGTGGAAAAATATTATACCTAAAAATATAACCTCATTAACAAAAATTGTTCAGGAAAACTCTATTAATTCCATACATTGTATGGTTAATTTTCATAGCTCATTTTTTCTGCTTCTTTCTAATGATGTGATGTTCTTCAATGTCTTCTGAAAACTTGAGCATAGGAAGTTGGAAGGGTATAAAGTAAAACAAATCGTAAGGAGAGAATTTAGAATGCTAATTTTTGAAGGGGAAATATAAATTTCACAATTCATAGATCACATTTGAAATTTATATGATTACCTGTATTTAAGGATATAAGTTGATTTTCACCAGCGTGTTAGTGTGTTTGTGTTGTTGTAAAAGAAATAGCTAAGACTGGGTCATTTATAAAGAAAATAGATTTATTTGGCCCTTGACTCTGCAATCTGTACACAATGAATAGTGCCAGCATCTGCTTGTGGTGAGGGTCTCAGGAAGATTACAATCATGGTAGAATTTGTAGAGGAGCCAGTATGTCACAGGGCAAGAGAGGGAGCAAGAGAGAGAGGGAAGGTGCCACACTCTTTTAAACAACTAGATCTCCTGTAAACTCTTTACCACTCATTATCCAGGGGAGGGAACCAAGCCATTCATAAGGGATTTGCCCCCATGACCTAATACCTCCCACTAGGCCCCACATCCAACAATATGGGTCACACGCATTTTAATATGCGATTTGGAGGGGATAAAACATCCAAACCTTATGAACTGTTCACTGCTAACTACTAATCAAAGAATTGTTTCCAGACATTGTATTATTTTTTTCTTCATTGAAAAGAAAAATACTTGATTGAACCTTATGAGGAGAAAACGTTATCTTTTGCAGTTTTTAATTAAATAATTTAATTTTTATAAATTAAGACCATCAAGAAAGACTCTAGACTCTAAAAAGATTGTAGACATTTTCTATAAACATATTTTAGCATATCTATATTGTTGTTATCAAAGTAGATTTACAACACTGCCATCTGAGAGTAATTCCCTTATTCAATATAGAAGCATTTCTCATCCTTCTCCTAAATATTTTCTTCTAGCTCAGAGTGCCCTTGGCCAAAAACAAGAGATTCTTTAAAACAACAAGAACAACAAAAATTCTGCTATTCCCATATGGGTTTTCTTTCTTTTCTAGTCTTCTTTTTACTTGAGTTAAAATATTTCCTTTGAATTTAGACTGACAAAGATATTGAACGACATCTACTGTCATTTAGAGCACTGCTCCTGTGTCTGTGTTCACTAGTTCCTCAATAGTGGAGGTGATTGGAGATATTCGAAGAAAGAAATCAACTAGGGTGGCTCATATCACCCATTCCATGTGTTTTTCTCCTTAGGATGTCCCAGCCTGCAGGGAAAATGAATTCTGTTCTACCTCTGCTATACTGTAAATTTAGCAATAAAGTTTCTGCTTCATATATGACTGACTAGGTAAGGCTGCCCTGTACTGGAGTGTAGTGTAGGAAAATCCCTGTTGTTATGCACCGCGCCAACAACACTATGAGGTACAAAACTCAAATTTGTATGTCATTATGCTTTACTTCTATGTCTATCTTGAATTGTTCGTTATGCAGAGAAAACAGGAAGCTAAGTTGTTAACATTCTTCATTGCAACAAATTTTTAGAACTAATTCTATATTGAGGAATGTCTTATGTGTTAACCAAAACCTTTTGATAAATTACAGAGTTGCTGAATATATCTGTATTTATACCTTTTACTATATATAGATCACATAGATTTATATGATTTATTAAGAGTTATTATTTGAAATATGTACTTGATTCCTTTTACAATTTTCATAATGTAACCAGAAAATCACCATTGAGATCCTTGAGCGTGATTATAAAAACATGCCTTGATTTGGTGTCTCCAGCATAATTATCACAGTTAAAATTTTGGTATCAAAAGTGGAGCAAAGATAATAAAACTTGTAAAGTAGCAGACCTTACAAAATGTTAAAAACAATTGTATTTACACAGTGCATCCTCACATAGCTAATTATATCTATTACACCTAATGTTTAACATTATTAGCAAGTCAGAGAATTTAGAAAAATCATAGTTTTAGATAAAATTAATGTTAATACTAATCATTAATATTAATCCTTGTTTAATAAAATGCCTCTATACAAAGCTAAATGCCCGCAAATTATTTTCAGCTCACAAATTTTTAAAGAAAAAAATGCATATATCTATGTAGATGTATGTAGGTAAAAATCTCTTGTAACTTTTTAATAGATTCAGGCTTTTAAAAATTATTATTTTAGATAAGTTTTCTTTTAGCAATATATACAGAAAGAATACACTACATTACTACATCAGAGTAATCCCAAATTTAAGTTTACCATGCACCATACATATATTCAAGCATTCAGATGTCTTTTTATTGAATTTTGGTTGTGTGAATTGAAATAAGAAAATTATTTGGTAACTGACATAAGAGTTAGTTGAACTTATGTAAACTTACCTCTACCTTAAAAAATATAAATATTGTGTAAGTAAACAAAAATTTAAATATCCATTATCTAAAAAAACAGAAGAAATAATTAAATATGAATACAATTTTTAAAAGCATCATTTTAATATTAATGATACTAATGCTATAAAATGAGTAGCACTTTTGACCTAGGCTTAAACATTGACTTTCATACACTGAGTTATTTGGGAAACAAAATTTAATCTATTTAGTTTTCTCTGCTCTCTCAAATGTGAGGTTTGAACTCCTTAAAATTTTCTGTTGATAACATTTCCTTTGAAAATGCACATTTAATTTATAACTTAAAGAAATATTTGGGGGAAAAAAGTTGAGTAGGTAAATATATCAAATTTATTTCCTCTTAAAAACCAGTTTGGGGTTTTATACAGTCCCAACTAATTTTATGTTTTATAGACTACAGAGCAACTATTTTCCCTGTAGGCCTAGGCCTTTTCTTTGAAATTATATTGAGTAATCTATTTGTATGATCAATGAATCTACTATACTTTTCTACAAAATATGTTGCTCCTAATAGCGTCATTACAATTCATTTAAGATAAATGGATAACAGCATTTTTGAATTAAAGCTTTTTTTTATGAATGAGGAAAATAAAGGCACAGCTAAAATAAAGTATAAGTGAAGACCTTCTGTGCATTCTCAAGATAGAGTTTTACATACATCATTTCAGCAGTTTAATTTAGGTCCTACAACTTCAATTCATCTTGTAGACTTTGAACAACAGTGTTCATATGTTAGAAACTTTCGTATCTTAAAATTATTTGGAAATACAACTATTTAAATATTCTATCTAGATGTAAATGACTCAAAATCTCAGATAATTGTATGTTTAATATATTAATTTTTGGAATAAATGAATTCCCACCAATAAATGAGAGTTAGCACACTTCAGACTGAAAGAGAATACTATCTAAATATAAATGACCCAGATCTATGTGTAGTAATTTCATAGATTACACCCTGAAGTTAAGCGTGACAATTCAATACCATTCTATTATTCCTGGATTGTTGTGGAGACAGGAGAAACAAGTGCTAATGTCGGTCACTGCTTAGGAGCCTCCATAATTCTTTAGTCACAAAATGTGTTCACCTCCAGAGAGCAGAAAGCAGGGCACTAAAGATAGATCATCATACTCACATGAGAAACAAAATTGCCCCTGATGGGACACAGTCAGATGGAGAAATGAAAGCCTCTTATTATAAACAGTTTTATTGTTGAGCCAAAGTGAACAATACATTAAGAGAATACCTCTTCAAGGATAAAAGTACAGTTGTCTTCGTAATTCAGGCTATACCATATTTCTTTTTACCAAAGTAGATCATGAATAAGCAAAATGAATGTCTGTTTACAAAAAGTGGGGTTTCTAATAATTTATTTTCTGATACTGATGTAATAATTACAATCCTAACCATTTAAAAGCCACATTAAATTTTAGGTAACTTAATCTCCAATAATATATTTTTACATTTTTGGTGTTTGTTGAAGAGAAGATGACTGGACTGTATGTATTTATCATATTATAAGATTTTGTTTTTTTTAAGCAAGAGCTCAAAATTTATGATTAACATTTTTTTTTTTTTTTTTTTGAGATGGAGTCTGGCTCTGTAACCCAGTCTGGAGTGCAGTGGCACGATCTTGGCTCACTGTAAGCTCTGCCTCCTGGGTTCACGCCATTTTCCTGCCTCAGCCTCCCTAGAAACTGGGACTACAGGTGCCCACCACCAGGCCTGGTTGTTTTTTTGTTTTTTTAGTAGAGACGGGTTTTCACCGTGTTAGCCAGGATGGTCTCGATCTCCTGACCTCGTGATCCTCCCGCCTTGGCTTCCCAAAGTGCTGGGATTACAGGCGTGAGCCACCACGCCTGACCATAATTAACTCTTTAACACTTAGATGTCATAGATCTTCTTGACATACATCCACTACAAAGATAATCTTTGCCATTCCCAAAAACTGAATACAGAGCCACATCATGTTTCCCTGGATGGAATGTCAATACCAGTATATAATGTACTCTGAGCATCTCTTATGTGCAAAGCACTTTACATAGAATAACCCATGTATCTCTTGATTGATGTGCCTTCTATTTATATTCCTATCTTTCACATTAAAACATTAAATTTCTAAGTTCCTAATATTTTAAAATCCTAAAACTTAACCATAAAAAACCCCACCATTTGTAAAATGGTCAAAAAACAAACAAACAAACAAACAAACAAAAAAACCCATAAAGAAACACTTAAGCAAAGAAGAGATATAGTTAGCAGTTAACAGCTAAGCATATAGGGCCAGCTCAGTGGCTCATGCCTGTAATCCCAGCACTTTGGCAGGCTGAGATGCAAGGATGACTTGAACCCAGGAGTTAGAGACCAGCCTAGGCAACATGGCAAAACCCCATCTCTACAAAAAGTAAAAAAATTAGCTGGACATGGTAGTATGTACCTGCAGTCCCAGCTACTTGGGAGGATGAGGTAGGGGGATCACTTAAGACAGGGAGGTGGAGGCTGCAGTGAGCAGAAATCAGGCCGTTGCACTTCAGGGTGGGCAACAGAGTAAGACCCTGTCTCATAAAATAAAATAAAAACAACTAAGCATATAAAAAGTTGTTCAACATCATTAGTGATCAGGAAAACTGCAAATTAAAACTACAATATCATGCCGCTACACATTTATTCAAATAGCTAAAGAAAAATGACACAGCAAATGATGAGGATACCAGAACTTTTCACCTTTTCATCCGTTGCTGTGGGAATGCAAAACCAGTGCACCTACTTTGGAAAAAAGTTAGAGTACATTTTGATGTTAAGTGTGTACTTACCAGTTGACTCAGTAGCTCTTTTTCTTGGTACTTACTAAAGTCAATGAAAAACTTACGTTTACACTTAGTTCTGTATATGTTTATAGCTATCATTCACTTTAAACTGTGAATTCAAGATCTCTTTCTACAGATGAATGTATAGAATGTAATACACCGATTCAACGAAATTTTACTCCAAAATAGAGGGAAAAAATATTTAATCACAAAACAATACGGATGTGTTTTGTATGACTTTTCACTGGTAAAGGTCAGATCCTGGACTCCATATTGTATGATTGTAGAGAAGTTATGCATTTATATGACATTCTGCAGAATATACACCTATAGGGATGGAGAACATATCAGTGCTCAATATGTGCTGAGACAGGGGAGTGGTTGGCTACAAAGGAGGCCACCTAATAGAATTTCCAGATACTTTCTGGCAGCACTGGGGATGCAAATAAAGGATTAGTTGTGATACACAGACTGTATGGCCCATTAAAACAAAAAAATATTATGTACCATCTGGTTGTATTAGTCTGTTGTCATCCTGCCATAAAGAACTGCCTGAGACTGGGTAATTTATAAAAGACAGAGGTTTAAGTAACTCACAGTTCAGCATGGCTGGGAAGGACTCAGGAAACTTACAATCATGGTGGAAGGTGAATGGGAAGCAAGGCACCTGCTTCGCAAGGCGGCAGGAAGCACAAGTGCTGAGCTAAGGGGGAAGAGCCCCTTATAAAACCATCAGATCTCCTGAGAACTCACTGGCTATCAAGGGAACACCATGGGGGAAACTACCCCCATGATTCAATTACCTCCATCTGGTTTCCCTGCTCACACATGGGGATTAGGTGAATTACGGAGATTACAATTCAGAATAAGATGTGGGTGAAGACACAAAGCCTAACCGTATCACTGGTCCATTAAAAAAATGCTTAGAACATGTAAGACCAATACAATAAATTTTATAAAGTATATCTATCTTACTTTTATTTACATTTTTATTTATTTATTTTTCCCTTTGGACACAGAGTTTTGCTCTGTCGGCCAGGCTGGAGTGCAGTAGCACCATCTCAGATCACTGCAGCCTCCGCCTCCTGAGTTCAAGCAATTCTCATGCCTCAGCCTTCCAGGAAGCTAGGATCATAGGGATGCACCACTACACCTGGCTAACTTTTGTATTTTTAGTAGTACGGGGTTTTGTCATGTTGGCCAGGCTGGCTCGAACTCCTGACCTCAAGCAATCTACCCACATTGGCCTCCCAAGGTACTGGGATTACAGGTGTGAACTACCACGCTTGGCCTATTTCTTTATTTTTTAGCTTTCATTTTAGGTTCAGAGTACATGTGCAGGTTTGTTATATAGGTAAGTAGCGTGTCGCAGGGGTTTGGTGTACATATGATTTAATCACACAGGTGATAAGTATGATTCCTGATAGGATACAACCCAGCAATCCCTTTATTGAGTATATACCCAGAGGAATATAAATCATTCTATCATAAAGACACATGCATACATATGTTCATCACAGCACTATTCATAATAGCAAAGATGTGGAATCAACCCATCCATTTTCTAATCTCTTTCAAGCTATGCCAATCAACTCCTCAAATATTCCCCTCGTAGTAGACAAAACACATATACATAAGCTGTCTTTGGTTCTCCCTCTCTCTCTCTTTTTGTTTCTAACCTTACTTTCTCCATCTTCTTACCTATTTATTTTTCTATATCTGTCAATCAATTGTTTGATAAATCATCTGTCATCCTATTTAGATGTCAGACTTTAGCAGATATTTTAAAATATTTTTCCACGCTTGCTCTGTTATTCTGTTGATTCACATATAAAAAACTTTGCTATTAAAAATTAGTAGCAAATCAAACTAAGCAACTATTCTCTATTGGCTTTTGAAAAATATCTTCTTTGAGAAAAATCCATTTAAAAATATATAAAAAACACTATGCATTTATAAATCTACCTTTGATTTAATACAAGCATTATTTTTACAACTATTTGAAGGGCTAAAAACATTTTTTTACTGATATTTAGTATGCCAAGGGCACAAGTTTTGGAATCACTAAATTCCAGATTGGGATGTCAACTCTGTCACTTCAAAGTTATGACCCTCAAACAATTACTTAACCTGAATTAGTTTTTGTTGTATTTGCTCAAACATAGAAACAATGATGTGGGCTTATTACACAGATTATGCATACACTGAATAGCATCAAATTATATAGTATAAATAAAACACTGAGTGCAGTCCTTGGCTCACAGCATCATAGTTGAAGGAAAATATAACACATACTGACTTAACTGCAGCAACTCTGAACGCCTTGCTGTATTCTGCAGGTACAGAGGAGTGCTTGATGCTCGGTGATGAAGAGCAAGCATACACATCTACTGATCCTACACCATAATTTTACCCTGCCACAGTGCCTGTGAAGTTCATTTTTTCAACATATCATTAATGAACGAATGTCAGATATTGTACTTGAATTCTTGACACTTTATACTAATTTGATGTCCAATTAATTATAGTGAAGGCACAAATTGTACTACTCAAATTTTAGAAAAATAAATTTATTGAGACTCTTATTTTTCAATTTTATGTGAAATTAAGTTATACTTGGGGATTTGTGATGTATTATTACATTATGAGCTCAGGTCTATGCGATACAGCATTGGGTAAAACTTTTTTAATAGTCCACAGGAAAAAACATTTGAAAACTCAGAATTTATAAGATGGATAGAATAAAGTTTCAGAAGTCTTCCATTTTAGGGGGACATTGACTTTTCATAGCACAACTTTGACAGTTCGCTGGGAAATGAACTGAAAAATGTTGTTTATATATTGCTTTATTATAACATTTTGTAAAGTACATTATGGACTAGTGACATGACTTTTATGGATTGTATTTTTATAATATTTCAATGTATTGTGCCTACCTTTTCCACCATTCTGTGGACATTTTAAAGGGTGATAAATTAAAACGTTGCTAGGAAATTAATTTCTTAACGATTGATTTAAGAGTAAATAAAGAGAAAGAAGGTAATTAATATGTATCTGAGTACAGAAGGAAAAGTTTCTATGTCTTAGGGTTCTCAGTCACAAACATAAGACACCACCATTTTAAGGTGTGCACACCGCCAAAAAGGAATGTGTTAAAGAGTTTTGGGATGGTTTATATAGTCTCCAAGAGAGTCACAGAATCAGTCTTGCGGGGAGCAGACAGTGTGAGGTGCACAAACAACCAGAAATGAAATATAATCTCAGCCCAGAACTACTTCAGTGAAGAATACTTCTCTCTGCTAATGACCAGTGGCAAAAATATGGCTCAGAAAAAACTCAAAAGCAGAAACAAAATCATGAAGTAATATTGGATGCTTCTTAAGCAATAAAGAAAGAAATAGCAAGGTCTTGAATTATGAAAAATTGATGTGAATTTCTGTATCTAAAATTAGCTGTCATTATGAGTCTGGTAATCAAATACATAATTTAAACTATTTAAAATTCTAATGGAGACCTTTGACCTGTAGCTAACTGAAAGTTGCTGTTAGATTTTGGTAGTGTTTTAAAAGTGTAGTTGGTTAGCTACATTTAAACGTTATAAGACTTGAACTAAGAATCCAAATTTTTCTGGCTTCGGCGCCTCTCTAAACACCCAACACAGACAAGGCTGTCACGAATTCCCTCCAGTTCACTTTTTTAATTGATACTTATTTGTGTAGCTCTTATATAGTTTGAGAAATCTGACTTAATAAAACTGAAATCCTGGAGAAAATACATCCAAAGCATTACTTTTTCTAAAAATAAGCAATGCAAAAGCAACTTTCAACTTAATGGTGTCTGCATATTTATTACATATTAGAGAATATTTGGATTCTGAAAGTATAACTAACATATTGTACAGATCAATGACACTGAGCTGTTGATAGCAGAGTCAATGAGTCATAATGGTTTGGCTGTGTCCCCATTCAAATTTCATCTTGAGTTGTTACTCCCACAATTTCCATGTGTCATGGAAGGGACCCAGTTGGGAGATAATTGAAACATGGGAATGGGTCTTTCTTGTGCTGTTCTCATGATAGTAAATAAATCTCATGGAATCTGATGGTTGTATAAAGAGGAGTTCCCCTGCTCAAGCTCTCTCTCTCTTTGCCTGCTGCCTTCCATGTTGGATGTGACTAGCTCCTTATTGCCTTCCACCATGATTGTGAGGCCTCCGCAGCCATGTGGAACTGTATGTCCATTAAATTTCTGTTTCTTCCCGGTCTTGGGTGTGTCTTTATTAGCAGTGTGAAAATAGACTAATATAGCAAATTGGTACCAGTAAAGTAGGGCACTGCTGAAAAGATGCATGAAAATGTGGAAGCGAATTGGAAACTGGGTAACAGGCAAAGGTTGCAACAGTTTGGAGGCTTCAGAAAAAGTCAGGAAAATATGGGAAAGTTTGGAATTTCCTAGAGACTTGCTGAATGGCTTTGGCATAAATGTTGATACTGATGTGAACAATAAGGTCCAGACTGAGGTGGTCTAAGATGGAGATGAGGAACTTGTTGGGAACTGGAGCATAGGTGACCCTTGTTATGTTTTAGCAAAGAGACTGGTGGCATTTTGCCACTGCCCTAGAGATTTGTGGAACTTAGAACTTGAGAGAGATGATTTGGGATATCTAGCAGAAGAAATTTCTAAGCAGCGTTGCATTCGAGAGGTAATTTACGTGCTGTTAAAAGCATTTGGTGCTATAATGGAAGGAGAGCATAAAAGTATGGAAAATCTGCAGCTTGACAATGTGATAAAAAAAAAATCCTATTTTCTGAGGAGAAGTTCAAGCCAGCTGCATAAATTTGTATAAGTAACAAGGAGCTTAATGTTAATCCCCAAGACAATGGGGAAAATGTCTCCAGGGCATGTCTGAGGTCTTCATGGCAGCCTCTCACATCGCAGGCCTGGAGACATAGGAGGAAAAGTGGTTTTCTGGGCCAGACCCAGGATCCCCATGCTGTGTGCAGCCTAGGGACTTGATGCTCTGTGTCTCAGACACTCCAGCCATGTCTAAAAGGGGCCAATGTAGAGCTCAGGCTGTGACTTCAACAGGTACAAGCCCCAAGCTGTGGCAACTTCCACGTGGTATTGAGCCTGCAAGTGCAAAGAAGTCAAGAATTGGGTTTGGAAATCTCTGCCTTGATTTCAGAAGATGTATGGAAGCACCTGGATGCCCAGGCAGCAGTTCACTGCAGGGGTGGGGTCCTCTTGGAGAACCTCTGCTAGGGCAGTGCAGAAGGGAAATGTGAGGTCAGAGTCCCCACACAGAGTCCTTACTGGGTCACTGCCTAGTGGAGTTGTGAGAAGAGGGCCACTGTCCTGCTGACCCCAGAATGGTAGAATCACTGACAGCTTGCAGTGTGTGCCTGGAAAAGCCACACTCAATGCCAGCCTGTGAAAGCAGCTAGGAGGGAGGCTAGACAGTGCAAAGCCACAGGGGTGAAGCTGCCCAAGATCATAGGAAACCACTTCTTGCATCAGTGTGTCCAATATGTGAGACATAGAGTCAAAGGAGATTATTGTGGAGCTTTAAGATTTGACTGCCCTGCTGGCTTTTGAACTTGCATGGGCCCTGTAGCATCTTTGTTTTGGCCAATTTCTCCAATTTGGAATGGATTTACCTAATACTTGTGCTTCCATTATATCTAGGAAGTTACTCACTTACTTTTGATTTTACAGGCTCATAGGCAGAAGGCATTGGCCTTGTCTCAGATGGGACTTTAACTGTGGAATTTTAGGTTAATGCTGAAGTGAGTTAAGACTTGGAGGACTGTTGGGAAGGCATGATTGGTTTTGAAATGTGAGGGCATGAGATTTGGAAGGGGCCAGGGATGGAATGATATGGTTTGGCTGTGTCCACACTCAAATCTCATCTTTAATGGTAACTCCCACAATTCCCATGTGTTGTGGAGAGGACCCAGTGTGAATTAGTTGAATCATGGGGCTGAGTCTTTCTTGTCCTGTTCTCCTGCTAGTAAATAAGTCTCAGGAGATCTGATGATTTTATAAAGAGGAGTTCCCCTGCACATGTTCTCTCTCTCGCTCTTTGCCTGCTGCCATCCATGTAAGACATGATTTGCTCCTCTTTGCCTTCTGCCGTGATTGTGAGGCTTTCTCAGCCATGTGCAACCATAAGTCCATTAAATCTCTTTTTCTTCCCAGTCTCAGTTATGTCTTTATCAGAAGCATGAAAATGGACTAATACAATGAGTTACTTTGTATTTTCTCCTGAAGCATGCCCTACAATCATCAACATTTGCCATTTTATCCATGAATTTTTAGTTGTATGTATATTGCTTGAAAGTATAAATTTTATAATGATGCCTTTGTTCTTGTCTAAATAAAGGTATATGTCTGGGCATATTACTTACAGATTGTTTTTGATGAATGTGAACATGTAACAGTTTGTCTCTCTGACTTATATTCAGCAACATGCAACATGCTTTGTTACCACCTGCCATATATATATATGGATATATATATCTAAATATTTCCATTTAACTATCTTTTAACACCAAAGTTTGTAAATGAGCACATGCTACTTACTTTTCCATAAGGTTTGGCTTTACTGTAGACAATTTTAGACAAATTTATATTTATCCTAAATAACACTGTTGTGTATTTTAATCAAAAGTTTTATGTGAATGGATCATTTAAAAATTACCATTTTGGCTGCAGGCTACTAAGCTTTTTGGTTTTTTATCCAAATAGGATTAGGAATGGCAATAAAGAAATTGCAACCAAACTGGATGACTAATGTGTACACTACGGAAAATAATATAAAAAGAAGCACCTGAGCCTTCTGAAACTTAATCCTGAGCTTGAGTGTTGAGTGATGTATGTGTGGGTTACAATATCTATGAACTGTGGATTGTTTAAAGTATATGATAATTTAGCAAGTTCTCTGGATACCATTAGCATACATGTATACAATGATGGTTGGATAATTATAAATTATGTAGTTGTTCGATAAAATTATAAAACGAGTTATAAACTATACCATAAAATGGAAATATATG
The DNA here is from genome assembly GCF_000951035.1 of Colobus angolensis palliatus. Classification (NCBI taxonomy): domain Eukaryota; kingdom Metazoa; phylum Chordata; class Mammalia; order Primates; family Cercopithecidae; genus Colobus; species Colobus angolensis. Next base: position 1,090,092 of record NW_012115888.1, on the reverse strand, counting down.
TGCGTACCTGTTTAACTCATAGTTCTGAGACACTTGGCCTCCTGTATTTTCTCTCTGCAATTTAAAATAAGGCAAGAGTAACAGAACCATTCTAAATATGTCTCAAATAATAGTAAATCTAATTATACAGGTGAATTGATCTTCTTTGATTTTTCATAGTTTTCAACATCCTGTCTTGACAGACATTGTGATAATGCTTAAAAAATCATCTAATATAATTTTAATTATATAAAAATATGTGACCATCTATAGAAAATGTCTATAAAAATGTGTACCACTAGATTAATGACAGTTTAATGCAGGTCATGATTTATTATCATATTGTGTGTCCTTAATTTTTCTTTTGTTTTATTGATTTGTGATTCCTAGTTTATGTCGGTTAAAATTATATTAACTTTAAAGTAGGAAAAAATTGAGAAATTATAATAATTTTACTATTTTCTAAATAGTGTTTTAAATTTCTAATTTATAATTTAATGTGGACTATACCTACACTCCAGCCATTTCTGGAAATAAAATTGCCACATAATTAAATTGTGGCAAAGCTTAATTATAAATACTAAAAAATTATTTGTTTTGTCTCATTTTCTAGACTAATCTAAATTTCAAAGCAGCACCCAGTAGAATTAGAATTATTTCCAATATGTCAGCCATGCACTGGGGAAGCACTAACACTTGGCAGTTCCAGATTATTTTAATAATTTAACTGAGCAGATGGAGGTCATGCAGGTTAGACAGTCATGACATGCTGCATATAATTGATATCTCCAAACAAGTAGACATTAACATATAATTTACTAGCCCACAGAAAACCAATCTCTTAGCTAATAAAATCCCATTGTTTATCTTCTGCTTTCATTGTCACTTGAAGACATTATATGAGATGTGAAGACATTATATGAGGTACAATATAGAGCACTAGTGTGTTTCCCTTCAGAAATATCTAATTTATAAAGAAACTCCATTGTTCACTATAGGAAAATATCTTTATAAAATAAATTTGGCACCCCAAGAATATTATACATCACAAAATAGAACTACTTTTAAGACAAGTGAGTGTTGAATACTATCTAATGTCTTCTGCAAATATGTCTTTCTATAAGGTATTCTTTTATAAAAACACCAGGAAATATATGACTTGCTATGTGTTTCTAGAGTTTGTATTTAATTTTCCAAAGTGAATTGGCATCCAATAAATATTCTTGGATTTAAAGTCAGATTCTAAGATTTCATTCTTACTCTTCAATTTAAACACTTAGGACTGACTTTTTTTTATCTGAAAGAAGATTTGAGAGTTTTGAAAGTAAACTCCCTCTCAGAAATGTACCAAATGATTTATCTATTACAAGTAGGAGAAGGTGAAATTTTTATTACTTATTATTTACAGAAAAATAAATCAGAGAAGTGTACACAATTTTTGACACAGATACACAGATGTGTGGTTTTTTTAAGGTGTATAAGCCCGTTTTACCTGTCCTTTAGAATCTACATGGCACATGTGAGTGTGGTTTCATATTATGCAAACAATATATTTTTATGTAAAGAATATATTACAAATATAAATTTTATGAAATATATGTGTGTATGAACATATTTTTATAAATATATAATATTTCACATGCTTTGAAATGTAATGAAAATTAATTTGTGATGTTATTTTGGCCAATAATAAAGATAATGGCAAACTGGGGGTGAAAAATTCATTAAAATATTTGTTTTCAATTTTTCTTATGATAAAGCTCTCTGCATTTTTAAGTGACTGACAATCTTATTTAAATATTGTTACTCTTAATATTTTCTTATGGAGAATTTTGCATGGGGTACTCTAGACCCTGTTCCATTTGTTCTTGCTCCCAACTGTTATTCGTGATAACATGGCAAAGGTTGACACAAGTCTTTGTATTAACTTGAAGATGACAAAGACAATATTGAAAATTTGACAATCTAAAAACTGGGTGACAGAATCTCCTAGAACTTTTAATTGGCCATGATTAGTGGAAGAAATGCAAGAAATTTCTGCAACAATAGCTATAACTCTCTTTATTTTCAAGAGTATTCTATCAGTAATTTGAGATACTGGCTTGCATCTCAAATACAAGATAGTTGTATTTTAATTGGAGAGTCTGAATTAGTATTTTAGGAATATTTGAATGTCTGGAATGATTTGATTATTTATTATTTCAGTAATTCATTATTCATCTGTGATGTTTTAAAAAAGCCATAACATGGAGAGTAAATGATAAATTTGAACAAGAGTATGTTTATATCACACCAGTGTAGAATGTTTAAAATAAATGCAAAACTGAACTTTACACTTTCCTTTGCAAAATCGCATGTTGTTCAACAATCAGGCACTCATGTACACAGACACACAAAAATACATGCACTGAATTTAGCATTGGCTTCAATGTAATGTCACACTGTAGAAATCTAAAAATTACAGATTAGTAACACTCTAACATCTACTCCTAGGAATGTGTGTTTTCTTTTTCAGTATTTTCTTTGTTTCTTTATCAAACTGCAATGATACTTGTTTTTTCCAAAAATGCTTCTAATTTAAGAATTTCAAAGCCATGCCTGGCTTCATGGGTGTGTGAATGGTATACTCACAACAGTGTTTCCTCAAATGCCTTGAATCCAGCCTTTATAGAGGTGCCCTGTGCGTTTGTTTGGTCATGCCTTAAGTGTAACAAATATGGATGGGATTTTATGATGAATTCTATGTCAGGGAGGAGGGAGATGGTTAGCCACAACAGATTCAAGTGACTGAAAATTATGAGAAAGTATTCAAAAGACAACGGTGAGTACAATAGACTAAAATAAAAGATATCCACTATATTCTATTTTTAGTCAACCCACACACATATATACCCATACATGTGCTCTTAATTTTTTTATCATTTTGTAATTGAAATATGATAATTGTACATGTTTATGAGATTCATAGTGATGTTTCAATATATACAATGAAAGTTGATCAGCTCAAGGTAATTAACATACATGTGATCTCAAACATTTATTATTTATTTGTGCTGGGAACATTCAATTTATTTTAGCTGTTTGAAAATAATAGGTATTTTTACCTATAGTCATTCTACAGTGCTATAGAACACTGGAAATTATCCTGTATAGCTGTAATTTTGCATCTTCTTAACAAATCTCTCCCTATTCCCCACTTTTTCCCGACATTTCCTCCTATTCTTCCCAGCCTCTAGTAACCTCTGTTCTCCTCTACTTTTTTTTTTTTTTTTTTTGAAACAAAGTCTTGCTCTGTTGCCTAGGCAGGAGTGCAGTGGTGTAATCTCAACTCACTGCAGCCGCCACCTCTGGAGTTCAAGCAATTCTGCCTCAGCCTCCTGAGTAGCTGGGATTACAGGCATCAGCCACCGCACCTGGCTAATTTGTATGTTTTTAGTAGAATAAGGGTTTCACTATGTTGGTCAGGCTGATCTCGAACTCCTGACCTCAGGTGATCCATCCACCTTGCCCTCCCAAAATGCTGGGATTATGGGCATGAGCCACTGCGCCCGGCCTACTCTACTTTTATGAGTTCAATTTTTGTGGCTTCTGAGCATGAATGTGAACAGGTGGTGCTTAATTGTTTCTGGCTTATTTCACTTAACATAAGGTCCTCCATGCTCATCCATGTTTCTATGAATGATAGGATTTTATTATTTTTTATGGCTGAATAGGATTCCTATATATATATATAACATTTTCTTTATCCATCCATCTATTGGAATCTGGGGTTGATTCCATATCTTGACTATTGCCAATAGTGCTGCAATAAACATAGGAGTGCAGATATCTCTTCAACATACCTTTTCTTTGGATAAATGTCTACTAATGGAATTGCTGGATCATATGATAGTTTTATTTGTAGTGTTTTTGAGGAAATGCCATATCATTCTCCATATTGGTTGTACTGCTTTCCATTTCTAAAACCATGTATGTGTGTTTCCCTTTCTTTGCGCCCTCATCAGCGTTTGTTACTTTTTGTCTTTTTGATAATAGACATTCTAACTGGGGTGAGATAATATCTAATTGTTTTGATTTGTATTTTCTTGATTGTTAGTGAGGCTGAGCATTTTTTTTCATATATTTGTTAGCTATTGTATGTCTTCTTTTGAGAAATATCTGCTCAGATCATTTGTCCATTTTTAATTGGATTGTTTGTGTTTTAGCTGTTAAGATGTTTCAGTACCTTTTATATTCTGTATATTAATCCTCTGTCAAAGAGTTTGCAAACATTTTCTCCCATTCTGCACGTACATGTGTGCTTTCAACCTTTACAAATTTGTTGTGATTTGAATTGTATCAACCCCCACTAAAAATATGTTAAACTCTTAAGAGCAGATACCTATGAATGTGAGCTTATTTGGAATTAATATCTTTGCAAGATGTAATTAATTTAAGATGAGGTCACACTAGATTAGGGTGAGGCTTAATATAGTGACACAGAAATATATAGGCACAAAGAGAAAACATCATGTGTAGAATTAGGCAAAGTTGGAGCAATGTATCTATAAGCCAAGGAATACCAAGGAGGGCTAAGAACTACCAGAAGCCATCAAGAGCCAAAGAAAGATCCTACCCCAGAGCCTTTGAAGAGAGCACCTTGGTTTTTTTGGTTTTTAATTTCTAGCCTCTAGAATTATAAGAAAATTTTTCCTGTTTTAAATCTTAAAAGATTTTGGTAAATTTTATATCAGCCTTAGGAAACTGTCTCAAGATCTATAATCGCTACACTCAAAATAAAGCAACTTTTATTATACATTACCCAAAGGGGAAAAAGTATATACGTTTTTGACATTCAGCTTTAAGTCAGCTGGTTTATTTCCTCAATTACATGAAGATGGTACAATGAAAACAAACAGAAAATGAAAGGTGTAGTACCGTTTGGTCCTGAATTAAAATTTAACCTCCCTCAAATATATGTAGCATGCAACGAAGGGAAAAAGGAAAGAATCTAATTTTAAAAAAATGTAGAAATTTAAAAATTGGTTAAGCAATGTAATGCAACACAAATACAGAAGCTAAATCACACTTTACATTTCCTTAGAAAAGCTATCTGATGATCTCTATTTCTGTTCTTTGATTATAAGACAGAATTCCATGAATTGAAAATTTGGTCTCATATTGTCTTCTGTAGAAATATTTTACAGAGATATTCAAAGTGGTTTTTATTTGACATTATTCACACTTATACAACCAGTTGATCACATGCCTGCGATTGACTGAAGCTTGATTCAAATATTAATCAGTTACAAGGACTATCTCTAACTTAAATTTTGGTTTGCTTGTAAAAGAGATTCTAGTATGGTAGTAATCCCAGGCTAATGGTCTCCTATTTATTTTGCTTTAACACTAGGCAAGCAAATATATTCAAGTTTGTTTCCGATCATTTATAGTAGTCTTTGTTTTTATTTACTAACATATTTTGTTAAAAATGCCCTCCACTTTCTCCTCCTCCTCTTCTTCCTCGTGCTCTTACTACTCTTCTTCTTCTCCTTCATTCCCTCCTTCCCTTCCCCTCTTCTTCCCTTTCTCCCCCACCCTTCCCTACCCCTCACCTCCCTTTGCCTTTCTCTCTTTCTTTCCTTCTTTCTTTCTTTTTCTTTCTTTCTTTCTTTCTTTCTTTCTTTCTTTCTTTCTTTCTTTCTTTCTTTCTTTCTTTCTTTCCTTCTTTCTTTCTTTTTCTTTCTTTCTTTCTTTCTTTCTTTCTTTCTTTCTTTCTTTCTTTCTTTCTTTCTTTCTTTCTTTCTTTCTTTCT